>NC_081347.1:20446458-20525052 GCF_029784015.1 Lycium ferocissimum | reverse complement strand
AAGGCATAAAGTAAATCGCTATAAGCCGCCCTCCGCAGCCGACGTACGAAGCCCGATCTCTATCACGCCCTAAATATGGAGAGGCATGACGGGCACTTGATGCCAAACTCGGCCCAAGCGAACCACTCTAAATCTAAAACTCTGGGGGGAGTAACCCCCAACTCAAACTGATAAGGCCTACCTGTACACAGACAATACCAACAAGCCGGCAAGGCCGCAATCTGGATATATATATATATATATATATAAAAATACTTACTATCTCATCTGAACTGGGCACACACACACACCCAAAATATATGTACACAACTGAGCAAAATGAGGCTGCTATGATCGTACAAAGCCAACGCATATCTAAACAGACATGTACAAGCCGATAAGGCTATCACACAAACACACTATATATAGGACTTGTCTACAAGCCTCTAGGGAAAGTACGACTATACCATGGTCAGGACAGGGCCCCGGCCTGCCCATACAATCTGTAATCAAAAGGGAGAGACTCTAAAGACCTAGCAACTCCGAACAAAAAAAGAGCTCACCAATCGCCTAATATCGCATCCTACCCATCGAGTTCTATCAATCTGTAGATCTGTACCTGCAAGCATGAATGTAGCGCCCCTGGCAAAAGGGACCTCTGTACTAAATAATGCACAGAGTAAGCAAGGTAAATGATAATTGAAATTGAACTGAAAATAACACAATCTGTATGCCAAAGAATTCCCGGAATATCTCTCTGATCTGTCTCAAATGAAGTACAATACAATAGTATCATATATCTCACTAACCAACTGGCCAGGCAAATGTAAAATCTCACTGACCCGTCGGCCAGGCAAAATAATAATGTCTCACTGACCAAGTAGCTAGGCTAAATAAATGTCTCACTGACCCGTAGGCCAGGCATATCTGTCTCACTGACCAAGTGGCCAGGCTAAGGAAATATATATGTATATCCTGCATGGGTTGGAAAATACCAATACTGTAACGTGTCTCTTCTGTCTCTCTATGAGCTCATGGACATAGGGAGGGGATAGGAAGATTAACATAACACTCGGAAGCTACACAACAATATGATAAGCTCTACTTTGATAAATCTCTAGTCACAAGGTTCATTACGCTCTTACCACATGGAATCATGCCAAGAAAAGAAGGAATAGCCTTAACATACCTTTACGACTCCTTATCTACTTAACGTTCTCCTTCCAAGCTCGCAATTCTAATTTAAAAGAGTTCTTATCAAGGTAAAGTCATTGAAATGCTTATAAGGTCAAACTAAACAACTAGCTGAGCTAACGGAATTTAGATAGCACTTCCACTTTAGTGTCTACTTCCACCAATTTCCAAACCACTCATAATCAACAATAATAACATCGACAATACCATAATCCAAGAATTATATTCAAATTACTCTCAAATAAACCCAAAACCTCCTTTCAAATTCCATCCATATCCAACAACTACAACACAACACTTTATAACTTTTCCTACCACACTTTCCTTTACTTTTATGACTTATGATCTCCAAATCAATTCAAAATAAGGAAATATAGAGAAAACATACCCAACCTTGAAGAACCCTAGCTCCCCAACCTTTTTCAACCTAAAACCACCATAAAAATCAACTTAAGAGTAAAGGTCACCATCATCTATGAGTTAGCTTAGGGATTTAAGGCTCAAATTTCACTTGATTTGGCTTAGGAAGTGTATAGGTATATAGAGAGTGTAGAGAAGACTTGAAGGGTCTAGAGAATTCTGATTTTGAGTGAAATAAGTGATCCAAGTCGTGGCCCTCTTACATTTATACAACATAGAAGTTTTCCACTGCTGTGGTTCGACGGCAAGGTCGACGGTCCGTCGATATATCGACAGTTCATCACTTGCCACCGTCGACCTGTCCCAGCCCCTGAATCTCTCAGGGTTATTCTCGTGGACCTGTCGACGGTCCGTCGACCTGACCGTCGAGTTGCTTTGCTACAACACTCAAATTTTTCTGGTTTATTTCACCTCCTGTCTTTTCGATACCTGCTACACATAACTTAAACTCCCACATATGTGGAATAATCAGATAGAGTCTTTGTAACCTCGAAGAACATCCTCACTCACTAAATTCACGTCGGCTATCTTATGGCGAAACCCAAAGATATAAAGTATGGGGTATAACAATCTCGATTGGTCTTGATCTTCTTTGCCTTCCGAAGGGTAGTCTAGGTATGAAGATGAGCCGATGTCAAAGTGGCTTCCATCAGAAACCCCTTCTGTGTAAAAGTCAGTGGAGCAATGTCATCTAAAGTCTTCTTCATCCGATCATCGAGCTCAACCAAACAGTCATTAGTAAGCTCCAACTCATGTCTCAGACTCTCTATGATGGCTTTGTCATGCTCGATCTTTTCTAAATATTTGGCATCTCTGTCGTCAGCTCTCCTCTGAACCAAATGGGCTCGAATCTCGGCTTGCAAATCCTTATCTTGCACACAACTATAAAGAATAGATCTGGGAGGAAGAGTACCTTATAAGTCGGCCCTCAACCAATCTATATACTTGACAACACAACCCGGACAAAACCTATCCTCAGCTAAGGTATCAGGACCCCAAATCATGCGACCTTTCCATTCTCGTATGCGATCCAAAGCCTTTAGCAGTCTATCGATGTCATAGTCAATGATAAAATCTCACATGCCTCTGACCTGGGGTATGACTTGAATCCTCCCAAATTGTCTCAAAACCCTAGCAGACGCGTAAGGGAAAATCCCTCGGACCCTCATAAGTAGTAAGGATAGACACTTTCTACCCTTAACCATAACTTTATCGGACACGCTGTCGTAGAACATCCATTGAATGCTTTCTTCTTTCAACCAAGAAAACTTGAAGATCCAACTTTGTTTGTTTTATTCCCCAAAGCTCGAGTAAAAATCCAGAAGGCCATCCCTTTTGAATGGCTTACTTAGGTGTTGTTCACCCTTAACTTTGATTAGATGCTTAAGGATCCACCATTTTAGGAGTAGGTTACAACCTTGGAAGTATTTGTAATGGTTTCGGCAGAGGCTCAAGGCTCGGTACAATTCAGCTAGGACAATTGGGGTTAGGTCAAAGTATTTAGTTTCTTCTTGTTAGTTTATCCCATAGAAGATGGCATGGGAAACTGAAATGACTCGGGTGTCTATGGCTAAGGACCAATCTTTGGGAAAACCCATGGTTCCCTGAAAGCAAATGGCAAAAGCTAAAAGTCTAGTGGTCGTCCATTCGGCATAAGTCTTGAACTCCCCAAGATGTTCGACAAATCCACTCGGGTTCCCAAACTTTTGTATAACTCTCTAAAGGGTATTGTTAGACAATGGGCCCAATTGGTGTAGTTTAAGGAAAGCATTTTGCAAATTTGGGAGTAGGTGGGTTTTTCTGGGATTAAGGCATTTTGGTTTGGATTGTTTCATCTTTTGAATCCCGAGCCTATGCTAGTCAAGACATCCCTAAACTCCTCTAAGGTAGGTGTCATCTCGATGTCATCCCCAAATCGAAAAACTATCCTATCTCAATCCCAAAACCCGATAATTACTTCTATTAATTTCTTGCAACCCGTCATAGTCAAAATGGATGTCAAATTTCCTAAATGAGATGAAATTCCCTTCTTCTCATCCGGGGACATTTGGCCCCACTAAATATGTAGCAACTCTAGTGTAGTCAAAACCATGTCAAAATCCAAACTGATCGACATCTACAAAATAGAAGCTAAGATTAATTCTCCCCCCACTAGGAAATGGTACTATTCATAGGCACATTACATATTTCCAAATAGCACATAATATATGATCTAGTGTTTTTTGAGTTATAAACCGTACTTGACATAGGGCAGTCTTCCTATCAGGTTTGGATGCGTCTAAGATATCCAAACCACCCGGTCTACTTCATCTTTGGATTTGATTTAACTCTAATCTAGGCATATGCAAGAGTGAGCTTCTCAAATTGACCTTGTGTAACAACCCGTTTAGTAGTTATAGTTCTCTCGGCGTTTTCGCTCGTTCCCGGGGTACTTAGACCGGATTCGGGTAACTTTGGTGAAAATATAGGCTTAAAGTGAAAAATGGTTGACGTAAAGTTGACTTTTGGGCAAACGGACCTTTTTCGAAATTCCGTCAATTTCAGTTCCCAATACATTCGGATGCATTTCGAAACTTAGGATGAGAAATTGGAATTAAGGCATCGGAGGTTGACTCGGTCAACAAGGCCTCCGTTGGAAATTTCAAGACCACGAATGCATTCGCAGCGTATTTTTGTGTGGGTTTAGGTTGTCAGGTTGTGAGCAGATGGCCTCAGGAATAACTCGAAGATTCGATTGACGACTTAGAAAAGTTTTGGAAATATGGTGTCTGGTGCCCGCAATGGCGGCACCAGAGCCACCCCAGCGGCACCGCTGTGGCGGTGTGATGACCGCTGGGGCAGTCATGTGTGATATGGGCCATACCGCTACAGCGTTATCCCAGCCGCCGTAGCGGCACCGCTGTAGCGGCACTCCAACCGCTGTGGCAGTGACGGGCAGTTATATTTCATTAAATGTGTCTTAAATAAGTCTTACACCCTCATTATTTCATATGTCGATATTGAGGCTTAGAGAAACTATTCTTGGAGATAAATTGAAGAAATTCTTGGAGGTAAACTTTGCCTAATCCTTTACTCTTCCTTAATCACAATCATTTTAGATTCTTCCCTTCCCTTTAACAATCCCCTAAAGATGCAATTCGGAGGAGGGTTTTCGGACACCTTTTCTTAGGGTCATGTATGATAAATTGATAATTTTAATGCTAAAATTTGATGTATCTAAGCTTATTGATCATATATCTCCCACTTTTAGCATTGAATTTCGGATTTGGAGACTTAGGATTTATACCCAATTTGGGGGTTTTTACTTGAAATCATATTTAGACCAATTCTTGAGTTAAATCGACAATTAATAGTTGGGTTATGATTCCCTAGTACTTAATTTGATATTTTGCCCGTGAATATTCCGTTTTGCCCTTGTGGGCCCGTTTTCCCAATTTTTAGGGTTAAAATGGACCTAGTTCATATCATGGCAATCTTAGTATCATTCTTCATGATATCTAATATAGGATTTGATTATGCTTAGACTACTTTGGTTCTGAGCTTCAGAGGAAGGGCAAGGCAATAGAGTAACTTGTTGGTGTTGCGGTTCGGCAGTCCAGGTAGGTTATGGCTTATCTTTATTGATACTTCATATAGTGAATCACATATTTATATTATAATGTCGAAGACAGCATGTGAACCTTCAGGTATGAATTTGGGATGGATATCGCCTTAGGTTGGGCTCTGATGTGTGTTAGGACTAGCCACCCCGTTATGTGTGCTTGATTGTTCCATTTTGATGGTTGATGCCTTTTGTAGTTGGTAAATATCGGGTTCTGTTTTGTCATCCTGATTTGGATAGTAATGACATACCATTGTTAGTACTGGTGCTCAATATATGTTGGTGTACCCACTGTTGGTACCTGAGTTGTTGATACATGTTAGTGTACTCACTGTTGGTACTTGACTTGATATATGTTGGCATACCCACTGTTGGTATTGTGATGTGATGTGCTGTTGGCGTACCTCGTTGTGGTACTTATGATATTGAACCTGATTGTTGATGATTGACATATGCATTGCACACATTCTCTCATATTCATGCATGGTCGATACACGGTAATGATCCGGTATCATTGATTGAGCGAAACTGATATTTGACATACTCTTTTACTTGAGTGATTGTGAAAATGTCAACGTCCGAAGATCCATTCCGGAATCGTTGATTATATGAAACTGATATTTGACACACTCTTTTACATGAGTGATTGTGAAAAAATCGATATCCGAAGATCCATTCCGGAATCGTTGATTATATGAAACTGATATTTGATAAACTCTTTTACTTAAGTGATTGTGAAAAGGCCGATGTCCGAGGTTCAATTCCAGAATCGTTGATTTGTGAAATTGATATTTGACAGACTCTTTTGAGTGACTGTGAGGAGGCCGATGTCCGATGGTTATATTCAGGCATCGTTGTTACATAGCTGATTCCGATATTATCCTAGAATCGTTGTTAGTGCATGGACTCCGTGGGTCCCCCCAGGGTGGTGCCGGTGAGACTCCCCCTGTGAGCAATTAGCCAAGGTCCCGTCTTTCTGTTGGGAAAAGATCCGGGATGGGTGTCACTTAGACTTCGCGAGTCACGCTGGGTTGTGCTACCGAGACTTCGATATTTTTGTCCGGAGTATATGTGTACACCTCATTTGCATGGCACGGCATCGCATTCATACCATTATTGCACTGCATTGCATTATTACTTGATTGAGGTGTGGTGATGATTGGATTGTGATGTTTCTGTTGTGATGATGGATCGTGTCGATTCTATTACGGTGACTGGATTAGAACGGATACACTCGAACTTATTATATTGGGGTTAGATACTTACATAGGTGTTGATGGATACTCGGTTACGATTATATTGTTCCATGGGTGATTGGTTTATTTGTTTATCTGCGTTATTTTCTGAATTGTGTTAACTATTCTTAGTCGGCCTATGATGCCTACCACTATTGTTATTTGTACTGACCTGAACTTGCTGCATTCTTTTATGAATGCAAAGTATCAGGCCAGATCTACTTCTGACTCGTGGCTGATCAACTCTTCAGCTTCCACTTGAGTTTTCCAGGGTGAGCATGCGTCCACTGACCTCGAAGACTCCTCTATCACTTATGTCTTGTTTTCCGTTCTGAGACATGATTTGAGACTACTTATATATTATTGTTCAGACTTTTAGTACTCGGATTTAGATGCTCTTATATGACCAGACTAGATACTGGGGTGGATTTCATTACTTCCGCATTCGTTGATATTATATTATATTATATTGTGAGACTTACGTATTCTACTTTCTTTCGCTATTTTTTATTATTTGAATATTATGTTAAGGGTTCGCCTATCGAGGTGGGAAAGGTAGTGCCCGCACGAATTAGTGAAAAGAGGTCGTGATACCTTGGACCCTAGCGGACTACTCGGGGTGAACCGTTGTCGGCCGTTGGGTGACGCACACCAACTTAACGCTCAATGTGTTCCAAAGAAAGGGTATTTCGGGTTTTTTAATGAAGGCTAGAACGCGATCCCGCGTGTCCCCTATGAAACCCTGTTTTTTGCCAGGAGTGACGGAGTTTATGATATGAATAGATGACAGTTCAAAATTGCGAAAATTTAATCACATAAGCAAGCAATACAGCTAAAATCACATTATATTGAAACTGTTACGGTTAGAACCTAGAAAATCCCTAGCGAAGTCGCCATCTATTACGATTCACTTTTACGCGGGTGCATAAAAGCTACTTCGAGGTTGTTGGTGCTCTAAATTGGATTTTAATATTTTAGAGTCGCCACCTAATTTATTAAGGGAAATTAGGCAAATCGGGTAAAAGATTTATTCAAGCAAGAGAAAAATCTTTTAGTACCAAAGTTCGAGGCAAGGGTTCTGGTAATCCGCTAGGGGAGGTTTTACGCACCCTAGTATTAAAGATCCGTAGAATACGGTTGACCTACGAGCTTCAATGTGTGATATATTTGTGAATATTTGGTAACAATGTTTTTCTTTCTTTCGAAGATGTCATTTATTCATATCATTAATCCAAGAAAAAGAAATTTGGCAAAATGTTCCCTTAGAAAAGGGGTTTTTGGATTCGAAAAATCCGCGCAAGTGTTCAACTCACTTTATTGTCGGACTAGGAGACACCGGAAATTTCTCCCGAGTAGAGTCGCTACTATTCTAGTCCTAAAATTGAGTTTAGTTCTTACGGGTTTTATTACACATATATACAAAAATATGGAGTATATCTCCGATTTTATATGTATATATATATAGAGAGAGAGAGAGAAAATATAAGTATCCACTTTATTTATTGAAGCCCACAAGGTCAGACCATATGCCAAGTCTAGATTCCATCTTATCTCAAACAAAACGGCCCAATAAGTTTTCTTTCACGTTTCCAGTCCAAACGGGTTCTGGGCTTCCGGGCCCAAACAGTCTCAAATTTCCTCCAATTTCTCAAATTCAAAATCATTTTTAGTCTCTGAAAATATCCAAAATATGCTAACCTCTTATTTCAACAAATTAGCCCGAGTCTAGCAAGTTGTTCCTTTACCATCATAAAAGCATTTTGAAGTCAACTTATTTTTTCAAACCAGATTTAGTTTTAAATAGAAATAATTAAGCATTTTTATTCCTTGTTACGACTTAAGGCCCAACAAATATTTACCTGTTTTTATCAAGGATGGAAAGTCCAAAATTTGCTACTTACTAGTTTTAAAAAAAAACATTTATATTGACCCGAATTCATACTTAGGCGAAGATCCCATTTTATTTGCTAATTTAACTTGATCATGTCCTCAAAAACCAACTTCCGAGTTTAAACATTAGGTAAAACTCCCATTTTCGTGTTCAAAAAAATGATTTTTTAGGTTGACTTTCCTAAAATACTAAGCGTTTTCCTAAGTTCTAACATATATAAGGGTTTCAATATTTCACATAGTTTGTTTACATATACAATATGTTTACATATACAATACATATACATAGATAACATATAAACATAAATGAAAAGGAAGAAAATTAAGCTGGTGGGCCTACCAAACCCGCCAGCCTCCATTTTCACCCATGGATGGGCCTTCATCATATTTGCTTCCCTTTCTATCTCCCGGACTCGATCAAAGAAAAGTGTTGTGCCTCTGGCCCAACGAAGTCATGTGCAGTGGTGGCCCAAATGGCCCAGTGGAATCCTATGCAACGCAAAGGACAAAAAAGGAGAGAATAATTTAGCAAGGTATCTATTCCTAAATGCTTTCAATAAAATTTAAACTAAGTGCAAAAGGAAGTATTTATATGTGCATATGCATTTCTCTATGCAACAATTCATATCCAGCTTTGAGTAAACTAAAACAAACAAGGAACTGAAGGTAAACAAACGAACATCTCTTGGCCCAAAACTGAAAGAATTAAATTTTATTCACAAGTAAGCCCAAGTTACAAAAGTTTTTAGAGGGGCATATCTGGCCCAAAGTCTCAACTTCACAAAATATGGTAATATTTTCAGTAACCACAACCACTCATGACTCATTTGTGCCCATATAGACTCAGAATTTTTATAGAAAAGGGAAGAAACAGCTTGTTCTTTTAATCTCTGAACCATTTCATATTATCATCCTAACTCTAAATGCCCATGCTGGAATTATACAGTCTTGACAAGTTAAATTAAACCAATAAAGTGATAGTAGTTTAGTTGAAACAAGCCATTAAACCATACCTTTCTTGACATACACTTAAGGCTTTCCAGATATTTGAAAACAAAAACACCAAGGATTAAAGACATAGTTTTAGTTAATTTGAAAAAACAAAAAAACAAAAAAACAAAAAACATAACTAAGGAATCCCATAATATTTATTCTCATATAGAGGAACCCTAGCAACTTAGAAGGAGGATGACAAACTGAGTTTGACTAGAAACTCTAAGCTTGTCCACTCTCTTCTAAGTCCTAGGTAAGTCACACTTATACTTTGAATAAATCCTTAAATGACACCTTCATTGTCACCCTCCAACATCACAGAACCAATACATAATGCCACAACACAAATTCAAACTTCATGGTTCACAGAAAAAAACACATGAGGCCAAGTACAACAGAGATCAAGTCATGTAGAACAAACTGATCCTTATCAACATTTTAACCTACTCCAATTTTAATCTTGTTACAATTCCTAGGTCAACTGTCAACAGATAGTTCTTCCCAGCAAAAAATAAAGTTCAATTCAAACCAGAGGCACAGAACCCTAATGAACTATATTTGAACATCAAAGCAAACTTTAAGACTTATAAAAAAAAATAAAAAAAAACTTGTTTTAATTTTAGACCATTTTCAGTCCTATAAGTTGTGTCATGAATAGTCTAGGTACTTATTGTGACTTAAGTAATAGACAGGAATCAAAGCAACATCAAAACAGACCTATGTTAAACTGGACTGATATTTTTCTACCATTTTTATTTATGTGTTCAAAATATATCACAATATTCCAGCTTGTATTCCAGTGACACAAGTCTTTGAAAGCAAAAATACATATTTGAAAACAGTGACTTCTTAGACTTGTAATGAGCAAGCAAACCATCAATCTATCATAAAGACCAAGACTCAACATCTCATATGGATTTAAAATAGACAAAGGCAAACTAAACAATCCAAACAATATTTTTTTTTTTTTTTTTTTTTTTTTTTGGTTTTCAAAGCATAGATCAACTCAGACCCCCAGATTAACAAACTGTGATCCATTAGGCCGACAGAGGGTAAACAAGTTGAAGCAAATAGGTATTCAGTCATATTGTGTTGTATCAAGTTATTTTGTACCAACAAAAGACATCAAGAAGGGATTACATAGGGATCCTAGATCTCTAATATCAATTTAAGTTATTATAGAACATGATTAATATAAACTAACATCTAACTTATCCTGGATAACTAGATACTACTTATAAATAAGCTAAGCTAAAGATACTTAGCAGACAAAATAGCCTTAAATAATATTAACTCCAACAGAACCATCTATACAAACCAACACAATTTTGTACTTAACACTACTATACTAAGCTACACAAAGACAACTGAATTGAAATAGATTAGAGACAATCCTATATCAATATCATGTTAAGCTAAAATATAAAACCAAACACATTAAGCATGATCGTACACTAAACCATTATAATAAATTAATCAAAGCAACTAAAGAAAAGAAAAAAACTAGACTAATCACACACTAATTATAATATCTAAAATAAGCAGAAAAAAAAGAAAAACAGAATTAAACACATAATAATTAACACATGAGATAAGAAAATATAAAAGAAGTCGACCAAATAAATTAATAAAGAAGAAGGGTAAATATGTTGACTTTCTCGTGTGCAGCCTCAATCGAGTATTGGACTTGAAGATTCTTCAAACTCCTTCACCTACAACTCAGCCACACGAACAAAAGAGAAAATATTTAAGAAATTTTAACTTAACTCAGGAAAATTAAAGTTTAAAAGCAAATATGCAAAAAAAAAAACTTAAGTGCTCCGAGTTTTTATGTGAATATCTGATATTCGATCCCTTCAAAAATGTAAATTTGAGGGTTCTATTTATAGAACCCAAAATCTGAGAAACCCTAATATCTAAACGATGTGGGACTTCTCAAAATCTGAGAAATTCTCCTATATATCAATATGCAATGGCTAGGATTCAAGGTAATCGATATATGAAGGGTCAGATTTACCCTTTTATCGATCAATCCAGTTGAACCTTGATGAGCCAATGAGAGATCGAGATTCAAATGGGTAGAGACAAATCCCATTAATGGATTTGTACCTGTAAAACTAAAAGAAATTAAAAAGTAAGAGGGAAAAGAGATTTTACCGTTTTCGTGGTGGTTTCTCGGTAGGGGAAAGGATAGTAGGTGAAGGCATTTAATGCCTTTGCCTCAAATGGTTAAACACAACTTGGCAAAAAGGTTCTTCGCCTGAAAACTTACTACTTTCATCGATGATGACGATGAAGAGAGAGAGAGAGAGAGAGAGGGGGGGGGGGGTAACATGGCGGTGGCAAACCCTAGTTGAAGAAGCAAAAATGCCAAAGGGCCTGTTTAGGAGTTGAGGCGAGGGTTTTTTATCAAAGAGGAATGGGCCGAGTCTGGCCCTTGTTGGGCTAGACTCGGTCCATAAAAAAAACTGAGGCCTACTTATGTATATATACATGTGGTATACTAAACTTATATCACTGTATATGAATGTATATCGAGCAAATTTGCCAATTAATAAATGGCCAAAAAATTAAAAAGGGTTAATTACTAAAGAATTTCAATTATAACCAAATTAAAAACTAATTAATCAATTAATTTAAAATACGGCCAATTTTATAATATAAATCGAGTTTACACACGTGGCCTTAATTGAACCAAATCATGAGATTGATTATTTCAATTATGGCCTCAATTTGACTAGTCAATTGATTATTTCAAGTGTAGCCGTAATTAAACACTTAATAAGCAGATTCACAAATATAACCATAATTAATTATTTAAATCAATTATAATTAATTTGAGAATTGTCAATATGATTTGATTATGCAGAAATTAGAGTTGAGGAGCAAAAATGATTATTTATTTTAATTAATCAATTTTCTTGAATTAAATGGAGTAAAATACTTGCTAATTTGGGCAATTAATTAAACAAGATAATTGTTATAAATTGCCTTTAATTTTAGCAAATATTATAATTGTTTCAATAATATGTAAATGAATTTATAATATTTATAGAAATTATTTTACCAAATGAGAATGGTAAAATATTATCTAAACAATCATTTTGACTTCTAAAAATACATATTTCATTCCGTTTAACATCCAAGGACTCTGGGTAATTAAAATAATTTATGAGAGGTCAAAAACTAGGTGTCAACAAGCACAGTCCCTCAGATTAGAATGAACTGACACATGAACTAACATATCAAGGCTAAACTAACTAAACAAAGCTAACAGCCTAGCATAAACTTATGAGTCAAGTAAACTAATTCACATGTTAAGTTGACTAAAGGTCTTACATGCTGGTTACACATGGAGACTCAATCAGTTATGAGCTAAACAGGCTAAGCAAGTAGGCATTCACCAAAACTATGACTGCTACACCAATCCAATACATACATAACTAAGCACCATCCAAGTTACATAAGTATACACATGCTAATAACCTACAAGATAGCAGTTAAGCCCAATAAGACATAGAAAACACCTATGAACATGCTGATAGTCTAGAACTAACTTGAACAAACAGATAGTCAAAGTAGGCATTGAACTCAACTTAACATGCTTGTAATCAGTTTCTACAGGGACATCATTAACCATAAACTAAACCACATCAAAGCTACACAGTATACTAATGATAGGACTAATTATAGTTGGATAATGATTAAACTAAGTTGCAGACATGCTAATGATCAACTTAATCTAGCATATACTTAGCTAAAGACTAACTATACCAAACTAAACTAAATAAACCTTTATCAACATCCAAATGACTATTAATCTACCACATATTTAACTAAACAACAATTAAATTATTAAACAAAGCACAAAACATATTAATAACTAAACTAATTTAAACCTAGACATCAGTATTTTAAGCAAAACAAAAGCTAAACCAAAACTAAACACACTAATGACTAATCTAACAACAATAACTAAGCACAATAAAATACGTAAACATATAAGAACATTTTGAAACTAAAATAAATGACAAAGGATGGAATTTACCTTTCTCATGTGCAGCCTTTGTCGAGAATGATATCGAAGATCTCTAGGACTCCTCAATACCTGAAGCTCAAAGAACAAAACAAAGAAATATAACTTTAGATTAGAAAATTCGATTAGTTAAAGGTATCAGCAGATTTTGCTAAATCCCTAAGTAAACTGAGTATTTTTGCTCTATATTCGAGACTTGTGTGTGTATCGAAATTTTTTTAAACTTTTTTCGACTTGTTGAAATGAGAAGGGTAGGGTTCTTTATATAGAACCCCAAAACCCCAAATTTTTTGTTAAAAAATGATATGGGGCTTTGAGTTTGCAAGGGATTCTCTTAAATCCTTGCAATTTATTGTAAACCAATATAAATTGAGAAGAAGAGAACAAAAACCGTTAAGGTTTCGTCCTTGTTCAACCCAAAAAGCAAAAGAAAGAGAGAGATTAAGAGTTTACTTCTTGTGGTGGTGTAACGACGGAGGGAGGGTAAGAGAAACTAATTATCTTACCCGTTTTGGGCGGTCAAGGACTGCCCAAAGTTGAGGTCTATGAAACTTTGCCATTTTGGTCGTTGATGAACGAAGGGAGAGAGAGAGAGAGAGGAGCATTGTGAGGCGGCTAGGGTTTAAACCGAAACCCTTGCCAAATGCCAAAATGAGGGGTCTGTTTTGTTATGTTGGTAGATATAGGGGATTTGGGTCGGGTCTGGTCTATCTTGGACGGGACCTAGCCGATTACAAAAGGGTCTTTGGCCCAAAACGTTTTATGCACATATACTATAACAAAGGCTAATTTTTCCAAATGTGGCCGTTAATTTAAAAAATCCAATTTGAAGTAGTCATTTCAATTATGACCTCAATTAACACACAAATAAAATCAACAATTTCAATTTTTGCCATTTTGAAAAAAAAATTGCAATTATAGCTAAGCAAATTCTAAAATTGAGACGTAATTGATTACTCAGTTAATTAATCAAACTTCTTGATTTAACGGAGTAGAGTATTTATCAATTGACCATTAAATAGTTCTGAACAATTAATCAAGTAATTGTTTCCACTATTTTATGTATTAATCTTGATAAATATGCTTGAAATTCTAAGAAATATACCAAATATACAGGATGATATAAAATAGCATACTTGATGATATTTTGCCAAATGAAATGGAAAAATGTCACCAAAATAATTTTATAAAATGTATATTCTACTCCGTTTGTGACTCATGAACTCCAAATAATTAAATAAAATTATTGGAGGGCAGAAATTAGGTGTCAACACCCATATTGTCATAAAAAGGATTCGGGTCCAAAACGTCAATCCAAAACCCCGTCCAAAACCCCGAAGGTCAAAACGGTAATTTATGGTGAAACTGAGTTCAACATGGTCAAACAGTGCTCTACAAGGCCACACGAAACCAACAATTCCCATATTGCTATACTTCTAATCGAAACCCAAAAACAAATCCAAAAACGAAAAATCCGAACCCCAAGAGCAAAACTGTATTTGAATTTAAAATTATTTTACCCATAGTTTAATTAGTTTAAATCCAAAAAATCATACAAAACTAATCATGGATTGACCTCCAATTTATCAAGAATTCTCAATTTCAACCTAGGGCTAAAATCCACAATTTTCCCAGCTCAAAGCATATTTTAAACAACTACTTAAAGGTAGGAACTAAGAGATATAAACAAAATAAGGATTAGATTCTTACTCCCAAATTTAAACGAGGAAATCTCACTTGAAATCACTCCAAACCGAGCTTTAGAACTTGAAATAGGTGAACGTGAAGTCTAAAATTGAAGTTGGGGATTAAATGTTTTTTTTTTTCAGCGATATGCGCATGTGCGAAAAAGTCCGTGCAGGTTCGAAAACTCAATAAAAAAGCCACCCTGGCAAATGCGACCAATTCAACGCATCTGCGATGTACGCAGGCGCGATGACTTGTACGCAGGTGCGCCTACCTGCCCCATTACTCCTTCCTCGCAGTTGCGGCCAACCTTGCGCAGGTGCAAAGGACCATAACTAGAAAATGCTTAAGTCCCAAAAAACCTCCAATCCAACACCCCAACCTCATTCAAAACCCCACGAACATAAACCAAACATGCAACTAGAGTACAAACGACGGAACGAGCTTGTTTGAACACTCAAAACACTAATCTAACATCATTAAGGCACCTTTTTTCCAAAAATACTCTAACTTTTTGGGAAAAAAAACAAAAATTTAGGAACCAAACGCCTAAAATCTTTACAACCCCTCGAGACACGAAACTCTACCAAGTCAAAAATCGCGTTCCGGATCTAACGAAACTATCAAAATTCAATTACGGACACGTTTACCCAAAAATCAACTATCGGTCAAAGCTTTCACAAAATCAAAACTTAGGTTTTTCACTCCGACACTAATCTGATTGCCTCGATAACCACGTCACCAATCCTCACAATTTAATTACACTCAAATAAAGCTAAGGGAAGGCTCGTTGGGGCGAAATAGGTTAAATCATCAAAATGACCTAACGAGTCGTTACTTCAATCAAGGAATAAGTATTGAAATGTAATGCGATGCAGTATGCTCCGTATACACACTGAGCTCCACGGGACTTTACAGGAGACGTGACCCATGGGAGACCGCTAAGTCCATATACCACCCGGAATACCAGATTCTCTGGATCAAATCGGGTAATAGACCTTAAGAGGCCAAATATCATCTTCCCGACCTTAAGAGGCCAAAATACTATGCAACCGACCTCAAGGAGCCATACTTACCATTCAACCAATCTCAAGAGGCCAAAATACAATGCAACCGACCTCATGAGGCCAAAATATACTTCAACCAACACCGTTCAGGTCTAGAATCCATCACTTAACTAGAAATGATGATCTTAGATTGTATAAAGCCAAACTAATGCATATGTATGATACAACACATTAGATTGTGAATATCCCAATTGTTAGAGGCTATGAGTGCACCAAACACAGTATGGAATATCCCAATTGTTAGAGGCTATGAGTGCACCAAACACAGTATGGAGGGACCTGGTTGAGTACCAGTTCCCTTATGCAATGTAATAAGTACAGAAGGAAAGATTTTACCGTGGAAAACCCCTTGCTCAGGGGATTAAAAACCACGACCTATCCCAGTAGTATTTCAACTCCACTACACGAGAAACTTCAGGTTACAAATCTATCGTAAGCTAGGAACTAACTCCTATAATACGTCACCCTTACAATAATGCTTTTGCGACCTAGGAGCAAAGCCCTAGAGTCGCACCACACTTGCAATGCTCCGATTGCAAGCACCTCCACTTGACTAACTCTAGCCAAGGAAACTAATACACCTAGACTAACTCTAGCTTAGTGTACCTCAAAGTTCTTGTGAAGACACTCTTCCAACAAGTAACCTTTGAAAATTCAACTAATACAACTAAGCTAACTCTAGCCCAGTGTACCACTCAAGAGCTTGTGGAATCAAACTTGAGACTTTAAGAAACCTAGACACAGCTTCATTTTTGGGAAGAGTAGCTTTACAGTTTTAGCACAAATGACAAAGCTCAAAAGCTTGAGAACTTGAAGTATCTTCCTTTGTAATGAGCGAGCCCTTCAATCTGTTGTAGCTTTGTCTCTAATGGTACTTGAATAGCCTTGTGACGACTAAGCTTTTGTTGTGAATTTAGGTTTTTCAAGACACACCCAAAAGACCTTGTAACATGTTGCTTTTATACTTAAACTCTTGTATGGGATGAACGATTCTTTGCTTCTGATTGTATTTATTGATACGGACAGTATTGTAGTGTCGACTTGTATGAAGAGAAGCATTACGGGGGAGGTCTCATTCTGGTTCTTCATAGTTTTACAGTCATCAAAACATGGAATATGACATTTCCTATCAATTTTCGCCTTTTTGCTACTTTACAGTTGTGCTATTCCCCCTGAGAAGCTAGATCCTACTCGTTCCCCCTGCTGTTATTTTCCCCTAAGAGCTAGATACCACTCGTTCCCCCTACGACGCAAATCATTTTTGAAAAGAAACAGAGCAAAGAAATATAACAACGTATTACAAGTGACACAAAGGTGACACACATCTTCTTCCCCTTTTATGCCCATTTCCCAATTTCAAGCATCACACAATGTGATCTTTCTTATTACAAGTCTCCATCTTTGAATTTCTCCATCTTCCCCCTTTGGGCATCAACAAAAAGGACAGTTAGAATCGGCAAAATGAAGTTCAGCATTACTTACTCAGAGCCAGATTGGAAACACGACCATGGGGGTGAGAGAGACAAGCAAGCACATAGTTTGGCACAAGATAGACTAGATGCCCAAAATATTAATACAATTAATAAAAACATAGTAGTTAGATAGGAAATGCATAAAATAAAAAATTTCATCTATACCGGAACATTGTCACACAAAAAAATAGGGAAGAGAGAGAGAAGAAAAATAATCAAGGAAAGGCATAGGAAGGGATTTCGGTTTGGACACTTAAGGAATTTGAGGCTTCTGGTGATTTTGAGTCAGCGCAATGAGTAATCTATCCACTCAGTCATTGTTGATACATTGATTTTGAAGCATATGGTCCTTGAGCTCGTCCACTTTCTGTGTCAGCCTCTTATTTTCAGCATTAAGCATCCCAATTTCAATTTTTACAGCACAGAGCAGTTTGAGAGTCAACCTCTTTCTCCTTCAAAGATAGCCGAGCTTGAAGAGTAACATTCTCAGCTTTGACCCTTTCCAGATCAACAGTGGCAATTTCTTCTGCCACAAGCATATTGGAGATTGTGGAAGTACCTCCCCCTTTCTTAGGTAAGCATTCACAATCTTATAAAGTAGCCAAGGAGAACATTTGATTTTTAGATCATTTGATAGCCTTGCCAGTCTTTATCTTGAAATGCTCAAATACTTTGGTTAGAAAGAACCCATAAGGAAGCCCAGTTTCTCGTCTAGTGTATCCACTACCTTAATGATGTGCTTGATCATGATCGCAGGAAGATTTATGGGTTAGTAGTTGATCAGGGCTTCCATGGCACCAAGTCTACAATGGAAGTAACAGTACGCCCCTCAGCCCTTGGAAGTAGCACTTTGTTGACCAATTCAAAAGTGAGTTGATATTCTGGTTTAAGCTCCTTCTTGTTAAGTCCTGCCCTTATACCCACATCTTTTACCCCTTTTTTAGCTATCACAGCTTTGGAGTCACTTGAACCTTCTATATTTCCATCAACGGTTCTTATTCCTTCAGTGGGAACTCCCAATATGTTTCCTGATGTTTCTTCAGTTAGCATAAACTCAGTCTGGCCAACTGATGCAATGAGGGTACTTAGATCATCGGAGTAGTTAAGGTTTGCAAAGAACTCAGACACTTGTTCCTCATAAGCACTTGGCACTGGTGGAGCCAACAAATGACTCCAACTCTTAAATCTAATAATTTTCTCTGAGTTCCTTTGATTCCCAGATCACCTATAGTGCTCATGGTTTGTGCGATTTCTTCCATTAGGGTTGCATTACTGTCAATTCTACCAAAAGGTCCTTGACCAATACCAGAGATCGGTCCATCCACCTTTATGGGAGACTCGTCTACTGACTCCTCTATTCCTTTATCGAGATTAGAGAAAGGAGAGTTACTTTTTTGTACATTGCCTGCTTCTGAAGTTTTTTCCTCTTCATCACATATAGCCTTTTCTTTCTGCATATCTGGGGAGACCATGTTTTCTTTGGCTTGATGTGATTCCCTTGCATTCTTAATAGATTGACTGGTAACTACTACACCATTTTCTTGCTTTTCTATTTCATCTGTGTTTTGAAAATATTTGGACACAGATACGGTATGACCACTACTTACAGAGTCAGGTTTTTGGATTTGAACAGGTATGGCTGAAAAAGATACAGTTCTACTGAGATATTTGCTGGAGGCAGAGGATTTTGAGAAAGAGGTGACACATTTTAGATCGATAGGAGGATGGGGTTTTGGAGAGGATATGGGTTGGCTTGATTCAGGTGGATTTTGGGCCTTGGAAAGTGAGAAAAGAGGGGTCGATTTTGACAGGGACTGGAGAAATAGGTCCTTCACTAGACATAGTTAAGTTTGATTCTAGAAGAAAACAATGAGAGAGGATATAGACTGAGAGTGAGAAATAGATCAGGTTTGAATGTGGGAGAGGAGAGGTAAGGAGGTATGTGATATTTTCAGCATCAAATGAAGAGAAGGAAAGGTAATCAAGGGTAAATAAAAAAAAGTCAGAAAGAGTCAGGTGACGAGTGGGTCAGGTAAACCTAAGGAAGGTGTAAAGTCTGGAGGAGAATTTTCAAAAGGTTTCGGTGACTTGGCACTTAATGACAATTTCACTTTTATACTTGTGTTGAAAAGATACTAACCTGAGTTGTAGAGACCAGGTGCCTTTGCTAATTTTGTTTGAAAAAGAAAAGTCATCCAAGCAACAACTCTGAAATGTGCCAGGTCACCTTTGCTTAAACTGTTCTGAGATATCCATGTGTGTATACCTGTAACAGTAGAAGTGAGTTAGATGTCACCGCATAAAAAAAACTTTTTGCTTGATTTTAACTCTTAAAAAATGAGCTTTCTGCATAGTGTCAGTAACTCGGTTCTTCAAGTAATTAGTCACCACACTCGGATTTGTGATAACGAGAAGGATAGGACAGACCAGGTGTCCTCAAGTTGGCTTATTCTGCATATCTTAGGGTTGAGACACCACTCTTCACCTGTTAAAAACCTTTCTACATCCTAATTCTCTAAAACATGAGAGGATGTTTTGCTCATGCTTTTCTCTTCAGGCACCCATCCTCTCCTTGGAAGCTCTTGAATGAAAGGTAGATTTCATTTTCCTCTTGTTCCCCTCTTTTTCACTTAAGTCTTCCAACATGATCACTGACATTTTTTGGGACACCATACCAGATTAGGTCCCTTGGAGTAATGAACAAGGTGAGTTGGATTTCCCTTTTTTTGTTCAGACAAGTTTACTCCTTTCTGATGCAGACTAAATTTTTTCTCTCCTGACTTTTGTTTTCCAGTGTCCCCATTGTGGAGACAGTTGGAGACGCTAGTCTTCTGACCTCCATAATTTCTTTTGTGTTTTGAATTCAACACCTCCATGGCTGTAGTTGAGGACCAGATCTCTTCTAGGGACTTTTCTAGAATGATGTTCACCTTAGTCATGTTCTTCTGAGGTACATTATCCTTTTCATGCTTGGCATTAAGATTCATTGTGGCCTGCTTAGATGGATTTCGCTCATTATTTCCTTTATGTGGACATCCTTCTATCTTCCTTCTTTGTTTGGAGAGATAGCCATTAGAACGATCCTTTCTAGGTGTTAACAGTTTGGAAAGAGCCTACTCTGATACCAATTGTTAGAGGCTATGCGTGCACCAAACACAGTATGGAGGGATCTGGTTGAGTACCAGTTCCCTTATGCAATGTAGTAAGTACAGAAGGCAAGATTTTACCGTGGAAAACTCCTTCCTCAAGGGATTAAAAACCATGACCTACCCCAGTAGTATTTTAACTCCAGTACACGAGAAACTTCAGGTTACAACTCTATCGTAAGCTAGGAACTAACCCATAATCCCTCACCCTTACAATAACACTTTTGCAACCTAGGAACCAACCCCTGTAGTCCTTCCACACTTGCAATGCTCCATTGCAAGTACCTTCACTTGACTAACTCTAGCCAAGGAAACTAATACTCCTAGACTAACTCTAGCCTAGTGTACCACTCAAAACTCTTGTGAAGACACTCTTCCAACAAGCAACCTTTGAGAATTCAACTAATACAACTAAGCTAACTCTAGCGTAATGTACCACTCAAGAGCTTGTGGAAGAAAACTTGAAACTTTAAGAAACCTACACGCAGCTTCCTTTTTGGGAAGAGTAGTTTTACAGTTTTAGCACAAACGACAAAGCTCAAGATCTTGAGAACTTGAAGTATCTTCCTTTGTAACGAGTGAGCTCTTCAATCTGTTATAGCTTTGTCTTTGATGGTACTTGAATAACCTTGTGACGACTAAGATTTTGTTGTGAATTTAGGTTTTCAAGACACACCCTAAAGACCTTGTAACATGTTGCTTTTATACTTATCGCTATGCGGTGAACGATTGCTACTTTACAAGGTATGGCGCTATTGATACGGAGATTTTAGCGCTCGTATCCGCCTTGTACGAAGAGAACAATTGGAGGACAGGATATCATTCTGGTTCTTCATAGTTTGACAGTCACCAAAACATGGAATATATATTCTCCATCACCAATAATCCGGAGTTAATAGCCACCATGGTCAAGCAAGTGCATCAACAATTCAGACATAATAGCCAACAACTTCAAGTAAGTTTATCAACATGTCATGAATATACGACGTTCCTATTACACCTCGGAATTTCGGGCTGCTGAGCAGTGAATAGACTAGCGTAAGTTAAGGTGTATATGATGTCCCTATAAGTAAGAAAGGATAATTAATGGTTCTAATTAAGATTCCAAAGACATTTGAGGCAAGAGAGGAAATTTTGTCAAAATGAAACTTCATTGCAGTTCTGCGAAAGGGGGGTTCGACGGTCGTTCTTTGTACCGTCGGTCGGGTCGACACTTCGTCAATTGTGTCGTAGAATTGATTTAGCGTAAGACCATTCAACGGAGTAGATTGACGCTCAGTGGATCAGTTCCACAGACCGTCCTTCTCACCGTAGAATGAAAGGAAACGAAAGTTGTTCACTGGAAATTTTACGACTTTGACGGTCAAATCGACGGGGCGTCGATCTGATCGACGCTTCATCATTCGTATCGTATAATTGCCTGACGGGTCAGATTATTTTTATATAAGGAAGACCCCAAGTTCTTTTTTTTTCATTTTATTCATTCTCCACACCTCAAGAGGGCTCTAGAACATTCTCCAGACCATCTTAACATATACCCAAGAGAAATCAAGTGCAAGTAAAGTACTGCCATCCAAAGTTCATTTCAACATCATCAAAGGTGAGTTTTATGTTCATTCCATGTTATTAAGAATATTGAGTGGTTGAAAGACTTAGATTATGGGAGAAAGTAGAGTATGAATCTCAAATGTAGGAATAAGGGTATTCTTGAATAGTAGCTTGACATGAATTATGATTCTTGGCATGCCATGAGTAAAATCTTGTTGTGGATGATGCAAATGGTGTTAAAGAAGTATTATAATAGAATGGATACGATATTGTGCCATAGTTATGGTAACGAATGACTTTGATAGGCAATGTTGAGAACTAAATAATGTCTAGCTTGATGAAGTTTAGTGATTATGATATTATGGATGTTGTTATTGATATTTGGGAGGTGTTGTATCATATGGAGAAAGTTGTAGAAAGAAAGGAAGTGCTGCCCTATTTTCGTTAGCCCTCAGTCGCCTTAGCTTAGCTTTAAGTATGCTCCGGTTATCTAATCTTGGTACGAATTCTCTTGAATGTAGAATCGTGAATTTGGAGGGAAGCATTTAGTCGGCAAAGTTATAGAGACGTAAAGGTATGTAAGGCTAGTCCCTTTCTTTCAAAGGCATGACTTCTATACTATGGGTTCTTTTCCACATTTCCATGACCTTCTTGCATCCCAAAAGATGAAAGCTAAAGATTATTGAGAGCTTCTTATGAGATCGAGATGAGATATGTTCTATGATAATAATGATGCCATGATGAACTTGATATTCTTACCTTTATGATTTCATTGATGTTACTTCCTGTTGTTACCTCACCTCATGCTATTAATTCCTTCAAGGTGAGACATGGTGATGAGGATTACTCCATAACATAATCGGAGGTCCCCGACCTTACATCACTCCGATAGAATTACAGCCTTTTCTTGAGTTCTCATACATGCTTTAGATTATGTATATGTAAGACTACCCCGTGCCTAGTTGGCCGGGCAGACACCACTACGATAGGCGTAGTGGGCAGCTATGATGATGGTTACGCTATGTCTAGATGGCATGGGCAGACACCACTAATGGGCGGCATGAGATGTTTAACCCGGACGTGGGAGGCCCGGACGCGGGCTAATGATAATCACACTGTACCTATATGGTCGGGCAGTTATATATATGCTTATATGATATGATGTTGTTTATTATATAAGTTAGCATGCATGACTCCGCCTTCAGAGGCAATCGGTTACAGGTTACCCCTTTATCTCATATTTCTGCATCTCTTTATCATGTTATTGTGTATGCCTTACATACTCAGTACATTGTTCATACTGACGTCCTTTCTTTTATGGACGCTGTGGTCATGCCCATAGGTAGGTAGGGAGGCGGTACCGATTCATAGGACTCTATCAGCAGTTACACAGGAGCGCTCCACTACTCCGGAGGTGCCAGTCGTTGATGCATTCTTTTGTGTACATATTTGGGTATGACGGGGTCCTGTCCCGTCCTTATGTCTCAGTACTCCAGTAGAGGCTCGTATATGCGTATGCATGGGTAGTAGGTGTCTCATGAATACACAGGGGTATCTTTTGTATATCATTTTTGGTAGCCTCGCGGGCTTGTGTGTGTGTGTGTATACATACAATATATATATATATATATATATATATATATATATATATATATATATATATATATATGAGTGTTAATGACCATCTTATGAAGAGTTTGTCTTGAGAATGATATATGGCCAGGTTAGGTATGATATATAGCATTGTAAGTGGTGCTCAGTGGCCAGCTCCGGGTACCCGTCATGGCCCACTAGTTGGGTCGTGACAGTTCCTTAGGATCCAAACACAGTCAACAATCAATTATAAGAAAGTAGCCCATGAAATTACATGCCCTGGCATTCCTGGGTCACGGCCCATAACTACACAGTACACTACTACCATAACATGACAACGGTACTCATACCAATGCCCGTCACATCACGGATATGACCCTTGATACACCTTACCCCTGATTATTAAGCTTATTTTATCATCTTTACTAAAAACGTCCCTCAAGGGAAGTCAGAAGTCTTAACATACCTCAAATGCCGAGCAAACATGCCACAAACCTTAGGAAATCGCCTTTTTTTATCCTCAAAGCTTTGGATTGTTCCTAATCTATGAAATACATGTCGCACGTAAGATAACGAGTCCATAAACACCCATATTTCTATACTTATATTTGAGCCTAAAAAGTTATCCAAAAACCCAACCCAAGGGAAAACTGAAATTGTAGTGAAAAATTAGTTTATCCATGACTTAAATAGTCTAAATCTACAAAATTTTCCAAAACTGTTACGTCTCGTGTTTTCAAGTGTTTGAAAGCGTGCGAGTTAAATGACATTAGTAACGGAAAACGAGATTATCCCCAAGCTTATAGGTGGTTCGAGTGATGGTACAAATGTGTCGTTGGGATTAGAATTTAAACAAATCGAAGAAAATAAGTTTTATCGAGGTTCGAAACTTAATTGAGTGAAATACGGTCCAAGCTATAATATCCCGTATTTTTGGACTAAGAAATTGAACCATCCAACATGAATAAATTTACCCGAGCCCGGAGGATTTGGTCATATTCAAGCATGAAAATCAAGAACTCGGTGTATACAAGGAATGAAGTCTCGGAATTATTTAAGACTTGAAAGTGAAATGACTGTGATTGAAAATAATATTTTGTATGTACCAAAAGGGGCTATGGACTAGTGTTATGTCATATGATCATGGCAATGAGTATATGAGGTGTGCTTAAAAAAAATGATTTTTATTTAGGTAAATTGAGATCAAGAAATTATTATGGATATTTATACTATATATAAGCATGGGTTGGAGGTGGTTTCGTCGTCCACCTCCATCTCATGTTTAAAAAAAAACAAAAAAAAGTGGACCCCATATTATAAAAGTCCGCTTAATATCATTATAATTATAAAAGTATCACATTAAGTCGATAATAGTGATTAATTTTTCAAAAGTAGTTCTGAATATATTATTATCAAGCTTCATTTTTTAATAGTTACTATTTCAATTGATTATATTTTGTAGTTCCACGGATGATATCTTACCTCACCAACTGTAATTTTATAATTAAATTAATTGAATATTGTTACAACTGGAAAAAAAACGTGTGGACCCCATATTTTAAAAATCAAGCAATATCAAAAAAAAAAAAAAAAAAGTGGACCCCATATTAAAAAGTCAAGCAATAGCTATGTAATTAAAAGTATCACAATAAAAATCAATAATGGTGATTAATTTTTCAAAAGTAGTTGAATATATTATTATCAAGCTCATTTTTTAAAAGTTACTATTACAACTGATTACATTTTGTAATTCCATGGGTGATATCTTACCTCACCAACTGTAATTCTATAATCAAATTAATTGAATATTGTTACAACAAAAAAAAAAATATGGACCCCATATTAAAAAATCAAGCAATATTCATGTAATTATCAAAGTATCCCCCATTAAGTCAATAATGGTTATTAATTTTTCAAAAGTAGTTCTGAATATATTATTATCAAGTTTCATTTTTTAAAAGTTTCTATTACAACTGATTGCATTTTGTAGTTCCATGGGTGATATCTTACCTCGCTAACTGTAACTCTATAATCAAATTAATTGAATAGTGTTACAACTGATAAAATAAATTACTCAGATGCTTATTGCGGATCTTGTTTAATATCCTAAAAAGAAACTAAGATGGGTATTACATTCTCAAAAGGCATTTTCCAATGTCTTAAGTTTCTAATTATATACGAACACCATAATAGCCAAAATAAATTATTAGTACATACTTATGATAGGTTAAGTAAAAAAAAATGATAGAAATCTTATACCGCATCTATGCCCATGTTATATGACACAGTATACATAATCACCATATGTATAAAAAGTTTCATGTTTTAGCCTAGGGGAATGGTAGTTCAAATGACGTTTCCATATTTAGAAGTAGTTAAAAATTCAATAAGTTTTGAAATTGTGGTTCAAATTTGATTAACGCGCGTAGTTTAAAAAAGTGTCTATTAGCCTTTTTCTTAAATAAAGTCATAATAAGCGAAACAAAGAAATAACATCATGACACAAATTATTGAACCCGTGCTCCCAAAATTTCTATCTTTACATACGTGACTTTTAAGAAATATACCCCTATAATATGACGAGAAATTCTGAAGCTGTGCCTCAAATTTGCAAGTCAGAGTATGGGCACCTACTTCTAGAATCTCTCCCTTCCAGATCCTACTATGCCACAACATCATTATGCCCCTCTTGTTCCACTAGCCTCCAAACAAGCAACTCTAACCCATCTTCCTCCCAAAAATCATTACCATCTCCGTTATGACGCCACCCCCCCCCCCATCTTCCTCAAGGGGGTATTTCAATTCTTTTTATAATTGCATAAAAATAAAATTATAAATATATGTTGGGCTCGTGCTGGCACAGGCTCTGGTAAGCATGAGTTGGGGATGGTTTCGTTGTCCACCTCCAAATAAAAAAACAAAAAAAAAAACATGCACCCCATATTAAAAAATCAAATAATATTCATGAAATTTCCAAATATCCCCATTAAGTCAATAACGGTGGATTCATTGTCATATGAGCAAATGAAATTATTGTATAAAAACGTAGACTGTATTATTGCTTTTCTTCAAAAGGTTAAGTAGTCAAACTATCTGATTTCCTTTCTTTTCTTATATTAGCCAGAGATCTAATCTAGATATTTAACTGTTGTATTTGCTATTCCGCCATGTCATTTATTTGCTATGTTTACTAAAATAAATATACTTAAAATATTTATATTTTAAAATAGGATAGAATTTAATTATTTTTTCATTTTTATTCTTACTCTAATAAATGTGAAAAGAGATTAATGTCGTAAAAGAAAAAAATAATATTAAATGGATCAAATAATAAATAAGATAAATTAGTCAAATTATAATTCTAATTGATGTTTCCTTAAAAAAAAAAAGTGCAAAAGACAACGTGACAAGTAAAATGAGCTAAACCAAGAATATTCACCAAAAATTAAAAATAGTAGTTCTTCGTTTAAATAGAAAATCAAATTTCTACTTTGTTTCGTTTTAAACATATAAAATTAATTTAATAATTTGAATTAGAATTATCCAAAGCAAAATTTGATAAAAAAATAATAAGTATTGTTTAGGTCCAATCTACATACATTAAAAATAGAATATTTTACACCTTGAAATTAATCAAATTAAAATTTAAAGTATCAACTGATGCTTAAATATTGATATTGTTTTGTCTCAAAGAGAGGAAAATAGTTTCCTTTTAAACAAGTCTTCTCTTTTAAAAAGTATTAATAAATTTTTGCAAACTTTGTATTTGTAGCAAACACTAATATAATAAAATTTTGGATACGGAGCACAAACTACAATGTTATATTAATCATATTTTGAACATAGTGTGTGTGTATGTGTGTGTGTGTGTGTGTGTGTGTATATATATATATATATATATATATATATATATAGTACAAACTTATGTATGTTTATTAGCAATATAAAATATATATATATTATTACTACCCAAACACAACTACGTACACATAGATACACTATAATTCAAAATGCGCACGGGTATATGCTATCTAGTATAATACGGGAAGTTCACGGAGAGAGAAATTATTGGATCATTTTATTAGTGCATCCAGGTGGCACCATGATAGCATTACACTAAGGGGTCGTTTGGTAGGAGGGATAGGATGGGCTGGATTATTAATCCAGTGGAATTAGAATTAATCCTATGTTTGGTTGGTGGGATAACTTTTTTGATATCCCATTCAATCCCATATAGATGGGATAAAAGGTGGGATAAGGTGGGATTAGCAATCCCACATAAAGGGTGGGATTAGTATTCCCATCTTATCTCATCCAATCCTATCTACATGGGATAACTTATTTTCCTACCAAACGACCCCTAAGTGACTATTCACTCTACATGTATATAATGGTGACATCTACAAGGCAAAGTCATGAATTAAAAGTTGCTGCAAAAGAGGGTGGACCCCACGGTCCACTAAACATGCTACAAATACTATTTTACTTTGATGAATACACTTGCCTCTTGAGAAGATATACATACTACACCAGCAACGTTTTTAGGTAAGCATGGAAATAATATGCATTTTGCTACTTCTCAGCTTAAGTTAGGGAAAACCCCACTAGATGCCCTCTCAAGGATTTCCCCATCACTTAGCCTAAGATCTATAACTCGTAGTTCGTGGTAGTTGTGTAGCTTACCTCTCCGTTCTTGTTCTGTAATTGGAGAAGTGATTACAAGTGGTGCAAGCTAGAATTAGGTGTTACTCAAGCACATTAAGGTAAGAATTCTCCTCTACTAGATATATTTAAAGTTCGTCCGGGTCATAACTAAATTGTGAGTGGAGCTAATAGTGGGAAATTATATTTTGACATTGTTGTTGTTGTATCGACTGTTTGGTAATATTCTAAGTTGTGTTGTGGCTGGAAATTATTGGAGTAACTTGAGTATATTGTTGTTGTTGTCATTAATATGTAATTTGAAGGAAAGGGAAGATTGGAGAAGTGTATTTCGTATCCAGGCTTGTCGCTCGTCGTGAAATATTTATGACTTGTTGTTACTACGTGGTATCTTGTTATTGATGTATATACTTGTTGGATTGTTCTGGTTGTTGCTTTGATATATGGAGTCGGGGGAAAGGAGAAGAACGGGGGGATGCTGCCCATTTTGTTTTAGGATAAGTTAAATTTTCGTTATACGATTAAGAGAATCGTTTATATGGTTAACGATAGTATCATTATTGATATCATATAGGTCGAAGAGCAGATACGAGTTGAGTTCTTGGTACATTAAGCTAAGACCAGGTATGTTAAGGCTATCCTTCCTTTCATTTTGGCATGATCCTTATGATATGAGTAAACAAGCAAATGAACGAACTTCCATATCACCCTACTCTTAGAAGCATTAGGAGTACTCTAATCTTTGATGCTCCTGTACCCCTTTTATGATTATTCCTTCTGTACATGGGTCTTGAGATTATGTATATTGATGATATTAGCTCAAAGATTTTTATCGGAGGTAGCACGACTTTATGTCACTCTGAGAGTTCTAGTTATTCATCTTACTTATGCATTGCACTCATTTATACATATGCACATTGACTCATGACCAGAAGACATTATATACGCGTATGTTATATGTATATAAGGTATGGGAAAGGGATAGGCGTTATATACGCATCACCACCTGATCAGCTGGTATACGATGATGATGATGATGCCCACAGAGGGACCGACTTGATATGATATATGGATCGGACTGCACGTTCCGCAGCACTAACATTCATGGATCGGGTTGTACGTTCCTCAGCATTGACAGTTATAATATGATATATGTATATGATTTTTGAAAGAAAGCATGCATATCATAGGCCCTCAGAGGCACTTTTAGTTATACAGAGTTATACAGACACTTTCAGGTATACAGTCACAAAGATACATTCAGATCCACAGATTGATTCTCATGTCTCAGATTCCTTTCATGATTCTTATGTATATAGTGTTTCCATGCCTTACATACTCGGTACATTATTAAATGTGACTCCTTTTTTTTGGGGGGGGGGGGGGGGGGGAAGGGGCTGCGTTTCATGCCCACAGGTCCCGAGATACAGGTTGGTGATCCATCTATTAGGATGTCAGCTCAGCAGATGAGGTTGATGCACTCTATTTGTTCCAGAGACGCCAGGAGTCAGCATGGCCTTATGTATATTTATGTATGCACATATGTTTGGGTATGGAGGGGCCCTGTCCTGGCCACGTTATGTTGTGTTTTCTAGTAGAGGCTTGTAGACAGTTATATATAGTCAGATGGTATCCAGACTTGAGAGTTCATATGTTGTCACAAGTGGTTATGATAGCCTTATTGGCTCATACAGTATGTCTGGCATATTCATACAGATGAGTCTTTCAGGTTATTCGATATAGGCATGCTTTCGTTATGAGTCTATTGAGAGTCATATGATGGCCCTATCAGCCTACCTATGTTTATGTTAATGTCACAGATGTATGTCGGATGGTACTTGACTAGTAGGGTCAGGTGCCCGTCATGGCCCTCCAGTTTGGATCGTGACAAAAACAATCCACAAACTGACTTCCAGTTATAAGAACTTTGTAGGCTAAACTTTAGAGCAAAAACACCTATTTCCCCCAATCCAAATCATGGATTAAGCCTTAAATTAATGGAAGAATAAAATAGGAATCGACAAAATAGATGTTAGAAGCTTAGCCGCGAGCAAAATCACGCAAAATGCCCTTGGAATAGTTCCAAACAAGCTCTAGAACTCAAAATATAAAAATGGGAAATGAAGTTCGATGTTGGGAATTTAATTCACTACCAATAAGTCCCTTCATTGCGATCTTGAGGCCCGTTTCAACGATCGCAATGACTGCCTCAAACCCGACAGAGGAACGACCCATCACCATCGTGAAGCTCCTCTCGAGATCGTGAAGGAGGATTCAGACACTAGAAACCAACAACTTCAGCTATGCTCCGAACCTCAATGCAACACTCAAAACTCATCTGGAACCTCCGGACGAAAATCAAATATGCATTTTAGTCATAAGACATGCTACGAGTCTGCTTGACCACTCGAAATATCTATATGGAGTCGTCTTGGGCCGATGTTGACCATGATCAACTCTAACCTTTAAACTTAACTAGTTCTCTACCAAAGGTCCAAAACGCACTCGAACCCCTCAGGATCCAAACTAAATGCTCGACTAGGTCCTAGATCACATTGCGGACCTCATTGAATCGACGAAACTCTAATTCGACTTTGTTAACCACTGATATTGACTTTAGTCAAATTTCCTCATTTCCTTAACTTAAGAAACGTCTAAATTTGCTAAATCCAATCCAATACTCACCTTATTTCCTCGGGAATTATGCTACCTATCCCTGCAAGTCATAAATACCATAAAGAGGCTATAAGAAGGGTATTTCAGGGAAAAGACTCAAAACGACCAAATGGTTTATTATATCATACACCACTTAAATAAACATTCATCCTCGAATGGTAAAGAAACGGAAGTACCTAAACTGTCAAAAGTTGAGGGTAACTATTTTGCATATCCGACTCCGTCTATCAGGCGATGCCCTCATTGAACTTTTGCCGAAGCTATCTATGTCAATCTCAACTTTCGAACGTGCCTATCCAAAAATAAATGTCGGTTCCTCCTCAAATGCCAGATTTTTATCAAGTAACACCATATCTATTGAATCACATGAGAACCATCTGAATGTTATTTCTTCAACATCGAAATCTGGAACCAAGGGTGAGCACCCCATAGACTAAGAGGCAAAGCCAACTCGTAGGCTACCTCACCAAAACACTGAACAATCTCAAACGATTGAATTACCTCGGGCTTAAATTGCCCTTCTTCCCGAACCTCATCACACCCTTTATGGGTGAAACATTCAACAAAACCCACTCTCCAACCATGAACTCTAAATCACGAGCCTTCTGATCGGCATAACTCTTTTGCCTACTCTGAGCAGTGAGAAGTCGATCTTGAATCAACTTGACCTTGTCCAATGACTCTCTCAAACAATCCATACCCCAAGGCCTAACCTCAAATGCATCAAACCTACCATCCAGAGTGCGACATCTCCTACTATATAAGGCCTCCAATTATGCCATCTAAATGTTTGAATGGTAACTGTTATTGTATGGAAACTCCGATAAAGGCAAGAGTTGGTCCCAATTGCCAACAACAACGACCCAGTGAAATCTCACAACGTGGGGTCTGGGGAGGGTAGAGTGTACGCAAACCTTACTCCTACCAAGGTAGGACTTGGTCCCAATTGCCACCAAAGTAAATAACATAGGACCACAACATATCCTCCAAAACCTTAATAGCCTGCTCGGACTGAACATCTGTCTGTGGGTGGAAGGTTGTGCTAAGATCTACCTGAGTACCTAACTCCTTTTGCATCGATCTTTAAAAATGAGACATAAACTGCGTGCCCCCGTCTGAAATCTGAAATGATAGAAATGGGCACATATGCAAATGAACTATATCCCGGATGTAAATTCTTGCTAACTTCTCCGAATTATAAGTAGTCTAAACCGAAATAAGATGGGCAGACTTAGTCAATCGCTCCATAATGACCTAGATAGCATCAAGCTTACCCAAAGTCTGTCGTAATCCTACCACAAAGTCCATAGATATCTGCTCCAACTTCCACTCCGGTATGGGCAATCCTCTGAATCATACCACCAGGCTTTTGGTATTCATACTTCACTTGTCGACAATTCAAACAACGAGACACAAACTCCACTATGTCCCTCTTCATCCGCCACCACCAATAATATTGCTTCAAATCACGATAAATCTTGGTATCCCCTTAGTGAATAGAATATCTCGAACTATGAGCCTCCTCTATGATCAACCGAGTCAATTCACCTGTTCGAGGTACACAACTACAATCTTCTATTCTCAAGACACCCTTATCATCTAGAATAACCTCCTTGGCCTCTCCTTGTGACACCTTGTCCCGAATCATGCACAATTTTTCATCATCAAACTATTGAGACCGAATTTGCTCCAATAGGCATGACCTCGCCTCCACACAAGCTAGAACCTTGCTAACTAGTCACTACTATTTTTTAGTTATTGGACCACTGAATCTTTGTAAAATCATGTATCTGAAAGTTTGTAATAACAAGTAATCACAACTATTTATTTATAAATGGAATATGGAGATATGCGATTTTTTAATGCGGCGCCTAAGAATATTCCAATAACTTGTTTATAAACTATAGTTTGTTCATTTGGTAAGATTGTCTAAGGGTTGGGGCATTTTACTATAGTTTTCACAAATTATGGTGTTTTCATGTTTATAAGCAAAAGTATAACTTTTGATATTCAAATTGCATGTTCAAACACAATTTCAACTTTAAATCAGCCTCTACCGAAATCAATGATTTGAAGTTCAAGCATCAAAAAGTATTCCTCCCTTCATCTTAAAACAACAACGTTGTGTATTATTTGTAAAATTAAACAATTTATTTTTTCAATCATTCCTTGAAGTACAACAACTACGTAGATGTGTTTTGAAATGTTTCTAAGAAATAAAAATCACTTAATTCATATTTAGTTAAGCCTCTCTTCTATAACCGAGATCCTAACATTTTTCACGTATCACCTAATAAATTTAGAGGATAATTTTTCTGTCAATTGCTCACTCACATGCACTATGAAAACTAGACTCCCTCTTCTCCCCCTGTGTCCCTCTTTATTTAAAATATAAGTTGGTAATTCTGGTGAAGATAATTGACATTTTTGAAACTCCAATTCCACAGATAGCTTGTCTGGATATTGTACGAGTTTACTTTTCATGTATTTTGAATATATTAGATCGGTTTTACATAACTATCGTCATTTTTTTTAATACCTAAAACAATGTATGAGTTGTAGCGGCAACGTACATATAGCACAATATTCGCTGAAATAGTCAAATTAGTTCATTATTCCTAGTTGGTAAATTCATAGAAAGAACAAATTAAAAAAAAAAAAAAAAAAAAAAAAAAAAAGGAGGAGCGAATTATATGTTTCATCAAGTCAACTTCTATTGAATTGATAACAAAGGACAAGGCCAATTGACAATAAACAAATTGCTAATTGGAACTGAGAGAGTCCACCAGTAGTCCATTACTCATTAGAAAACTACTTGAGGGTTGTAGTTGCCATTTTCTTCCCGACTTAAGTATTCTTATTAACTGATTAAATAATACGAGCTGCTTTTATAAAATTAATTTCTTTTAGAGGTTAACTTTGACAATAAATAATTGAGTACCCAAGAATCTGAGGGTTGAAACCTTCACTATTGTAGTGTATTTAATCAACAAACTAGCACTTTTTTGCGTTTTTCTTTTTGGAATATTGTTTTGAGTTGTTATGATGCTCGATCGTATGTCTGAGGTATAAGTCGAATCATGATAAAGAAATTTGATGGCTATTCCCTACAAAATTCGTATACTTTAATAGCAAGAGGAATGATAAAACACTTTTTCTTGCACCAATTAAAATACATTTAAAAAAAAAAAAAAAAAAAAAAAAAAAGAAGAAGAAGAAGAAAATAACTTTTTGTGTACTTTTTTTGTAATAACTAAATGAGATCTAAACATCAAAATGTCTGTTTACATACATAATAATACATCACTATAGCAGCCATAAAATTTTCAGACAAACGTTGTCATTATAAAAAGGTTTGATTGTATAAAAATTTTGTTGTGACCGGTGAATTTCTCATAGCCCCATTTATGTAATTACGCTAGGTATGTTTTTGTTGGTGGTGGTTGTGAATTTCTCATAGACAAACTGCATACACTTCCAAAATTTCTTTTTCCATTTCATTTCCTGAATGTGTTATCGGGTTAACCATCTTGTTTAATTTCTTTAAGAAATAATCTTTACCCATAAACAACTTCATCTGCGTTTTGTTTTTCATTTTTTGGTCATAATTGTGTCCATTGTAAAACTTAGCAACATTACAACTCAATCCAGATTAAATCAGAGCCATAGTAATAAATACTGAGAGACAATTTAGGACTGACCAACTTAAGTGTCTTGTTTTTCATTTTGGTATGTCCCAAAAAGAATGTCTATTTTTATATTTAGTAAAAAGAGTGTCTATTTTTATATTTAGTAAGTTGACAATTCAAACACCATACATGACAAATTTATAACCACAAATTCAAAAGACAAATTAGTACATTTCTCAGATCTTTAATTTAGAACCACAAAATTGAAAAGTCTCTCTATAATTCTTAAATTTCGTATCCAGTCAAACTAAAAAACTTAAATTGGGACGGAAAGAGTACCTTTTTATTATGTAAAAGATATTTATTTTAAACTAAATATAAAAGTTAAAGCACCGTCTAATATGAACCAGAAAGAGTAACTAAATAGGGATTATAACATTTTCTTTTGAGTATGTGGAACATAGACATATGAGGGTTATTCTTTAATATAGTTATGTATCGACCAAAATTAAACGTAAAAATAAGCTAAATAACTTTCATAAATCAGACAATTCATTTTCTCATAACACCTCTTAGCTTGCAAAGTAGATAATTCATTTTCTCATAACACCTCTTAGCTTGCAAAGTACCGATTTAACTTCAGGAGCACCCATTTTGTTGTATCATTAAAGATCTGTAAGAGAATATTTTCCCTGTCGTTTTTCATTCATTCCATAGGTTAATATACATCATGTACATCATAATTGTAGGCTACAAATTAGGAACTAATTTGACTAATGGATTCTAACATATTGGATCCTAAAATAGAAGATTACAAAATATATGGGAGACTAAATATGTACAGACTCTAACACACCCCCGCAGTCGAAGCGGGAGGTTTACGAACGGTTAGACTGTCCCGAAAATCATCAAAGAGTACGCGCGGAAGACCTTTGGTGAAGATGTCGGCAATCTGATAACGGGACGGAACATGGAGGACACGAACCTCTCCACGTCTAACCTTCTCACGAACAAAGTGAATGTCCATTTCAATATGCTTGGTACGTTGGTGTTGTACCGGGTTCCCAGACAAATAAATGGCACTCACATTGTCACAATAGACCAAAGTTGCTTTACGAATAGGACAATTGAGTTCAAGCAACACATTACGAATCTAACAAGATTCAGAGACAACATTAGCAACCCCTCTGTACTCAGCTTCAGCACTAGATTTAGATAGAGTAGGTTGGCGCTTGGAAGACCAAGAAATCAAGTTATCTCCAAGATAGACACAATAACCCGATGTGGAACGTCGAGTGTCTGGACATCCTCCCCAATCAGCATCTGTATATGATAGTAGCGACTGTAGAGATGTTCTGTATAAATGTGTGCCAAAATCAATCGTACCTCGAATGTAACGCAAAATGCGTTTTAATGCTTCCATATGCTGGACTTTGGGATCATGCATAAACAAGCAAACCTATTGGACGGCGTATGATGATATGTCTGGCCGAGTCAATGTCAAATATTGCAAAGCACCTGCCAGACGACGATACTTCGTAGGATCCTCATACGGGGCGCTTGAAGAAGCACTGAGTTTGCCTTTTATGTCAACTGGAGTGGGGCAAGGCTTACATTGTGACATGCCCTCGCCCCGTCAAGAATATCCTCTCGCAAAGAACTCGAGACATAAATAGAGAATTTTTGTCTCGGGAGACAAAGAATCCCTAAAAAATAGCTCGAACGGACCCAAGTCTTTCATTGCAAATTCCGTAGCTAACTTGGACATAATACCGAGTCCGAGAGAGTCCGAAGATGCGGTTAGAATAATATCATCCACATATAACAAAATACAAGCGTGTCCCTTCCACGACAATAAGTGAAGAGAGAGTTGTCAGATGTACTATGCGAGAAACCAATGGTTGCCACATATTCAGCAAAACGCTGATACCAAGCCCGTGGTGCCTGTTTCAAACCATAAAGCGACTTACGCAGGAGACAGACATGATCAGGACGAGCCGGATCCCGAAATCCCAGAGGCTGATACATATAGACAGTCTCATTCAAATTGCCATGTAAGAAAGCATTCTTTACATCAAGTTGGTGAATGGGCTAAGAGTGAGATAAAGCAATAGTAAGAACCACACGGATAGTTGCCGGCTTGACCACCGGACTGAAAGTCTCGTCACAATCAACACCTTCCCGTTAAGACTTGCCATCACCTATAAGACGGGCTTTATGCCTCTCAAAAGAACCATCAGACTTCTTTTTATGCTGAAAAATCCATAACGACCGAATAATGTTAGCATTTGGAGGACGAGGGACCAACTCCCAAGTCTTACTATCAAGAAGAGCATTATATTCATCTTGCATAGCATTTTTTCAATTCGGGTCATTAAGGGCACCAACGGGATTCCGGGGAATGGGGGAGATGGAATTAGTGGTGGCACTTAAGGCTTGATTATGGTATTTCAAGTTCGGCTTAAAAATCCCATGTTGACTACGTGTAGTCATGTGATGAACGGGTGGGGGGCTGGCAGGGAGGGAGCTGCTGCCGTGGTGGGGCAGCGAGGGAGAAGGAGAAACCGGCAGTGTGGGGACTGCCGGTTGGGCAGTGGCAGGAGGCGGCAGAAGCTGGCGGGCAGCTGGGGCAGTGGGAGTGCACTGCTGGGCAGTCGACGCTGAAGAAGAGGAGGTGGGCGAGCTCGGGTGGTGGGTTGCAGGAGAGGGAGGGGGCTGCATTGGTGGAGCAGTGGCCTGGTCATGCAACAAATGGATTCTCAATGGGGAATTATCATCACCCAAAAACTCATATGAGGTAGGAGATGGAGTATTTATTTGTGAAAATGGGAAGGAACTTTCATCAAACCACACATGCCGGGCTATGATTATTTTTCGGCTCGATAAATCATAGCATTTGTACCCCCGATGATTGGAAGGATATCCTAGGAAAACACACGGAGTGGACCTAGATTGCAGTTTATGAATTTGTGTGGAGGGAAAGAGAGGAAAGCATAGACAGCCAAAAACTCGGAGATGAGAGTATGATGGATTCTTTTGATAAAGAATGTGAGTAGGTGTCTTATATGCTAAGATTTTAGAAGGGAGAATATTGTGTAGGTACGTTGCCATGGCCAAGGCGTGATGCCAATAGGAGGGGGGCATAGATGCATGGGCAAGGAGCGTACGAACAATATTATTGATGGATTTAATTTTCCGTTCCGCCTTACCATTTTGTGGGGAAGTGTGGGGACAAGAAAAGCGGAAAAGCATCCCGTTTTGTTCACAAAATTTATAAAAAGGACCATTATTAAATTCATGCCCGTTGTCACATTGAAAAGTTTTGATTTCTTTTTCAAACTGAGTGCGAATGAAAATCCGGAAAGCCAACAAACAATTATAAACTTGGGACTTTGTTTTGATGGGAAAAGTCCAAAGAAAATTAGTGTAATTGTCAAGAAATAAAACATAATATCTATGACCGGAAGAGCTAAGAACAGGTGAAGTCCATAAATCACTGTGAACAATGTCAAAGGGCATAGTAGTAGTTGAAGGAGAGTCATAAAAAGGCAATTTAATTAATTTCCCCAGAGGGCAAGAATGACAAACATTGTTTCGAGCCTTATTACATTCAATCAAACTACTACTACGTAAAGAACTTAGAATAACATCCCCTAGATGACCTAAACGGGAGTGCCAAATATGAGGAGAGATGACACTAAAAGCAGATGGTGCGGAAGACGAGATGGCTTGAAATTGTTGGAAGAATGGATAAAGATCACTCGAACTCTCACATCTCATGCGTTTGGTCCCCGTCCGGAAATCCTTCACAGAAAAGCCAAAAGGATCAAATTCAACATAAACCATATTATCGATAGTAAATTTACGAATGGAAATAAGGTTTTTGATGAGTTTAGGTGCATGTAAAACATTTTTCAGGGTTAGGGAGGGATTTACTCGAAGGGAAGTATGACCATAACCACGAATAGGAATCATGTTACCATTACCAACAACAATGCTATTATTTTTGCTCAATTGATAGTAAGATGAGAGAGTACCTTGGGAGTTGGTCATGTGAGATGTGGCTCCGGTGTCCATGTACCAATTGTTGTCTTCGGACGGATTTAACGACATTGTATGCATAGCTTGATCAATATCCGTGGGCGCATAGCCACCATGTGAAGACGGGGCTGCTGAATAGAATGACTGAGGAGGACGAGCACCGAGAATACCTTGTTGGGACTGAGCCGGCCGTGACCGGCTGGCCGCGTCCGCGAGGCCGCGCCGGCCCGGTGGGGGGTAGGGGCACGATGGGGTGGCCCACGGTTGAGGCCCCCAAGCAGCCCAAGGGGGGTAGAACCATGACTGGGCAGCAGCCCCTTGGTTCGGCGATGCGCGGCGCGGTGCCCCGGCGAAAGTGCGGGCCGCCCGCCCCGCCGCCCTTTGCCCTTTTCCCCGAGCCACCGCGGTGGGCTGTTGCGGACTCGCCGCCACGACCGCGGTTGTTCTTCTTTCCGCGATTGTGAGAATTTCCTCGATTATTAGAACCATTCTCAGAATTGTTGGACTGCCCATTACTAGAAAAATTATGAGGATTAACATTGTGGGAAACGAGAGCAGCATTCGACCCGGAGTCGTGGATGGTGTCCTCGCCATGGCTGTCTTCCTCAAGTTCGAGCATTGACCGAACAACGTCAAAAGATGGGAGAGGAGTACGGTGCTGTACCTTCGTTCGAAAGGTTTTATATTCCTCCGATAATCCACGCAGAAGACGAAGCACAAGTCGTTCGTCGGAAACTCTGTGGCCGATGTTTGCGAGATTATCTGCAAGGACCTTTAACCTCGTGCAATATGCTTTCACATTCGGAAAGTCCACCAATTTGGTGTTGGTGAATTTTGCATCAAGAGCAAGAGCCCTAGCCGATTTGTTGTCCTGAAAGAGATGAACAAGACGATTCCATGCCTCGGCTGCAGTGTCCTCTTGATGAATGATCGTGTTGAGAAGATCATTCGATATGGTACCATATATCCATTGACGAACAATGTCATCTAGCCGTTCCCATAGAGCTTTCGTAGCAAGTTTCTCGGCTGCCGTTGCCGGTGGTGGCACGGTGGGGGAGGCAGGAGGTAGTATATGGTCGATCACCAAGTTTGCTCGGAATGGAGCTTGAAGAGGGTAGCCCGAGTTGTTGTATTGGCTGCCTTCATAGTCAAGAACAATAGGAATGCATGATTTGATATTGGTGACTGTAGTCGCAGGGTGCAACTTGGAGGTGTCAGCCATGGAGAAAGGGAGGAGGAAGAGCCGAAGAGAAGGAAGGCAATAAAGTTGGCGGCGGCTAGGGTTTAGGTTGCTAGAGTTTTAGGAGAGACCTAGTCTGATACCATGTAAGAGAATATTTTCCCTGTCGTTTTTCATTCATTCCATAGGTTAATATACATCATGTACATCATAATTGTAGGCTACAAATTAGGAACTAATTTGACTAATGAATTCTAACATATTGGATCCTAAAATAGAGGATTACAAAATATATGGGAGACTAAATATGTACAGACTCTAACACGATCATATAAAGTAACATTTCCACAATAAGTGATGAGATGATGATATTTTTGGGCACTTGATGGTTACAGTCTGACGGTGAAGGTTTCAGATTTTTTTTGTTCATTAAATAAATCCACAGTAGTAACTATTTACATGCACTATAACATTATATTAACATAGATATCTTTGTCATCTTAATGCCTACCCAATTGTTAATGAGCTTACTAGTGAGAATGCACTTCTTAGAGTCACGCTATTGCTAAATAAAAGTATTCCTTTCCTTTCCTTCATCTTAAAACAATAATAGTACTACTGTTTGTAAAATTAAACAATTTATTTTCTTAATCATGTTTTCAAATACAACAACTATACGGAGGGGCGGAGCCAGAAAGGAGCGACGGGTCCCCTTCAGCGAAAATTATACTATACATATAAGGTTAAAACTATTTTATATATGTAATATATATAGTATATGTTGAATCTCCTTGGCTTCTATGTGTGTTTACTTCTTTATATTTTTTAATTCCCCTAATAAAAATTCTGGCTCCGCCGCTGCAAATACTTATAAAAACTAAATCATTTATTTATATTTATTTTAGTCTTTCTCCCAACGTCACTTTTTCATTTGATTTTTTTTTTTTTTTTTTTTTTTTTTTTTTTTTTTGGTTTGGTGGGGTGGCATGGGGGTGCAAATATACCCCTCAACTTTATGATTTAGAGCAGATATACTTCTCATTAAAAAAAGTGGTGCATATATACTTCCGCTATTATCATTTTGTGTAACGGCAGGGGCTATATATGCACCATTTTTTTTAACCAGGAAAGATATGTGCTTTAAATGGCAAAATTGAAGGATGTATTTGCACATTTGTCCAAAAATAAATAAATAGTAGCCAAAACGCGTAGTATTTGGATAGTGTGCATGTCTACTTGCTCCATGTGACTCATCTCATACTACTTTGACATTAAAGTCTCCTGCTTCCATCATCATTTACCCATACATACACACTATTAATCTAGTGACGGTACCATTAATATTCTCTCTCATCCTCACAACCCCGACACACATTTTTATCATTCTTTCTCAACTTCAGATCCAACTGAGTCTTTATATCTTTCAACAAAGCCAAACTCAGTCATAGAATTCAGTACATATGGCTCCACTTACTACTCAACAAAATTGCAGCTTTTCTAAGGTACTTTTAGTACTATGTTTTCTTTTAGTCTTATTAGCTTCTTCATTCATTTCTGCTCAGAGTCATCAAATTAAGAAGAACAATGCAAGAATAACAAGAAGAATTTTGGAGCTAGACATTATTGATTATGATAACGATGATGATTCTCCTCAACCAATCAAGAAGAAAAAATCCATTTCAAACATTAATGATTCTTCTCAACCAATCAAGAAGAAAAAATCCATTTCAAACATTGATGATTCTAAGAAGAAATCCAATTTAACTTCATTTTCCAGTTCCAAGAACCAAACCAAACTCATCAAATCCACCACTAGCTCTTCCAAGAACCAAACCAAATTAACCAAGATTTCTTCTTTTTCTTCTTCTTCAATCAAGAACCAAACCAAGCTTGCAAAAACTAAACTTTCTTTATCTGATTCATTTTCTGGTTCAACCAAGAACAAAACAAAGCTCATCAAGCCCACCCCAAAAGAGAAACTTTCACTAAAATCCCAATTGAAAAAACTCAATTCCACTTCCACCAAGTCCTCAAATTCAACCAAAAAAACATCCTCAGATCTATCAAAAATAACCTCTTCTTTACCAAAGAACAAAACAACCAAAGTCACCAACACAAACAACCTCAATGAATCCAAATCCAAATCCAAGAACACAACAAAAAACCAATCTTCCACAAACAAAAATACCAAGAAAGAAACTACACATAAGGATGCACAGCCTTATTGGCTAGAAAACGATGAAGATGACTTAATGTCTGGTTTTATAGATTTACCATCCAAATTTCAAGAAACCCTTTTACCAGATTTAGAGAAAATCTCAAAAACATCAAAAGTTTACCTCAACAAAGCCAATAAAGAGTTCACCAAGAACTTCAAACCACTAGTAGGCAACAAATATGCACCCACAATTGCCTCTATACTTTCATTTATATTCATTATAATCCCTCTAATTCTTGTTTCTCTCATTTTCAATAAAATCAAAGCTTATTTTTCACTCCAAAGACTATTAATATTCATCCAAGTTTATCTCTCAATATACTTCTCAATCCTATGTCTTTCCTCTTTAGTCACTGGTTTAGAACCACTTAAGTTTTTCTATGCTACTTCACAGTCCACTTACATTTGCCTACAACTCATGCAAACACTTGGTTATGTGTTGTACCTTTTGATGTTATTGATGTACCTTGTTTTAGTATTCTCAACTGAGACTGGGCATGCTACAAAGATGATTGGGCTGGCCCAAACATTTGTGGGCTTTGCTGTTGGGTTGCATTATTACATGACAGTGTTTCATAAGGCTGTATTACGTATGCCACCTAGGACAAGTTGGAGAATTCATGCAATTTATGCCACGTGTTTTCTTTTGATTTGTTTGTTGAGTAGAGCTGAAAGAATGAAGAAAACCTATTTAGAAGAAGGGGGTGAAGAAGGTAAAAAGAGCTGAATTAAAAGTGTCTTTTTTTTTTTTTTTTTCCTTCCTTTTGATTATTTTTCTTTTTTAAAATTACTCAATGAGCTATTGTTTTTAGTTAGAAAGCGAGAAAAGAGAAGAAGAGGAAAACATTATTTCTTCTTTATTGAAAGTTGTAATTTATGAAGGCTTTACTTTGAATAAATGATGCAATTGCAGTAACCTTTGTGGCCTTTTTCAATGGTAACTTATTCAATAACTTAGATAGATAGCATAATAGTTATGCATTGATTGTACTTTATTACTACTATTCTCTTTCTTATATTTAATTTTACTACTCCACCATTGCTTGTCTCTGGATTCCTTGTAGTTTATTATCTCACTCAAGGGAATAATTCAAAAGAGGGTTCTACTTGTAGATATTCCATTGGGATACTTTGAAGAATGAATATTCACATTAAAGAATTTAAGTAATAGACTTTTTATTTACGGAAAAGGGCCAAATATACACTTGTACTATGAGAAAAGGTTTAAATATACCCCTCGTTATACTTTCGGTTCAAATATACCCTTGCTGTTATACTATTGGTTCAAATATACCCTTGTACTATGAGAAAAGGTTCAAATATACCCTTCCTCCGTTAAGATTGTCCAAGGTGGACATCCAATCCTACGTGGCACTGACATTTGATGAGGTGGATGCTATGTGGCATGCCAGCTCAGCGCCGCTAACTCATTTTACCCATCTCCTCTATTTCTTTTCCCTCCACCACTAAAATTTCCTTTCCCCTCCACCACCATTAATGGTGGCTTTACTTTCTTAAGTGTTAGTGCTTAGTTGAACTCGACACATAAAATGAAACTACCGACGAGCAATTATTAATCAAGAAAAAAAGATTCCTTTTGAGAAGATCCAAATTTTCTCCAAACATATCCGAAAGTCACATATGTGTACTCCAAGTGGCTTTTCAAAAGAGTAACTAATCCAGAGCATGACATTTTAGAAAGATGGTTGTTTAATTGATTAAGGCCGAATCTACAGTGTATGTAAGTGTAGAGATTTGTCCTTCTTGTCCAATTCCACCATTAAATTAAGGACAAAAGTTCTGTTTTAATGCATTGACGATAGTTAATTTAGTGGTGGAGGGGAAGGAAATAGGGGAGATGGGTAAAATGGGTTAGCAGCGCTGAGGTGGCATGCCACGTGGTATCCACCTCATCAAATGTCAGTGACACGTAGGATTGGATGTCCGCCTTGAACAATCTTAATTGAGTGGGTGTCCACCTTGGACAATCTTAACTGAGGAAGGGTATATTTGAACCTTTTCTTATAGTACAGGGGTATATTTGAACCAATAGTATAACGGCAAGGGTATATTTGGACAGAAAGTATAACGAGGGGTATATTTAAACCTTTTCTCATGGTACAGGGTTATATTTGGCCCTTTTCCGTTTTATTTATTATACTTCCCCACAATAACATCTCCAGTTGCATTTCATAATGAAACTATTCGCTTTCTTTCACTTTTACCGTACAATATGTAGGCTTCTCCATTAGTTCTACTTATTTTGTTGGTATAGTAAAAATAAATAATTGCATTAAGTGACCGAATAAGTATAAGAACACTTAGGGGTTGTTTGGAAGTTGGTTAGAGTTATGCAGGTATTAGTTATTAGTTATGAAATGTTTGGTTATTTATGTATTAGTCATTCATCATTTATTAGTTATTCTATCTTCTATTCTTTATAAAATAATATACTGATTCTTTCATAGCACATAACTTATACATGTATGATGTATTAGTTATGTGAGTTTCTAAATTATAAAGCAAACATTTTATGAAGTGTTGAATTTTATATATAGGTAAAAGGGTCAAAATATCCGTAACGTATTACCAATGGCTCAAAAATATCCTCCTTTCACTTATTGGTTAATGTCCCTCCTCACTTATTGGTTAATGTCCCTTCTTTCATCTATTGGATCAATAATGCTCATTAATCCACCTATTGAATCAAAAGGCTGGAAGCAGAGTATTTGCCGATAGATGGAAGAAGAGGCATTTTTTAGCAAACATATGGGGGGAGAGCATTTTGAGTGATTTTTAATATGTTAAAGACATTTTTGACCATTTTTAATTTTGTACTTAACAAAAAACAAATGATTTAACCCGGTTCCGCAAATCTTGTTAGGAAAACATAGGAGTAGGATAAAGGTATTAATGATACACGCTCATGGGAGCACGTAAGAACACGTGACCGTGGGATCCACCAGAAATCCCGGTAAACTTGGAGCGTGTATCACTGTCTTACCAAACAGTGATGATATTTCATGAGTACAAAAACATTAATGAAGAGTTAAATTGGGGTCACAGAAATTAAGGCAACCGACGAAGAGGGGTGTGTCGGCGGGCTAAATTTAGAAATACCGAAACAAAACATAACCATCCTCAAACGCTGTCTACTCTAAACGGAATCAGCCTGATCCTCCACCATCACCGACAAATTATTTACACATTACCAATTATTTGTTGATTTAGTATTAATTACTCTCACCGTTCACTTTTATTTGTCCAGTATTTTAAGAATAGATTTTTACTTCTACTTGTCATTTTTAGCTTATCAAGATAAGATTAAAAAAATTTCTTGTTTTACCTATAATATTAATTATTCATTTCAATCATCTTTCCAATTCATTAAAAATATGCATCAATTAATACAGATATCATGGTAAATTAAGCACTTCATTTATTATTTTTAAGGAGTGTGCAAAGTCTATAGTGGACGAGTGAAAGTGAACGGAAGGAGTACATTTTACCTGTTTTGTCCACCTAAGTACTCTCTCCATCTCAAATTATTTATCGTGTTCTTCATTTACTCACCTTTAAGAAAATATTAATTAGGAGGATTTTATGACTATTTTAGCGTTATTTATATTTAAAATATAATTTTTCTTTAATTAAAATGTTTGTGATCTACAAAAATAATTACTACTAAAGATAAATGGTTTGAGACGGAGGGACTATGTTGTATGCTACTCCATCGATCTCGTTTTGCTTGTCACATTTACATCATACTTATATCGTCTTAGAAAACGAGAAAAAGTTGCTTGTTTTTTTAAATTTCATTCTTTACTTATGGAACAAGATTAATGTGATGAAAATACTCCCCCGGATAAAAAAAAAAAAGAGTCCATTTAAACTTTTTTTCTTGGATAAAAAAAAGAGTCCACTTAGCAAATCAAGAAAGAATTAACCATATTTTTTCATATTTGCCCCTATTAAGTGTTATATGATCAAATCCCAATGTCATTTAATTAGCAGTAGTTTAGTCAAATTACCTATTTTTATCTAGGAGTTAGCATTTTCTTAAGGGGTGTGCAAATAGCTAAGTGCACTCTTTTTTTTATCCGGAGGGAGTAACAAATAGTACTCCCTTCGTCTCAATTTTTGGAGCACAATTAGAATTTCGAGAGTCAATCAAAATTTTCTTTGATCAGAATCTCTTTATGTGCCTTTTTAAATACTTTAAATTGTTAATTATTGTGATTTATAATTTTTTTACGTAGTTTTTAAATATATAAATTTTATTTTTAAAAAACTTAACGCTTTTATGTCCGAAATCACGGTCAAAATTTAGAAAATTTGAATCCCAAAATTTTAACCGTGCCACATAAATTGGGACAAAGTGAATGATAAATTAAGATAATAAAATAAATAAATTAATCTAGTAAATTTATCATTCAAATTAATATTTTCTTAAGAGATAGCGATAAATGAAAAAAAAAATGACAATTAAAAGCAGACAAAGAGAAAGAAGAGTTTGGTCAAAGCTTATAACCTTATCAAACTAGCTTTGGCATATATTTAGCTTTATTTAGGCTTTTAGCAAACACCGAAGGTGCACTTAAATTAAGTGCTTATAAGCCAAATTCATTTGTAATAAGTTAGTTTCTCCTCCAACTTATAATCACTTATTGTTTGATCAGGCGTTTTATAATTTTATTTCTTATAGCTATTGTAAGCTCAAAAAAAAAAAAAAAAAAAAAAAAAAAAAAAAAAAAAAAACTCTTCCTAAAACATAATTATTGAATATTCTCTATTCTATTTTCGTCATTTGTCCTCTTTTATGTAAAAATACTTTTGAATATATTATATTGAAACAACTTTGGGGATATTTTGGTTATTTTAATAGAAAAATGTTTATCAACATTTTTTTACCAAACACATTAACTTCTGATTATCAGTTTCAAAACTTTTATTCAAACCTGTACGTAACTTCTTATTTCTAACATCAATAGCTTCAACGCCTAAAAGAGTTTTTCAACACTTGTTGTTTATCAAACATTTTTAATCAAATAATCGAGACATACTCATAGTTTCCTGCACATTAAGGGTGTTTTTGGTATGAAAAAGGAGAATGTTTTCTAAAAAATAAGTAGTTTTCTTACTTATTTTTGGTATTTGGTAAGTAAGTAAACTAATATTGTCCCAAAGTATTTCTATGTAATCTAGAAAAAATTACGAGGTAGCGTGGGGAGTGGAGAGTTAGGGTTGGGGTTGGTGGAAGGTGGTGGTCAAGATGTAGTGTTAAGAGCGTTGGACAATGCGAATGAGACAATGAGCTTGGAATATCACTTATGAAACTTGATTTCTTTTACTTCCACTTGGAAAGACATCTTCTTATCGATAAGGAAATAATTTTTCGAAAAGATATTTTCAAAATATTTTGACCAACCAAATATTAAAAAATTAAAAAAAAAAAAAAAAAACATATATTCCCCTTCGTACCAAACACACCATGAGTATTTTCATTTAGGAATGTGTATTATAAATTACATCCGCGGCCACCTAAAGTTGTCCACAATTCCACTTAGACGCCTTAACCCAAACTTGTACCTATGAAACACCACTACTACTCCGGAATTGAACCACCCAGACACTTTTTGCTGAAATGGCTAAGTGAGTGTGTTCCACTCTCCATGAGCGCGTCCAGGGAACTAAAATGGTTAATTCATTTTCTTTTTTCTTTTATTTCCTTTCTCTTTCTCTTTTTCAATTGGTTTTATTTCCTGGGCTTGTGGCTCCGGCGTTGCTCCGGTGATTTGCCGTCGAAGCAACGTCGTTGAGCATTGTTCCCTTCTCCAGCCTCCGTCTCTCCTATTGTTACTAGATATGTCCCTATTAGAGTCGGTCTTTATACTTTTGCACTTTGTTTAGCCGGAGCTATTCGTTTTCCGGCAAAACTCCATGGATTCCGGACTGATTTTCTTTTGGTTTTCATTTCTCTGCTCGCCTTCTCCGGCAACCACTGGTACAACCAAACAACGCCAAGTCCACCCAATGAACTCTTCTTCTCCACTACATAATAGAAAAAATTATTGGCAATGTTTGGTCATCGGAGCTTTGATCGGAAAATTCGTCCGGCGACATCCTTGCTCTCTTTAACTAAACCTAAATTAAAAAAGAAAAGGGGAATAATTGTTGGGGGTTAGGGACGGCTGGGTCGGCGAATGGCAGCTGGTGGTGGGGCTTTTGTAGAGAAAGAAGAAGAAAAGGAGATGATTGTTTGGGTTGGGGGTGGGGTTCAGTTTTTTTCCTTTTTAGCTATTTTTTGAATGAGTTAAATATGTTTGAAAATAGTATTTAAAAAATCATTGTTCATTATTTTGAGTCTAAAGGCTACGCGTCCTTATTTAATTCGTCATTTTGTCACATCAGCAGCAAGTGGATTACACACACTTAATATTTTTCACTAATTGTCAAAAAAGTGTCTTTAAGTGGTTCAAATCCGATAAAAGAGATGTGCTCAATAAGTGAATACGTCTTAGTTGATGCTGGTTTAATCTCGACAACTTTAAGTGCGATGACTTTAATTTAAGTCTATAAATTATGATCACTATAATTGGGCATGGGCTAGGATATATTTGGGTTGGATCTCAAGAACATAATTCTAAGACGGAGAAGCATGGCATGGGTCGTTAATCAACAAAATGAGAATTTTTCTTGCAAGTGGGGTAGTCGTGCCATTGCCACCCATAAGCTTGGAAAGCTTTTCATAAATTATATGTTGAAATATTCCAAAATTATGTTAAGTACGTGTCTTGCCACCCGCGAGCAGTCACATGGTGAAGATGGTGGCAGTGCTTAGGAACTACGCTTCCGAAGCTCTATCAATCCGCGACTTTTTGTTCAAATACGTAAATAATAAAGTGCAATTGCTTTTCTATTCTCTATATAAATCGAAAACACAAATAACTCGACACAAAGTACAAAATAGATCAAATCAACCCAATGTATATCTTATTTGGACGGAATCCTGAATACCCCTCTAAATCAATCAGTAGAGAAAGCAAGATTTGCACCCCAGGTTTCGTTAGAAAATAATTAGCTACCTGTTTACGAAAATTTTAGGAGATCCGCGGCATGTGTGCATTATTGAGCAGTGACTTATAGCTAAAACTATTGATGACTAGCTTCTATTTACGAGCGTTGCAAGTGTTATCCAAAGGCCAATTATTGAACGAACTGTGTTAAAATTGAGACAAGGACGAGAATTTGGAAAGACAAGAATAATGGGAGAATTCTTTCTGCCTTGTATTCATCATAATGACCTCCTTATATAGATGTAAGGTCTTCCTTCTCTTATTCTAACAAGGTAACCCTATTCTAATAGAACTATAATTCTTATATTACCATAATTACAATTGTACCATAAATAAGCTATTATATACTCTCAATACCCTCTCAAGTTGGAGCATGAGAGTCCCGAATGCCCAACTTGCCAAACAAATATTGATGCTGAGATTTGCCTAAAGCCTTTGTAAACACATCGGGCAATTGCTCACTGGTGGACACGTGACTGGGAAGTATTAGACCGGATTGGAGTGCGTCCTAAACTTAGTGACAATCAACTTCAATGTGTTTAGTCCGTTCATGAAACACTGGATTGCGTGCAATATATAATGCCGCTTGACTAGCACAATACATTTTCACTGGAGATTTATGGTCAACGCCCAAACTATGCAAGATACCCTTTAGCCATTTCAATTAACAGACTATCATTGACATTCACATGTATTCCGCTGACGAGTGAGAGACAATGTTTTGCTTCTTGGTTTTCCATGATAAGGGTGAATTCCTGAGGGAGATAAACTGTCACGACCCAGCTAGGGGGCTATGACGGGTACCCATAGCTAACTACCGAGCACCAACTCTCAGACTTATCATGAAATGATCCTCAAATATTTCTCAAAACATATATGTACATAAGCCCACAAGGCTACAAAATGATATACATAGAATATACACTAAGAGGTCACATAACATCTACTACCCCCACATATGTATCTACGAGCCTCTAACTGGAGTACTGGAATCATAAGGACGGGACAGGACCTCGCCATGCCCAAACGTGTACACAAAAGAATATACCAATAAACGGCAACTCCGGAGTAATGGAGTGCTCCTGCAAGTCTGCTGAATAAAGCTCCTAAGCGTCTGCGCGGTCTCCCTGTCTACCTGCGAGCATGAACGCAGCGTCCATAAAAGAAAGGACGTCAGTACCAACTATGTGCCGAGTATGTAAGGCATGTACAACAGCATAATAAAGAAATAAAAGAGCATAAGATAAAGAGTAAACCTGTAACTGATTGCCTCTTAAGGAGGAATCATGCATGCTAGCTTTTATATTAAAAATAATATCATATCATAGATGTATACATATATAAGCTGCCCAACCATATAGGTACGATGTGATCATCATTAGCCCGCGTCGGGGGTAACCATCATCATGCCGCCCACTAGTGGTGTCTGCCCGGCCAACTAGGCACGGTGTAATCATCATCATAGCTGCCCACTACGCCTATCGTAGTGGTGACTGCCGGCCAACTAGGCACGGTATAATCTTACATCTACATAATATGAAGCATGCATGAGAGCTCAAGTAAAAGCTATAACTCTATCGGAGTGACGTAAGGTCGGGAACTTCCGATTATATTATGGATCAAACATCATCGCTAGGTCTCATCTTGAAGGAACTAATATCATGAGGTGAGACAACAACAAGAAATATGATCAGTGAAATCATAAAATATAATTATCAAGCCCATAATAGCATCATCTCATAGGCTTCGGTATCTCTAAAATAACATCATTATCTTCATCATTATCATAGAACACATCTCATCTCTGGCGCATAAGAAGCTCTTAGGAATCATGAACTTTCAACTTTTGGGATGTAAGAAGGTCATGGAATACATGGAGGATAGTGATATAAGAGTCATGCCTTTACAAAAGAAGGGACTAGCCTTACATACCTTTGTGTCTTCTTAACGACTAAACATTCTCCTTCTAAGCTCACAACTCTACATTCAAAAGAATTCGTACTAAATTAGATCATTAGAAACATGCTTAAGGCTAAGCTAAGGCGACTAAGAGCTAACGAAAATTGGGCAGCATTTTCTTTGTTTCAACAACTTCCTCCATATAATAAACAACTCCCATAATATCATAATCAATAAACTTCTTCAAGTTAAACAATATTCACTTCTCAAATTCACTTTCAAGGTCATCCATAACCATGACTACAATACAACACCATACTCATTATTCACATAATACTTCCTCAACGACATTAGCATCATTCATGAGAAGATTATACTCATCTTATACTAAGAATCATGACTCAAATTAACTTACTACTCAAAATACCATTATTTCCATATTTGAGCTCATATTCTACTTTCTTCTCTAATCCAAGTCTTTCAACCACTCAATACTTTTAATAACATGAAATAGATGTAAAACTTACCTTTGATTATATAGGAATGATATTTGGATGAAGATACTTCACTTGAGAAAACCCCAACTTTAACACAAGAGGGATTCTTGACTCCCACAAACCCCTTTACACTTGATCCTCTTGATTCTTGGTGATTAATCTTTGATTTCTCTTGTATATGTGTTAATATGGTGTATGGAAGATTCTAGAAGTTTCAAGAGTGATGGAGAAGATGAGAAATAAGAAATTAGAACTTGGGTCCTCTTTTATAAAAAAAACTAAAGCTGCCCGACATAGTTTATACGGACACTTATACGGTCCGTATAACTTATACGGTCCGTATAAGTGACCGTATAAAACCACCAATGAGTGACCCTTCTCTGCACCGGTTATATGGACCCTTACATGGACATATAAGTGGTCGTATAACTCACATTTTTTTCGAAATTGTTCCCGTCGCTTTGTTTGATTTCCAATCCTTGTGGAACCATCTTGGCACTTGTATAATACTTCATTAACCATCTAAGGAGCCTTATAGCTAATCCTCAAGACGTTACTAAATCAACATTATCTCGGTTGTTACAAAACCTTCCCGAACACAACTTATACTTCACTTTCTTCAATGAACTTAGATTCACCGATTCATATAGCTTCAAAATCTTGTAGTACGGACCTTAAGGCTATCAAGCACTCTCCTTAAGGTCATATGGACTCCATGTTCTCCTTGAGCTTCCATTAATCCATTCACAACACATTACCACGAAATGTCCGAGGTTTAACATAAACCAACCTGTAAGTGATTTTCAAGTCAACGGACATCCGGCCCAGTCCGAATCACACTATCGGTACGACTGGAGATCACAATCTTTTATCATCACAATACCTTGTCCTGGGTTCTTCTTCAAGTAGCGCACCACATGGTGAGCCGCGTTCCAGTATGCTTCCTTCGGTTGCTGCATGAATTGGGACAGAACATGCACGCAATACGACAACTCAAGTCTCGTAAAATTGAGGTATATGAGTCTACCGACCAAACATCGATATGGTTTCGGATCTCCCAAAGGGGCTCATTTGGCCAACGCCAAACCGTGATTCTGCTTCATAGGAGTATTGATTGGTTTAGCTCCCAGTAAACCAGACTCAGAGATTATATCCAAGGCATATTTTCTTTGACAGAGAATTAACCAGTTGATCCATGTGCAACTTCAACTCCCAGAAATACTTCAAAAAGCCCAAATCCTTTATGTGAATATATGTGCGGAGATAGTCTTTGAATCGTTCAATGGCACTATTGTCGTTTCCTGAGATAATCAAGTCATCCACATAGACTAAGACGTTAAGTTGCATACCTCCCCGGTGCATAGTGAATAGAGAATAATCTGAGTATGACTTTTTGAACCCATATTTCATCAAAGCACTTGACAATTTCGCAAACCAATACCTTGGAGCTTGCTTCAAACCATACAAAGATTTTCAGAGTTGACATACTTGACCCAGATTAGAAACGCGGAATCTTGGTGGAAATTTCATATAAACCTCCTCCGTAAGGTCACAAGAAGAATACATTATGCACATCCATCTGATGTAACTCCCTATTTCGTGCAGAACGTCCGAACGGTTACTACCTTAGCAAATGGAGGAAAGGTTTCATTGTAGTCAATTCCTTCCTCCTGTTTATTTCCAAAGATGATTAAACAAGCCTTATATCGCTCAATTGTGTCGTCAGAGTTGTACTTGATTTTGTACACCCATCTACATCCGATTGCTTTCATATCCGGTGGCAAAGTTTCTAGTATCCATGTTTTATTATCCTCCAATGCTTGGATCTCTTGCTGCATGGCTATTTTCTAACGTTCCTTTTTCATTGCTTCCAAAAAAGGTTTTTGGTTCAGTTCCTATGGTAATTGTTGCAAGGAACCCTTCGTGTTGCGAGGAAAAATTATCATATGATATATAGTTAGCTAAAGGATAAGGTGCACCTGAGGGTTGCTGAGGATCGGGGGAACGTGTTGGTGGACTTTCTTTCCGGAATGTTTCAGTGATGTAGTCGCGCAATCGAATCGATTCATGCTTCTGACGTTTACCCCGACCCAACTGTTCCTCCGGTGGCATTTCGTTGCCCGAATATCTTCCATATGTACTTCCTCCAAGCTTTTACTATTTGGACCGACATCTGTCCGATCTAATTCTGGTTGATCCGTAGGTTCCGTATTCGGTGTCTGCACTTCTTCCTTTCGAGTTTTGTTCGTACCTTAATTATCAGTCTGGTCTTATTCAAAATCGTGTTGGTTTCTTTCTTCCTCATTTTCATCCGAGATAACTTCTATGTTGTCGTTCAAGTACCTGATCCTTTGGTAAAAAAGAACTTAGTCTCATAGAAGTCCACATCTCTGGAGACTAAATATTCATCGTTCTCTAAGCCATACAATCTCCAATCCTTCTATCCGTTGGAGTATCCCAAGAAGACACACCTACGACGATGACTCTCAAACTTGTCCCTCGTTCTTCCCTTTGTGTGTGCGTAGCAGAGTGACCCTATCACCCTTAAGTGATCATACCGAGGCGCATTCCTGTACAATATTTCATAGGGGTTTTTTCCATTCAAAACCGAAGACGATGTTCTATTGATCAAATACCCCTCAATCAAACACACATTCTCTCCAGAATTTGATCGGAAGATGACCCTGAAATCTCAATGCTCGCCATATTAAGAATGTGATGGTATTTTCTTTCGGCTCTTCCATTCTGCTGAGGTGTCCGTGTGCAAGAAGGTATTTTCTTTCGGCTCTTCCATTTTGCTGAGGTGTCCGTGTGCAAGAAGTTTCAAACAAAATTCCATGTTCGAAGAAGTAAGTCTTCATACACGTGAACTCAGTTCCGTTATCACTTCTAATTATCTTCACCTTTTTTTCTGAACTGCCTCTCCACAAAAGTGAAGAAATTTTTCAAGGTTTGGGACACTTCTTTCTTATCAACTAAGAGAAATATCCACACGGCTTGCGAACGGTCATCCACAATAGTCAAAAAAATATGAAGCACCACAAGAGGAAGGGGTTCTTTATGGTCTGCATAAATCGCAATGAATCATCTCAAAAGTCTCTGAAGTAATGTTATCACTTAAAGGAAAAACACTTCTCGTTTGCTTTGTCCGTTTGCATACATCACATTCTCCATCCAATCTATCACTACTCTTCTTCATCCGGCTTCTTGCTCGTTCCGCCAACGAAGCCGAATTTTTTCCTTGCTCTTAGGGATGTCCTTATGGATCTAGTCCATTCTTCATAATTTTCACCCTCTAATTGGACTTGTGTCACCACCATTCCACGATTATCATTCGACGTAATGTCATAGGGAGAGATTATTTTTCTTTGAGTTTTGTTTTCTTCATCAACGATTCCTTTGCTGATATTGCCCGTTTCTTTATCGTCACCTGCCATGGTTTTAGGGTTTTTGTGTTCTTTTCAACGTGGCTCTCTGATACAATGTTAAAATCGAGATTGGGATGAGAATTTAGAGAGACAAGAATAATGGGAGAATTTTTTCTGCCTTGTATTCATCATAATGACCTCCTTATATAGACGTAAAGTCTTCATTCTTCTAGTCTAACAAAGTAACCCTATTCTAATAGAATTATAATTCCTATATTACCATAATTACAATTGTACCATAAGTAAACTATTATATACTCTCAATAAAATGCGTCGAAACGATGAATATTTAAATACCTTCATGTATGTTTTCAAGTATTGGCTTCCGAAGTTTCAAGCAAAAAAAATTGGTTGGGTGAGAAAAATTAAAGGTACTAGATGAAGGTTAATTTTGTCGAATGGAGCCATTCTTATACAGTTCATTGGTTATAACGCTAAAACTTTTTCTTCAACATATACTCTATTACAGCCAAAATGCTAAAGACAAGCAAGGTTAAGGCTAACAATAAGCAACGAGAATAAACTTTCCGCACCCTGCATTATTTCTATGTCAATTTATTTGAAGTAAACATTGCTAATTTTGTCTACCTATTTATGGATTGTGCGTTGTTACTAAATACTCCTATTAGTTTCGACCAGTGGGAAAAGCTAGTTTTGTATTGGTCATTTTTTTTAGTAACAAATATAAAATGTGCTTGAAACACAAAGGAGTTACTTTTAGCAACAACGAGCCTTATTAGAGCCCCAGCTTCTTTGGTGTTCCCCGGTCTTCTGTTAACAAATATTAGCAGTTTTGTAGAGAACATTATCCCATTAAAATTTATTGAGGTTTAAGTTTTAAAATCAAACGAGAGCATTAGTCGAAATTTTGTTTAGTTTCTAGTTCTGTTGAAGTAAACACTAATCTCTTGGTATATATATCGACAAATATATGGATTGTGCATTTTTTAACCATCCGGTATTCAAAATATACTAGCCTGACTAATCCGGATTCACGTCAGCTAGGCTCACTAAGGGGGTGAAGTTCTCCATTTTCGAAGCTAGATGCCGAAACTTTTGGTTCAGGGTGGTGGGATCCAAACCATATCCGACCACACTGGCCCTTTGTGGTGGATTGTACATTGTTGTTAGATTTTAGTTTCAACCAGTTTTCATTCTACATTTATATACATGAGATTCTTTTCTCCATGTTATCGATCTGCATCAAGTTAAATGTGACACTTCCTCTCTGCAACATATAGGTACTTTGCTATTAAATTGTTGCTGTTTGATCAGCTTCGAAAAAATGGGGATTTCACAGGACTTTTCGGGTGGTTCTGTTTAAATCTTTTTTGTTTCACCAATCCTCTAAATCTGGCAATCAGAGTTTGTTAATTATTTGATAAGATAAAAAATATTCATGTTAAACAAACTTAAAGACCAAACCTGCTCATGAAATACTTAAGCTATAATACTTTAAACCTACCCAAAACGTTAGGTACTATTTTAGTCGTTTTCTCATATTTGTAATCATATTATATTTGACACAAATAATACATCTTTTAGTGGAACTCAAAATGCCACCTAAACTGATGGCAATATTTTCTTTGGGTGAAAATTAATAGATTCCTATTATCATGACTACTCTACTATTATTGACCAATTAGCAATCCTAGTAGAAGTAAAATACTCATGTATGGCTGGTAGAAGCTCGAGCTTGACGGTCAGGGGTGGCTCAATGAAATTTGCGGCCTAAAGCCAAATCATAATATGAGACCTTAATTTTATTAATGATCTTTTTTTTTTTTTGTTAGCGATGTTGTACAAATTAAGTACGTTTCTTGATTGTTCACTCGGTTATCCTTTAGATCCCACCATTGGAAATATTTGATAATTCTATTCACGAAGACTTGCGTAATATTTCTAAGAAAAACACTCTTTTTTTTTTTTTTTTTTTTATAACCCACATACTCTAATAATATCAATTCTACAATTAAGTAGATGTCAACATAATTTTATACATTTTTAATAATTTTCCATTTAATTTGAAGTGAACAATAACTTGATCCACCCTTTATAAGAAAATAATCAGTTCTTAAAAAATTTACAAAGGACTTTAAAAAAAAAAAAAATTTTTTTTTTATCAATATCATCTCAAATACTCATTTTCATATATACACGTTTGTTATGAAATTTGAGTTATTTATCTAAAAAATCTCTTAACACATTTTAAAAAAACTAATATCGTTTTATAAATAATGTTTTTATGCTGCATAAATAATGTAAAAAATTATAAATTGTTGGGGCCTAAAGCAATTGCCTTAGTTACCTCCCTATTGAGCCGGCTCTATTGGCCGCAACTCGAAAATGAAACGAATTCTCAAGAAATTGAGTGAGTTTGCAATTACTACCACAATAGAATCAACATACAATATTAAAATAGCTGCATTTATCGACCTCGAAAAATCGACCTGCCACGACACAAATTCGAGGGTTATGATGACACCTACACCCTCCCACCGGTAGGCGTACCATTCCCGAAATCGTGAATCATTAAAGGAAAGAAAGAGAATCACTATACCAACAACATCATCTAAACGGTCTTAACATAGATATAAGTAAATGCAGAACATAACTTAGTCAAATACAATCCCCAAAACCTGGTCTAACTCGTACAAGAGCTTCTAAATAGAATACAAGCTTAGGCAGTATATAAATAGAAAGTTGTCTCAAAAGAAAAGGACATGATAATCATAAAGATAAGATTCTAGGGCTGCAAGGCCAGCTGATGCTTACCCTAGAATCTGGAAATAATGGCCTCGAATTCAAAGACGAGGGATAGAATTGAAGCATGTATCTGTATCTGGACTAGAAAACAATGCAGCAAATTTAGATGAGTACAAAACCACTAGTTCTCAATAGGTATCATAGGTCGACAACGAAGAAATAACACATAAAGCATATAAAGATTGAAGAGAACCCACAAGTTGAACTACATAGCCAACATCTATATACCTTTCTTAGCCCTTAGTCATGTTCCACCCAGAAGATGATAACCAATAATCATGTGAGACTGCGATGAGTCAAATGAATGAATGCATGAATGCAATGCACTGGCCAAATCTCATACCTAGTACATACATGTTACAGGCCATGACTATGGGGGACTCGCGAGGTTCATATACCTCTCAACGCCATCCGGTATATACCCTCAGACTGGGTGAGAACCATATCAATCATATCATATCCATGCAACTCACATCATCATACCCAGAATCATTTCTCTTCGGGCATAAACACATCAATCTTACATTTTTTCCTGGTTGCGACATACCATCTCATATCTCATAAATGTCTCATCATAATAAATATATGTATGTCTGCATGGATAAATATCAAATGCACGGTAACAAGTGTCAATAAAGTCATGAGATAGGGAATGAATGCATATACATCACGATCACATAATATCAACTCAAGCTCAAGATTGATGCCACTTTCATGATGTAAATGAAATATGGGGTGATGAATGCAAATGAATCAATATTCTCAAGAATCAATCAACATGGCCATCATATCCCAAATAAGCAACAACCATACCAAACTAAGTAGATTTATCACCACAACCATTGCCCGTAGGCCTAGCATGCACTCCCCGTCACAACATCCTAATCATGCGACAATTTCCCATACAAATGCATTGGTACCCCCCCCCCAATAGTTCATCACAACCACTAAGGTGGGAACCCCTTCACACACCCAATATACTATCAACATTTATAAACTATATACATCCTCCAATTGGAGTCTAGAAGAATAAGCTGTAACCTACCTCAAGACCGAGCGGGTGCCACGAACACTTCAAACTTGAGCCTTCCCTTTTCGAAGCGTCTCCGAGCGAGCAAAGTCTAACAATTATAAATTCTACGTCAACACACTAGTCCAAAGATACCCATAAAGCCATAAAAGAGATTCGGGTCGAAAGTCAAGCAAAACTCCATCCCCAAACCCTAAAGATCAAACAGTAATTTATCAAGAATTTGCGTTCAACAATATCAAAATAGTGTTATGCGAGGTCATACGAATCCAACAATACTCATATTGCTATAACCCAAAAATGAATCCAAAATAACCAAAATCGAAGTCCCAAGGGAAAAATTGGAAATTGAACTTAAATTCGACTTACCCATAGCCTAAATAAGCTAAACCCAGAAAATCACTTAAAACTAACCATGGATTGACCTCCAATTTCAAGAAAAACTCAATTGTTAAGTTAGGGCTAAAATCCCCAAATTTCCAAACTAAAAGCATGATTTAATGGAAGGAATCAATGTGAAATGATGAAATCAAGGTCAGAATCTTACCCCAACGATGTCTCTCGAACTTAGCACTTGTTTTCTCCCAAAACCGACCTCTAGAACTTGAGTTGTGTGAAATTGGGAATTTGTGTCGAAGTTGGGAATTAAATAACTGTTCCAATCCTTTCCTTCTTTGCAAACGCGGCCTTGGCCCAGCTCAACCATCGCAAACGCCAGACGAGGCTCGTGAATGCAATGACCAGGCTTGGTTAGGCCCAGCCCCCCCATTTCCCTTTTGCAAACGTGTTAGAGGGCCTACGCGTGTTGACCACCCAAGTCAACTCACGTGAACGCGGTTCCTCCTTCGCGAACGCGAAGAAGGAAACTAGCAACTGAACACCGTGTTCTCCGAATTTGGTTTTGACATCTGAAACTCATCCGGAAAACCCTCGGACACAAACCAAACATGCATTTCAGTCATAAAATATGCTATGAACCCCCACGCGCACTCGAAATTCTCAAAAGAGGTCATATTGACACGGGGTTGACTGTGGTCAACTCTAAAACATCAAAATCCTAACTTTCCAACCAATGATACAATCACACCCGAATCGGACTCGAACCAACTATCCTACCAAGTCCAAAACCACGTTCCGGATCTAAAGGAACTATCATAATTCTATTTTGGATACATTTATAAAAAAGTCAACTATTGATCAAAGTTTTTACCCAAAATCGAACTTAAGGATTCAGGACTTAGGTTTCTCACTCCGATTCTAATCCAATTGCCTCGATAACCGTACTACCCATCATTGCAAGTCAAATACGCCAAAATACAACTAAGGGAAGGGTTGTTTAGGGAAAAATAGGTAGAATTGCCAAAACGACCTAGCAGGTCGTTACGTGACCTCATTTTTTTAAAAAAATACCAACCTCACGAGGTTGGTTGTTCTCCACCATTTTATTTTTTCTTTTAAAGAAATGATCTCATGAGGTCGTAAAAAAGCGACCTCACGAGGTCGGTTTTCTCCGTCTTTTTATTTTGTAATTTTTTTTTTAAAAAAAAACTGACTCATGAGGTTAGTTTTCTCCGTTTTTTTTTTTTTTTTTTTTTTTTTTTTAAAAAAAACCGACCTCATGAGGTCAGTTTTCTCCGCCTATTATTAATATTTTTTTTTTGAAAAAAAAAACCGATCTCATGATGTCGGTTTTCTCCACGTTTTAATTTTCTTTTAAAGAATCGACCTCATGAGGTCAAAAAAGCGACCTCACAAGGTTGGTTTTTTCCCTCCTTTGTATTTATATATATTTTTTAAAAGCGATCTCATGAGGCCTGGAAAAAAAAAAGCGACCTTGTCAAGTCGAAAAGCTAATAAAAAAAGTATAAATTATTTTATTTATAGCGACCTCACGATGTTGGTATTATTTAAAATAAAACAACCATTAAGAGTACCAACCTCGTGATGTCGATATTTTGGCAAAAAAAAAAATGAATTTGAAGAGTATAAATTAAAAAAAAAAAAAAAAACGAAAGTCTTAAACAAACAAGTACCAATGATCGAGTGGTAGAAATGTATCCTACCATGGTTGAGACCGGGTTCGATTCCCGGATGATGTATTTATAATTGTGTAATTTTAAACCGACCTCATGAGGTCGGTCTTTTCCAAAGTAAAAAATAAAAAGCCAACCTCATGAGGTCGGTTTTTGCATTTTATTTTTAAGAAATTGCTAAAAATCGACCTCATGAGGTTGGTTTTCTTAAAAGAATTATATATTCATGTAACTTTGTGACCTCATGGGTCAGTAAAGTTAAATAGGTAATAATAATTTTGGATAAACTGACCTCATGAGGTCGGTAATGCTAAAAATAATTGAAAAAAATTAATATACCGACCTCATGAGGTTGGTAACTTTAAAAATAAATTAATTTACCGACCTCACGAGGTCGGTATTATTTTATTAAAAAAAGTTAATATACCGACCTCATGATGTCGGGAATGCTAAAAATAAGTGAAACAAAATTAACATGCCGACCTCATGAAGTTGGTAACTTTAAAAATAAATTAATTTAGTGACCTCACGAGGTGGGTATTATTTTATTAAAAAACAAATTAATATACTGACCTCATGATGTCGCTAATGCTAAAAATAAGTGAAAAAAATTAACATGCTGACCTCATGAGGTCGGAAACTTTAAAAATAAATGAACAATAAAGTAATATAACGACCTCCTCATGACGTCGGTATTTTTAATAAATTAATATCCGATGTAAAAATTTTACCATCCTCATGAGGTCGTTTTTTTGTGACCTCATGAGGTCGGTAAAATTGCCGACCCGCTCCTAACATGAGGTCGCAAATAACTCTTTTTTGAGGTCGGTAAATGCAGTTATTTTAGTAGTGAAAAAGCATTCAAAAAATCAGTTGTCAATCGACGAAGAAGAGCATGGTTTGGGGTTCAACTTGGACATGACATAGTTAAAGGACCAAAACTGCTTATGACTATACTTAAGAGATTACTTTAAACCTACCTAAAACTTAAGGCACTATTTTAGTCATTTTCTCATTTTTGTATTATTACTATACTATTCAAAGAACACATCTTTTAGTTGAACTCAAAATGCCACCGTAACTAGTGATGATAGTATTTTGTTTGGATGACAATATTTTCCTCCTCTATTATAGATTCCTACTATTATTGAACAATTAGCAATCCTAGTTGAAGGAAAAAAATTACTATAGTAAAAAATTACTATAGTTACTGGTAGAAGCTCGAGCTTGCCAGCGACAGGAAAATGGAAGGAATTCTTAACAAATTGAGTGGGATTGCAATTACTACGACAAACAAATCAACAAAAAGCATTCGAAAATTGCCTCGTGGATGGATAAAGAAGAAACATCATTTTAGGGGTCAACTTGGAGATGACATAGCGTTCAAGATACTAACATGGGTGCCAGCCAAGTCTCTTATGCGATGCAAGTGTGTTTGTAAAGCTTGGAACACTTTGATACAACATGATTCAAACTTTGTCAAGTCCCACATTGCTGGTTCTCATACCCATCCCTCAGCCACCCACTTATTGTGTAGACTGTTTGTTAATCCTTCTAAGCGCCTATCATCTTTGCAACACATTTTTTCCCCCAAGATTTTCTTTACAACTCGCGCCTCATTGTTATTTAGACAGGACATCAGAGCTCATTATTTGCTCAAATCATTGCAATGGCCTTGTTTGTTTTTATATAGACAGCCACCCTCCAGTTTACTTATATAATGTCACCACAGGGGAGAACAAAGCTTTGCCATTCTCTCTAATAAATTGTTACTCGCACTATCCAAAATTCTTTCTGGGATTTGATAAGGGCACGGAAAAGTACAAATTGCTTATCACAATGCTCAACCAAAGATCGAGATTCTAACTCTAGGAACCAACTTATGGAGAAAAATAGAATTAATCCCTGATATAAAATCATTCTCTCTGTGTTGTGTTTTTCTCAATGGGCTACTCTTTTGGGGGAGATGTGCATTAAACAATTCTATCAAGTACTTCGACTTCAGAGAGGAGAAGTTTGGGATTCTTTCACTCACAGATACACTCTTCCGCCACAGATATGAAAAGTGCTATTTGATATCCGACCACTATTGGGATAAGAAGATTTTTATGAAATCTAACTCCGATGATCCCAATTTGGAGAAGGTTGCCACCTTGCAGCTTGATGCAGGAACGAGTGATGAGTTTTTAAGTGTGTTTTAGGAACAGCGAGCTTTATTAGTGCCCCAGCTACTTTGGTGTTCCCCGATCACTTAGACTTCAAAAATCCTAGCAGTTTCGTTGAGAACATTATCCCATTATCATTTATTGATTAGGTTTAAGTTTGAAAATCAAATGAGAGAAATTGAGAGTTCGTCTGTTTGGTATTCCCCAACCGTTTTCGACCAGTTTTTATTCTGCATTGATTTACATATCTTGTCTTATCACTTATCAGCATAGAAAGATACATGGCATAACACAACAAGAAACTTATAGCATAACATAGCAGAACTTTGGGATGATAAATTGTTGTTCCGTGCAATCTGCATCCTAACTCTTGAATTTGTATTGAGAAAAGTCTATTCTATTTGTCTGTTGCCTATCCTATTACAGATCAGACTCTCAATTTCAATGGTGGCGTTCTAACTCTAGTCGTTGTACGTGGAACTTCAGTGCTAGGCATTGGTTTAAAGGTTTTTTGTTTTTTAGAATTTTGATTATAGCTCTAAGGAAGACATATAGAAACTAGAATTTTGTAACAAAACACTGTCGAAGTGTATATCATATATACTTCCTAGATTTTCCCTCGTTTTTCCTTTATTGTTATGATAGTTTTTAGTATAATTGTTTGCATTTCTGGACTAAGTTCCTCAAGTGAAAATTTTGATGAGGCTATAAGAAATCCATTAATCTTCTGTAAAAAGGGCTCAAGTTCTACACAATTGTCATTTATACTTCTACATTGTTGAAGCCTTCAAGCTCATTTGAAAAGGGAAAGTAGTTTGATTTGAATGAAGAGCAAAAGAATGGAGAAGGTAATTTGACTAAGTAATGTACTAATATTTACTTGAATATCTTTTCATTCTTACATGCTATACATTCAAAACGATCAACAGCTGAACTGACACGAGGAGTTACAAGCTTAGAAGATAATTTACAGGTGGCAATCACAGTAGATCAATGAAAAAATTGGTTGAGATAAGTATGTTTGTTGAAAGTGGTTTGTTGACATTGAGAGTCATCAAGAACATTAATTGGTTCCAGGATGGAAAAGATTTGCCTAGGAGCTGCATCCGCCACGGGTTATTATGCATCCTTTACAAAGAATCCTACAGTTAGTAGTGAAATGCAAGGTGATTTTTCAATTAACATCCAACAAATAGCAACTATATAGTACTCCACTGTCTAATAACCCCACACTTAAAATACTACTGCAAGTGAGTTAAGAGTTGCGTCCGGTGCAAATTCTTTGTCAGATTTGGACGTGTTTGAACAAAGTTGGGCACAGTATTCAGCATCAAGTTAAATATGACGGTTTCAATTCTCCGCAACACCTAAAATTTGTAGCTGAAGTCTGGTTTGATCAGCCACAAGAAGATGTTAATATTAGCCTGTTATCTCTGTTGCTGAAATTCAGATGTGTTCCTGGTGATCGTGTTGAGCGAATGATTGAAACTGCAGGTGATTGCATGGCCTGTTTTCTTCACTCTCTTTGTTGTACTTTTTGTCACACCCCAACCTTGGGGGGTGTGGCCGGCACCCGGCATCCGAAGGGCCGAGCGAACTAACGGTGATATCTAAACTCTGTAACATGAATCATAGGCCGACAAGACCGTTGAATAACAACTGTAAGAAGTATATCATGACAACCTGCAAGCAGAAAAGGCCCAATAACATATATATGCATAACTGAGGCTGACAAGGCCAACAAGACACATCACTACTAAATGATAGTCTGTAAGCCTCTAAGAGTACTAAAATGCAACAATTGGTTGGGACAGGGCCCCGCCATACCCAACCCCATCTAAATATATGTATATACATGCATGCGTCCTATTTGATGACTCTGACCAAAGAACTCCGGAGAATGGAGTGCGAACATCCCTGTTGAACTCTAGTATCCTACTGAGAAAGGTACACCAATCCGTCTACCTGTACCTGTGGGCATGATCACAGCGTCCCCAAACAAAAGGACGTCAGTATGAATAATTTACTGAGTATGTAAGGTATGAGTAACAACATAATTAAAGTATGGAAGGAACATGAGATAGGAGAAGTAACCTGTACATCTGATAGCCTCTTAAGTCGAATATCATGCATGCTTAGCTTTTTAAAAAAAAAATTCATCCATATATAATATAAGTGTTAGCGCTGCGGAACGTGCAGCCTGATCCATATATCATATCATCCCGCGTCCGGGTATAATCATAACACACGCCCACTGCAGTGGTGTGCACAATAGGTGCCGTACCCAGCCGACTATAACGTGGCTCGGTAATGAAAATATATATATATATATATATATATATATATAAGTGCAATGCAAGACTGACCTCAGAAGAGATATCATAAGAAGAGTCGGAGTGATCTATCGTCGTTACCCTCCGACTATCGTTATTGTCGCTACGTTCTTTATCTTTTCAATTCAAGAAACAACACGTGGAGAATAGGAGATATACTTCATTATATACTTCAATAATGATTATATAAGTGCTAAAGATTGGCTCAACTGAATAAAATACCGTTAGCTCAACCTCAACATGAAGAATAACATAGTGAACAACCTTTTTCCGATCGACAAGAAAGATACGAGGTGCGGGAAAGTGCTACTACACAAGCCATATTTAAATCAAGGAAACAAGCTTCACCATTAGCGAGTGAAATCATCTCAACTTTAACGGAAAGGCTACCACTATGAACATTATACTTCTCTTGGTAAACAAGAAGGATAAGAAATGTGAGAAAGTGTTTCAATGTTAACTATTCAAGAAGAAGTAAGGTTAATCATTTTGGAACACCCTCGATACATGTTTGACGAAAATGATAACCAAACTGAATATGGAAGCATGGAGAGTTCTTTTATACAAGTCATATAGGAAGTAGAGATTAGCTCGTTCATTCTTGGATATGATCGACACAAGTCAACGGGATAACGTTTAACAAAAAAACGCATTTGAATTCTTGTCATGCCAAGAAAAGAAGAGAAAAGCCCTACATACTTAACGACGAAGTTTTCCACTTTCCACGAGTCCTCGAATACCTTACAAACGATAACCTACATCATACGACCAACTTGGGATTAATTCCAAGTTCATAGCTTATGGAAATACTCATTGAGGCATTTTATCGAACAACTTGCGGGCGTAAGTTCGTAGGGTCATTTGTAGTTCAATTTCTTCATTCAAGACTACCATTTTCTTCTCCTTTGCCCCTAATCTTCCTTATCAATCCATCCATAACTTCATAATTCCAAGAAATGCATTTAAACCACAAGAAACAACCCAAACAATCAAGTTCATCCATAAGAATTTATATGAGTTCATAAGAGTGGTATTCATGGGAAATACTTGGAGAAGCTTAAGAGAATCATTAAGATGAGGAAAAATATCTTAATTTATGAAGAAAACTCCAAAACAAAGATTACTTCAAGTCAAAGAATTCTTCCGAGAAGCGAAACGATGAAGAAACGGAGGTTCTATGATTACTACGAGATTCCTTGCGTTGAGATGACTTGATTAGCTCTTGGATCTGGTCTTGATTTATGGAGGAGAGTTTGAGAGAGGGTAGGAGATGTTTAGGGTTTGGAGTTTGGGATAAATGAAGTTTCAATTCATTTTGGGGCTTATTTATATGAGATGATTTACGTTGCCACCGACTTTGGCTTTTCTGTCCCGTGGCAGTTTACACCCTTGGACGAAAATGCGAATATCTCTCTACTCCGACGTTATATCGATGAGCGGTAAAATGCGCTGGAAACTATACTCATAGACCTTCAATTTGGTGGGTGGATCACCACGTAAATCCAAATATATTGAGAGAAAAGCTCCGAGACATCTAACCCAAATTTCAGTGAAATTTACAAACTTAACTTGCGACGCCCTTTATCGACTTTCGTCTTACAACTTGTTTGATTCCAAACTTAACAAGAGACAATTATACGATTCGAATACTTCATATAATTACTTGCTTAGCATGTGAAGCACTCCTAATCTTACCCAAAAGTACAAGTTATCGTATTCCCAACTTGCCGACTTTTGACGAAACTCATCCTTCTTTGATCCATTCACCCTCCAAATCTTCCGCCACTTACTACTATTATTTATAGATTCTTATAACCATTTATATTAATAAGCTCAATCCCTTTTAACCTCAAGATAATTTCTTTTGAACTTGCATCAACTAACTCATGATGCGACTTTAACATGCGAAAATCCGGGGGATAACATTTATCCTGCATTACAAAATGGGAAACAACTCAAATCGTAAAAAAGGACTGGGATTGGTAAGTAATGAAGGTTTAGATAATGCCACATGACAAATTCTTGCAGTAGTAGGGCTCCATTAGTGGTTAGTGGCACGAATGAACCAAATGTGTCATAGCGATGGCATATTTGAACCCAACTATTAGCAGGTGTCATGGATGAACCATTTCGGATAGTTCGATGGAATATTTAAGCTTTTTGCCTTGTAATTACTAAGTTAGGTTGTGCTAGTTGAAAATTGAGTCAGTTAAGAAATATGTTTCCGAGGTTGCTTCATATTGTTCTCGGATGTCCCTATATATTTCCTTGGAGATGGCATAGTGTTTGAGATAAAAACGTGGATCTCTACCAGGTCTCTCATGCAATTCAAGTGTGTTTGTAAAGCTTGAAACATTAATTTCTAGGTATATATGTCTGCAAAATTTATGGATTGTGCATTTTCTTAACCAACCGGTATTCAAAATATACTAGCCTGACTAATACGGATTCGTGCCAGGTAGGCCCACTATGGGGGTAGAGCTCTCCTCACCAAGAAGTTCTGCGTACTCGTAGCTCGACCCCGAGACTTTTGGTTCAAGGTAGAGGGGTCCAAACCATATCCAACCACACTGGCCCTTGGTGGTGGATTGTACATTGTTGCTAGATTTTAGTTTCGACCAGTTTTCATTCTACATTATATACATTGGATTCTGTTCTCCATGTAATTGATATGCATCAAGTTAAATGTGAACTTTCTCTCTGCAACATATAGGCACTTGGCTTTTAAATTTCTTGTTAAGTACTGTTTGATCAGCTTGAAAAAATGGGGATTTGACAGGGCTTTTATGGTGTTTCTGTTTAAATCCTTTTTTTTTTTTTTTCTTGCATGATTCCTACTAAATCTGCAATTAGAGTTCGTTAAATATCTGATGCAGATCAAAAGTACTCAATTTTGACAAACTTAAAGACCAAAACTGCTCATGAGTATACTTAAGATATTACTTTAAACCTACCCAAAACATAAGGTACCATTTTAGTCGATTTCTCTTTTTGTAATCATATTATATTATACACATGATACATCTTTTAGTTGAACTCAAAATGCCAACTAAACTGATGACAATATTTTCGTTCGGTGAAAATTAATAGATTCCTACTATCATGAGTAGTCCACTATTAGTGACCAATTCGCAATCCTAGTAGAAATAAAATACTTCTATCTTGCTGGTGGAAGCTCGAGCTTGGCAGCAGCAGCAGAAAAATGAAACGAATTCTCAAGAAATTCAGTGAGATTGCGATTACTACCACAAAAAAATCAGCAAAAAGCATTCGAAAATTGCCTGGTGGATGGAAGAAGAAGAAACATCGTTTTAGGGGTCAACTCGGAGATGACATAGTGTTCGAGATACTAACATGGGTGCCAGCCAAGTCTCTAATGCTATTCAAGTGTGTTTGTAAAGCTTGGAACACTTTGATAAGACATGATCACAACTTTGTCAAGTCCCACATTGCTCCTTCTCATGCCCGTGGTCCCTCAGCCACCCACCTATTGTTTGAACTGGCCGATAATCGTCATCTTTCTAAGCGCCTATCATCTTTACAACATATTTTTTCCCCAAGATTTTCTTTACAACTCGCGTCTCTTTGTTATTTAGACAGGAGAAGGATCACTATCTGCGCAAATCATTGCAATGGCCTTGTTTGTTTTCATATAGACTGCCACCCTCCAGTTTACTTATATAACGTCACCACAGGGGAGATCAAAGCTTTGCCATTCTATCTAATAAATTGTTACTGGCGCATTTCTGAATTCATTCTGGGATATGATAAGGTCATCGAAAAATACAAATTGCTTCATATTTTATACTACAAAGCTCAACCAAAGATCGAGATTCTAACTCTAGGAACTAACTCATGGAGAGAAACAGAATTAATCCCTGGAAAGGAATACCTTTTTGTATATGGATTGTATTTTCCTCAATGGGCTACTCCTTTGGAGTAAATATTCATTCAACAATTCTTTCCACTACTTCGACTTCAGAGAGAAGTTTGGGATTCTTTCACCCCCACAATACAGGAATATTATAGAGCCAACAACATTGTGTGAAAAGCTGGACCGGTATTGGCCCTTCCGCAACAGATATGGAAAGTATCATTTGGTATCCAATGAGAGGTTAACAAGATGTATATGAAATTTAACTCTGATGATCCCAATTTCGAGAAGATTACCTGCAGCTTTGAAGTAAAACACAATAACTATCCAAAGCTAGTTTTAGCAACAGTGAGCTTTACTAGGGCCCCAGCTTTTTTGGTGTTCCCCGATCATTTGCAGATAAGACATGCTAGCAGTTTTGTTGAGACCATTATCCCGTTAACATTTGTTGAGGTTTAAGTATGAAAATCAAATGAGAGGATGAATCGGTATTTTGTTTGGTTTCTAGTTTGAAGTGAACATTAATTAATTGCTAGTATATTTGTCTACCAAACTACTTATGAATCGTGCTTTGTAGTTATGCTTTAGTTCCAACCAGTTTTTATTCTGCATTGACATTTGATTTGAATATCAAAACTTATTAGCATATACATAGCAGAACTTGTGATAAATTGTTGTTCCGTGCAATCTGCCTCCTTACTCTGGAGTTTGTAATGAGAAGAGTCTCTTCTATTTGCCTATTGCCTATATTGTAGTGGAGGCGTTCTCTTTTTTTTTTTTTTTTTTTTTGAATATCAAAACTTATTAGCATATACATAGCAGAACTTGTGATAAATTGTTGTTCCGTGCAATCTGCCTCCTTACTCTGAGTTTGTAATGAGAAGAGTCTCTTCTATTTGCCTATTGCCTATATTGTAGTGGAAGCGCTCTTTTTTTTTTTTTTTTTTTTGGTTTTAAATACCACTTGAGCCCGATTATATTTTCATAGGACCCTATTTGGGGGGAAGCGCACCCTACTAAGTATTTTTCATACCCAGGACTCGAACCTGGGACCTCTGGTTAAGGGAGGAGCAACCCCATCCACTGCACCACATCCTTTGGTGGTAGTGGAGGCGTTCTCATTCTAGTCGTTTCTGCGTGGAACTTGAGTGCTAGGCAAAATTGGGTTGAAGTTCTTAAAACTTCTAATGACGAAAACTAGATAAATGTAATAAAACATTGTTGAGGTGTATCGTAATTTTAGATTCTCCTGACTTTTTCCTTTTTATTGTAACCGTTGTCGCTACAATGGTTTGTATTTCTGGACTAAGTTTCTCAAATCAAAATTGAGGATGTATGTACTGTACCTGACAGACTATTAGCTGCAAAGTCATGCCACAACTTTCCCCTATTACGGTATTCATCAATATCTTCGCAATGCTATTTGAGACCCCATTTGGGTGATTTTTCGCATCTATGCAGCCACTCCTTTGTCTACAGATTGAAATATAAAATGCCTTTTGCACAAATGTATCATATATGTTGTGATGATATACTGACATTTACTTGTCTCGGAAATGAACATGCGTAAAACAGGGGTATCACTTCACAATAAGTTATTCAGAAAATTAAATGATGAGGATTCCACAGTGAAGTTTAAAAAGTGTACATCGTTGTTAGTATTATGTCATCTCAGAGTTGATCCCTAAAACGATGCTTCTTCTTTATCCATTGACGTCTTGACTTCTTTTGTGGTAGTAATTGCAAAATCACATTTTAGGGATTCGTTCCATGTTCCAGTTGCTGCTGCGAAGCCGAAAGAGAAAAAAGCACAAGAGGAAATTAACCTAGCTAATACATTGATAGTAGTATACAATCAAATCTCTTTATAATGACAGCGTTTGTCTAAACATTTCATAGCTACTATAATGAGGTGTTGTTTTGTATATATATCATGACATTTGATGTTTAGATCACATTTAGCTATTATAAATAAAAGTATGCAAAAAATTATTTTATGTACTTTTTAAGTTATAAACGAAAATAAAATATTTCTTAATTTTAAAATCTCATTTGGTTTTCATATTTCATTAATTTAAAAGAGTAGTAAATTACTAATAAATCCATAAATAGTTGTATACAGATAACAAATAAAAATTTAAGGAACATATGCATTTAAAATTAATTGAGAATTTTTAAAAATTCAAGTTTGACGTAAGCATTATACCAGGTTGTTTCGTAAATTCGAGTTTCTTAGTGATAATATAACACTTGAATTGACGAAGATTTTTGTCTAAACTTTCAAAGAAAAAGAGATTCAATAGTTTTCCGGGATAAGGCATGGTTACCCCCTGAACTTTGGCCAAAGTTGCTATGACACACCTTACTTTTTCGGGGGTCTCATTACCCCCCCCCCCCCCCCCCCCCCCGCCGAACTTTTTTTAAAACGGAATAATTACCACCCTAAGACGTGGTAAGGAGAGTGTATTTCATTCTCTTTGAGAGAGTGATAAGCATAAAATCTGACACGTGTCATTTTTTAATTGGGTACTTCACATTTAATTATACGTAATTAATTATCACTAAAGCTTAAATTTTTTTTTCTAAATTGATTATTTTTTTCTATATATGAAAAAAAATAATCTAGTTTTCCATATTTAGCTTTAAAAAATTGGTTTCCCATATTTTAAAAAATAATTAGTTTTTCTAAATTTTTAGAAAAAATCAGTTTTCACATTTTGAAAAGAAAAAATACTTTTTCCAGATTTTTTTGAAACATAATCCAAATTTTATTTGAAAAATAAAACTGCCCTAAAAAATGAAATCATGAAAATCTAGATTTTCTAAGACATTTTTTTTTAAAAAAAAATCCAGTTTTCCATATTTAAAAAAAAAATCCATTTTTTCCATATTAAAAAACAAAAGATCTATGTTTTCAGATTTGTTTTTTTTTTTTAAATTATAAAAAAATGCCACGTAAGCGAAAAGAATTAAAAAAATAGAAAACAAATAAATATACATGAGGCAACTCTCCCATAAGAGAGTAGATATCCAGTTTCAGGGTGGTAACTATTCTGTTTTAAAAAAGTTCAGGGGGGTAATAGGATCCCTGAAAAGGTAAGGTATGTCGTAGCAACTGCTGCCAAAGTTCGGGGAGATAATAGTGTCTTATTCCATAGTTTTCCCTTGAAGGTTGTTTAAGAGCGTAACAGATGACTGTTCTATCTCAACCGAAGTAGCAGTAGGTTAAGGATTTTAATATTTTAATTTTATACTTAATATATTTTTTACAAAATATTATTACACAATATTTGAGTATGACTGTTATAGAGAAGTAATTTTATAACGAGTATATCACTATAATGAATGTCACTGCTGTAATAGGTAAAATACGGTTATAGAGAAGTAAAATATAACATAAAAAATCGGTTCTAGAGAAAGTCGGACCGTTATAGTGAAATGTTGTTATAACGAATGACATTTATAAAGATATTTGACTGTACCACATGTTTCTCGATCATAGGGTGGTCTTTTTCCAATTCTACTAATGTACTAGAAATTTCATAATCCTTTTTAATATTTCAAACTACAGTAGCAGAGGCGGATCCAGGATTTAAATTATATGGTTCAATCTTAAGAAAATTAATACCGAACCCATTATATTTTTAATGTTATGGGTTTATATCTACAATTTATTATAATTTAATAATTTTTTATACATAAATTTATGCTCCGCGAAAATAAGGGGTTCAACCCCCACTTATAATGCTACATACGCCACTACATAGTAGTGAGCGAACATAAATACTGTATAAATTTGCAGATCAAACATATATAGGTAATAATACAAACTCAAATATAGTAACAGATGAAATGTAAATGCTTGCCTTGGCTGAGGATTGAGAGACATTTTTCTTCTTCTGCTGCGGGCAAAGTGCACCGATACCCACATTTGATGTGTTTCATTTAACTTGTATCCGCCTTTTAATTTTTTCTACACGTATAGCCACTTCGGGGCAACTTTAACATATGATGTTTGAAATTAATATTAACAAAGTCTAGCTTCAGACATTATGTATATGCTTGTATTTGGGGCTTTAAACACCATCACCATAGAAATCTAGACTTTAAGGGGTCGTTAGGTTCAAAGTTAAGTTATACATGGATTAGTAATGCAATGATTAGCAATGTAGGGATTAGCAATACATGAATGATCTTTTACTGTGTGTACGGTCCATTGCACTAAAATTGAAAAAAAAAAAAAAAAGAAGATACCATTCAAATATTTATTTATTTTTTAAGTTAAAAAAATAATTTGTTACAATTATATCCCGAATGCTTGACCTTTATAGGTTTTTGTTAGAAAATGGTGTATTTGTGGTGAAATCTGGATATGCTTCAAGTCGTATACCTTGGATCTCTTTCCAAAGAAAATAATTTGTCCTTTACAAATACTCCCCCGAGATAGAATGAAGCAAAACCATGAAATAAGTCTCTGAACACACAAGAATTAATGCTGCAGACACTAAACTAATGCAGTTTTTCTTGCCTATGTTTGGATGGTCTTTACCCATGGTTTCATAATGTATAGTATGGTATTGTATTGTATTGTATTGCATTAATGAATACAATGTTTGAATGGACTGTATCGTTCTTTATGGTTTAGTAACATTTTTATTGTTTGGTTTGACTATATGGTATGGTATAATAACATTTAAGTTCACTAAAACACCCTTCACCCTTAAAATAGAAATTTTAAAAAATAAATAGGTGGTGGGTGGGAGTGGGTGGTTGTGAGATGGGGGTAGGGGTAGTGGTGTGGTAGGGTGTGGGTGAGTAGTTGTGTGTGAGGGGGGGAGAGGGTGGGATGGTAGGGTGGTGGTGAGGGTAGTGGGTGGTAGAGTGGGGTGGTGGTGGATGGTAGGGTGGGGCTTGGGTGGAGGTGGCGTGGTGGTGGATAGTAGGGTGGGGCTTGGGTGGAGGTGGGGTGAGTGGTAGGGTGGGGGTAGGTGGGTGATGAAGGCTGGGGATTGGAGGGGGTTTGGGGGTTAGTGGTGGAGCGGTGCTGGTGGTGGGATGGGGTGGGTTTGGGTGTGATGGAACAGGGTGGATGGGGTGGGGGTATAATGGGAAATGAAATACATAGCCACGCAAAAATCACCAAATCTGTGGTTATAAAAATTGAATTTTTTCATGGTTATATGACCACGGGATCACAACGGATTTACAACACCATACAACATAATTTTAAAAACAATGGAAACAAACATGGTTTCATAGAAAACAATACATTAATGAACCACGAGAAACAACCTTCCAAACAGGGGGTTGAGAAAGAATGTTGGTACTTGGAATATTTTTTAGGGTAGAAATACTCTCAAGATGTTCCTCTATTTTATAGAGAATATTTTTAATCTTTTAACCTGAAATGACGCAACCTTTCAGGAAGAGATGTACTATTTCAGGAAGAAATGTACTCTTTCATAAAGAAAAATACTTTTTTTCCTTTTTGCAGAAAGAAAAAGTACTTTTTTTTTTCCTTAAGAAGAAAGAGAGGTACTTTTTCTTTTTGCCTATTCCTTTTATTTTCTCTTGAAAACTTCAACAATCCCCCACCATTTTCAAGTGAAGATAACAACCCAACACTTCTTTTAGAAATTAAGAGACAAGTGAATCCATGCATAAATAAGGTATCTAGCAATAGCGGAATACAATTTCTAATAAACTGAATAGTCAGTTAAGGCAAGTCATTTTGAATCAATTATCATATTGTAAAATTGGATATATCTCACACATGAATTCTATCATATTATTCCTTTTTAACTAATACCATAAGGCCTTGTGTTCCAATTCCTTTTTAACTCAACCTCTTTTTAACAAATTGCAGGACAAATCACTTACTTTGGGACGGTAATACCAAGTGCTATCATCCAATAAAGAATGTTGTCACTCATTGAACTCGAGACTGGATGTTGTATCAAGCGTCAAGTTGAACCTTCACCCTTAATGGTCTTTCTTTGTGGGTTTTAACCCCATCCCCCTTGATGTTCTCAACACCAAGTCCCTTGCTAATCCCTTAGTTAATGGGTAGGCAAGATTATTACATGAGCACACATAGTCACTTCATCTTTAATTAATTGATTTATATAACTATGTCTAAGGCCAATATGCCTAGATTTTCCGTTATATATATGATTGTACGCTCAGGCTAAGGTGACCTCACTATCACAGTGGATAAATATCGGTGGCATGGTCTTAGGACATAATGGAATATCAAAAAATCAAATTTCTCAACCATTCCCTTTCCTTAGAAGCGGATGACAAGGCTACAAAATTTGCAACCATATTTGAATATGCAAGACACGTTTGCTTCTTAGATCCCTAAGATATCACACCCCACTAAAAAAGATATACCTATCCACTTATTGAGGAATAATCTTCTTGAATAGTGATCCAACTTGCATCTGAATACCCTTCTAATATAGCGAGATCACCACTATAATAGATGTCATAATCTAGCGTTTTCCTTCTTATAACATGCCAATGATGCTTAATGTAACACTCCGTAAATCAGGGTTAGGTGTGAATATGTATAATGAGTGTTGATATGACATATTAGTAATATAAATCCTTTTGGGACAAATTTGGGTGAAAGATAGTTGTTTTGAAGTCAAACCAAATACTGAAGTTCGTAAGAGTTCTTAAAATCGTCTAAGTCGGTGGTACTCCTGACTTATGCACAGTTTTCGGGTAGTGACACTAGTAATGTGAGAAAACGCAAAGTCTGAATGTTGTATATATTTGAAATACCTTTCCATCCATATAAGTTGGAGCTCAAATAGAGCTCTGTGCTAAGCGTTATGCCCATTTTACTTAATACTATCGATAAAGTTGAAAACATAAAATTTTGATTAAGTGTGAAAATGGACATAGGAGCTCGCTGAGCTAAGCTCAAAGCGAGATAGGGTCATGCTATAGACCTCGCTCAGCTATGTGTAGGGTCCCAAAATGAAAAATTTCATAAAAATTGGCTAAGCATAAAATGAACCTAGGAGCTCGCTGAGCTAAGCTCAAGGGGATGTAGGTCATGCTGTAGACCTCGCTCAGTGAGGTGTAAGGTCCTACATGCACCATCCTATAAATTCAACACTTAATTCAAAATTTCATTTATCAGATATTCAAACTTCGTAGAAAACCTTGAAGGACGACTTTTTGAAAGCAAATTTTACATCTCCCATTTTTGGTACATCATTAGTCTATAGTGTGCTAACCACCTCGGCCTCGAGTTTTAAGACTTGTCTTCAAGGTTATGGGATATTAGACAAGTATAACTCTTGTATGCGAATATCTAAGTTTAAATATTACAAGTATTAGAAAGATTGGAGATTAAACGAATCGACGATGAAACGCAGAAATGCATAGCGCAACTTGACGGTGCAAGTTGACGCCTGTCGACGTGTCGATGGTGATCAGAGGCAAGTCAACGCCCAGCCACCTGAGAATCAGGGGCTGTGGCAGTTCGATGGTGGGAGGATGATGGCCATCGACATGTCGACGCCGTCGTCGAGCAGTTCGACGCCACCGTCCTTTTGAGGCGGTGACCACCCTCTCTCTTTAATATATTAAGTTGGGCTCGACCTTTTTTCCATAATTTTCATCCAAACAGATTCATATACTCCCCTAAGGCTCTCCAAGGTCGTCCAAGTGTGTTTTATCTAATTGAACCAAGATTTGGCCTTATAAATTGGAAACTAGTTAAGGAAGAAGTGTAGAACTAGTATCTTGATGTGGAGCTTGGAGCTAGGATGTATATATGTACAATTATTTTCTTACACCGCGCCACGCTATAGTCGGCCGGGCAGGCACGTAGATGTGCACACCAGCGCAAAATGGGCGCATTATGAGATTACCCCGGACGCGAGACGACATGATAGATGGATCGAGTACGTACGTTCCACAGCACTAGTAGATATACTATGATATATATATAATTTTGAAGGGAAGCATGCATATCATATGCCGCAGAGGCACTTTCAGTTATTCAGAGTATATATTGAGATTAGCTTACATGTTTCAGATATCTTTCATGATTCTTATGTACAAGTTGTTCTTATGCCTTACATACTCAATACATTATTCGTACTGACTCCCCTATTGCTTGAGGGGGGGGGGGGCTACGTTCGTATCGGCGGAGGTTCGGGTAACGAGCAAGCGGTCCAGCTCAGTAGGACTTCCACTCAGCAGTTGTCTGTGCACTCCACTTGGTTCGGAGTTGCAGTTCATTTTGGTATGCCATTTTGATATGTATATACGGGTATGGAGGGGCCCTATCCCGTCCATTCTACAACTTTGTATTCTATTAGAGGTATGTCGACAGTTGTATATAGTTGGGATGTTATGTAGTCTTGTTGGCTCCTATTTTGTTGTACAGTATATGTAGCGGCCTAGTCGGCTTACACTGTTATCTTTAGCATGTGTGTATATATGTTAACTTGTGAGTTCTTGACGCAGAGACTATTATGTTATTCTTACAGGAGTTAGTATAGTTCCGTTATACATCATATATGGGCTACCCTGCTGTTCAGTGAGATCCAGGTACAAGTAAAGGGTGTCTAGTCAGTAGAGGTCAGGCACTCGTCATGACTCATCGGTTTGGGTCGTGACAAAAGTGGTATCAGATCAGTTACGCGTCCTAGGGTTATCTACAGACAGTGTCCAGTAGAGTCTTGTTTATAGATGTGTTGTGCACTACACTTATAGGCAGGAGGCTGCAGGGGATTTAGGATGTCGTCATTCTTTCTATCTTAGATCGTGCGATACAGTTGTGTGGTAAGAGTTCGACTTTTAATAACTTGTTCTGATTTCAGCGATGTCTCCAAAAAGCTACGAAATGCCTAGAAGAGAGCAAGAGTGGTAGCGTTGAGGCTACTAGGCGCACTCGACGGACGCCGCAGGGCTCGAGGCGAGTCTCAGAGTGAGACCCCATCTCAGACTTCGCATACCCCGCCTGCACCAGAAGAGCTTAGAGGGGAGCCAGCCCTAGCTCCAGCACGCGCCCCAGTGCCTCCAGTCCCTCAGCCAGATGTACCGGGTCAGGATATGCGGGATGTTATGCAGTTGTTGACTGGATTGGTAGCTGCTCAGGTTTAGCGTCAGGGAGCTAGTATTGATCAGGCGGATCGGTACTGTCGATCGGAGTCAAAATTTTCTTGGTTTGGATCTCCCGGTGTTTTACCGGGTTAAGGCGA
>NC_081347.1:20431847-20446358 GCF_029784015.1 Lycium ferocissimum | reverse complement strand
CTTTTTCCCCTTTGGTCAAAGTCCTTCAAATATTTAGCAAACGGCATCTCTTTTTTTGGATTTTCCAAGAAGGGGAAATTAAGAGATAATTTCTTCACCATCATGAAACTTCTCAAACTTAGCATCTTCCTTCTTCTTACCAACCTCCGAGGAAAGGTGGTGTGAGATTTGAAAAGTCTGAGTAAAAGGGCTTAAGAGCCCCTTTTACAAAGCCGCTCTCCGTGTTCTCACCGCTTCACAATCTCCATTATCAAAGAACCTTCTTGTCAAGAGCATTCTCATCAGTAATGGAAGCCTAGATTGCACCTCATCCTCTTCATCTATCGGCTCAAGATCAATCACCTTCTTATCGCCCCCTTGAAATATTTTACCACTCCTAGTAGTGATGGCAAACACACCTGGCCTACACCGCCTCCCATTCTTTGGATTTGAACAGTTGTCACTGAAGTCCTCCCTTGTGAGGGTGCTGCTCTAGAAATATCTCATCCGTTATTCGAGCTCTGAATGGCCGCCGTATGGCTGAACCTAATCAAATTTTCAACCTGCATAAAGTTCTCTCGGACTTGACCGATTGGGAATCTTCTCAAGCATTGATTCAACCTTCGAACTACCTTTCCGTTGACCGCAGCTCTTCGGTGGTATGTAAGGATTATGTTCTTGTTCCCAAAATTGTTACCGTTGTTGTAGCTCTTGGTTCACACCACCATAATTATTGTTGTATTTTCCGTAGTTGTTATAAGCACCTTGACCTTGTTGGTTCTTAAATACGCATCAGTAAATTGGTTTACGGTTCGAACTTTACCAGTCATCTTTCAACTTCCAAAACTTTGACTTTCGCCAGATGCTCCATGGTTAAATACGCTGAAATACGGACCGAAGTGGAATACGGTCCGTAAAAGTTATTCGTAAATCACCATGTCTCAAATTTCGACTTTCCGTTTTCCTTATTCTTTAATACGACCAAGTTGAATACGGCCCGTATTTGAGAATACGGTCCGAACTGAATTTATGACCATTTTTGTATCCTAATCGTTTTCGGTCCAAATACATTCTATTACCCGAAAACACCAAAAACACATTAAATAGACACTGACTTGCTTAAAAACAAGTAAAACTTCTCGTAAAAAGGCCTCGAATGTGTCATAAATGCCCGGCACATCAGAGCCCAACTTAATATATTAAAGAGAGAAGGTGGCCACCGCCTCAAAAGGACGGTGGCGTCGAACTGCTCGATGACGGTGTCGACATGTCGATGACCGTCGTCCTCCCACCGTCGACCTGCCACAACCCCTGATTCTTAGGTGGATGGGTTTTGACTTTCCTTTGATCACCGTCTACACGTCGACGGGCGTCAACTTGCACCGTCAAGTTGTGCTATGCATTTCTTCGTTTCGTTGTCGATTCGTTTAATCTCTGATCTTTCTAATACTTGTAATATTTAAACTTAGCTATTCGGATACAAGAGTTATACTTGTCTAATACCACATAACCTTAAAGACAAGTCTTAAAACTCGAGGTCGAGGTGGCTAATACACTATAAACTAATGATATACCAAAAATGAGAGATGTAACATTCCCCCCCCCCCCCCGAACATTCGTCCTAGAATGTTTAGCCGATGGAAATTTATAAAAATTTTGGCAGAGCCTCCTCTGTAACTATACCAATCCAACCTGTACACAACAACCCAAAACAATGCCACACAGGGCTACATGCCAAAATATACAACATCATGGCCTCACACGAACAATCACAGGGCTACACGAAACAATAGTAATCATGGTCTCACACGACAAGAATACAATAACTATAAGTGCATCACATACCTGAAGTTTGTACTTCCTCGAAAGATGAGAACACGTGTGGATATCTGGTCTTTATATCATTTTCTGCTTCCCATGTCATTTCTTCAACATTATTATTCCTCCATAGCACCTTGTAAGCCATATCCTTAGTTCGCAGCCGACGTACTTGTCTATCTAATATAGCCATGGGAATCCTCGTATGATGGCCTTTGCTCGGTAACCCGAACATCATCTGCGGTACAACTCTCGAGGGATCTCCATGCACTTACGAAGCATGGACACATGGAATACCGGATGTACGGACTCCGAGATCGAGAAGGTAGCTTTAACTCGTATGCTACCTTCCCTAATCGTATGAACGATTTTATCGCTCAATATATCGAGGGCTCAACTTACCCTTCTTGCCAAATCTCATCACTCCCTTCATAGGCGAGATCTTCAGGAAGGCCCAATCGTCTACCTCAAACTCTAACTTACATCGTCGATTATCTGCATAGGATTTCTGTCGACTCTGTGCCGCTAGTAGTCTTTCCTGAATCACCTTCACCTTTTCAACTGCTTGTTGTACTAAATCTGGGCCTACTAACTGATTCTCCCCGATATCAACCCATCATATGGGTGATCTATATCTCCACCTATATAAAGCTTCATAAGGAGCTATCTGAATACTGAAATGGTAGCTATTATTATACGCAAACTCAATAAGAGGCAAATGATCATCCCAGCTACCTCGGAAATCAATTACACAAGCCCTCAGCATATCCTCAAGTGTCTATATAGTACGCTCAGCTTGCCCATCTGTCTGGGGGTGAAATGCGGTAAAGACTCACCTGAGTTCCCAATCCGTTTTGGAAAGATCTCCAGAAGTTAGCTGTGAATTGCGCCCCTCTATCTGAAATAATAGCTGTAGAGACACCATGAAGTCGTACAATCTCTCTAAGGTAGAGTTTCGCATGGTCCTCAGCTAAGTAAGTAGTTTTGACAAGTAGGAAGTGGGCTCACTTTATAAGTCTATCAACTATGACCCATATCGAATCATACTTCCGCTGAGTACGGAGAAAACCTGTAATGAAATCCATATTAATTACCTCCCATTTCCATGTCGGAATCTCAATAGCCTGCAATAAATCTCCGGACTTCTAATGCTCTATCTTAACTTGCTGGCAATTTGGACACTGAGCGACAAACTCTACTGTGTCCTTCTTCATACCATCCTACCAATACACTTCCTTGATATCACGATACATTTTTGTTGTGCCTGGATGAATAGAATAGCGAGAATAATGGGCTTTCGCCATAAGCTGCAGACGAAGCCCTGTAACATTAGGGACACATAATATACCTCGATACCTGAGTACCCCATCCTCTGTAATCACAAAGGGCATCATTTCTTTCTGAGGAGCCGTATCTCGATAGTGAACTAAGATAGGATCTTCGTATTGACGCTCCTTTATCTCAGCTACCAGAGATGACATTGCTGTATCCTGAACTGTAACTTCTAGATCATCTGAGTCTACCAATCGAACTCCAAGACTGGCTAACTGACGAACTTCAAGGGATAGCTCTCTCTGCTCTGGCTGCAAATATGACAATCTACCCATGGATTTAAGACTAAGAGCATCGGCCACTACATTGGCCTTCCCAGGATGGTACAGAATATCAACATCATAATCTTTTAGCAACTCTAGCCATCGCCTCTATCGTAAATTCAAGTCCTTGTTCTTAAAGATGTACTGAAGTCTCTTATGATCAGTATAAATGTCAACATGGACACCATATAAGTAGTGCCTCCATATTTTCAAGGCATGGATCACCGCAGCTAACTCAAGATCATAGGTTGGATAATTCTTCTCGTGCTTCCTCAGTTGTCTAGAAGCATAAGTAACAACCTTACTGTGTTGCATTGGTACACCACCCAATCCAATACATGAAGTATCATAATAAATCACGTAGCCATCTATCCCCTCTGGAAGAGTCAAGACGGGTGCTGAGGTCAACTTCTCCTTTAATAGCTGAACACTCAGCTCGCACGCATCCGTCCACTAAAACTTAGCTGATTTTTTGAGTTAGCTTAAGTCGGTGGCAATTTTAAAGAGAAGAAAACCCTCTACGAACCTCCTATAATATCTGCTATGACCCAAGAAACTACGCATCTCTTTGTGTGGTCTTGGCCGATCTCTTCAAACCTTAATCTTTCGAGTATCCACTCTAATGCCTTCATCTGAAATAATGTGACCTGAAGAAAAGCCACGCAGTTCGACGGTAACTCACTTAGAAAACTTCGCATATAACTCTCTATCTCGAAGAACTTTAAGTACTGCATGTAAATTATCTGCATGTTCAACCTTTAACGGTGAATAAATCAGAATATCGTCTATAAATACAATCACAAACAGATCTTGGAAGTGTCTGAATACACGATTCATCAAGTCCATGAATACAGCTGGAGCATTCGTTAACCCGAATGACATAACACAAAACTCATAGTGCCCATATCTAGTCCTGAATGTCGTCTTCGGAATGTCTTCTTCCTTCACTCTAACCTGATGATATCCTGATCTCAAGTCTATTTTCGAAAAATATTTGGCACCATGCAGCTGATCAAATAAATCATTAATTCTCGGAAGTAGATACTTATTCTTTATAGTCACTTTATTCAATTGCCTATAATCAATACACATTCGCAAGGAGCCATCCTTCTTTCTTACAAATAATACCGGCGCTCCCGACGGTGATGTACTAGGCTTAATAAAGCCTTTATCAAGTAAATCTCTCAACTGCTCCTTCAATTCTTTCAACTCTACAGGTGAAATTCTATAAGGAGGAATGGATATTGGCTGAGTATCTAGTAATAGATCTATAATGAAATCAATCTCCCGCTCCGGCGAGAATGCACGAAGCGTCCGGAAATACCTCACCGGAGAATTCATTAACCACGGGAACGTGACGGAAGGGTCGGTGACTCGCTTGTACATCCCGAATCCGAACCAAGTGATAGATATACCTTTTTCTGATCATCTTACTTGCCTTAAGGTAGGAAATAAACCTACCCCTCGGTGAAGCGACATTACCCTTCCACTCTAGGACTGGCTCGTCTGGAAACTAGAACCGAACTACCTTTGTTATACAATCAACATTAGCATAACAGGAAGCCAACCAATCCATACCCATAATAACATCAAAATCAATCATATCTAACTCAATCAAATCTGCCATGGTATGGCGATTAAAACTATAACTACATAACCTCGATATGCTCGCCCGGCCCTAGATCGGGTCCCGGGCGTGGACACCTCAAAAGATTTAATGGAAGACCAAGCTCTATCCAACTTATCGACAATAAACGGAGTAACGTATGACAAAGTAACCCTTCGGGTCAATCAACGCGTATACATCATAGGAGGACCGATAATATACCTCTAACAACGTCGGGGGGGGGGTGACTCCATCCTATCTGCTAGCCCTAATGTATAAATACCGATTACGAGTAATCGCTCGAACTAGATGCTCCACCCCTTTCTCCGCCACGTCCCGCCGGTGTCCGAGAACCTTGCCTCGAAGGGCGTACGGATGAAAAAGAACCCAGCTACGGACCCACATAGTACCGAACTATACCTACATCACACTCGTTCTGACACTCCTCATCATAGTGACCTAGTCAACCCACATGAAGCATAATAAGCATCGGATCCCAGTCGGCACTGTCCCGCAAGTAACCTACCACACTGGGCACACCGGGGCAAAGGCGGCCTCATCTGGCTTAAACTATGTCTATACTGAGGACCCGAAGCTCTAGAACTCGAACAACTTAATGTTGGCGGCCGACAAATCTCTCGACCGAAATCGCTTTGCGCACTTGATGGCCGATTGAGATGGACACCGAATACCGTCGTCTCCGGCCTCTCCCCGAACTTACCAGCAATATCTAAAGATCTAGCCCTCTTGCCATGTCCCGATCACGCTCACGCTCTATCATCCGCTGAAGCTTACGATCCTCTAGATTTTGTGCATATGCCTGTATGCGTGAAATATCCATACCTGGCTGTAACGCAGCTGTCATGCACTCATCAATCAAATGTGGCCCTAGACCGACCACAAAATGGTGAACTCAAGGCCCATCTCGCCTACTACACTGGGCATATCTAGCCAACGAATCGAAGTGCACACTCGTACCTCAAACACTCATACTTCCCCCTCGGTGACAATATGCAAGACCCATTCCGCTCAAAGCTCGTCGAATCTCTCCGCGTAAGTAATGACGGACAGTGCCTCCCTCCCCCTCAAAACCCTTCGGGGGGGGCTTCCCCTCCCTGGAAAAACTCCCAAATTCCCGGGACCACCGTCCGGAAAATCCCGAGCCTTAAAAAAAACCTCCCCACTCAACCCCTTCATTTAGACCCTCAAAGTCCTCCGTATGCCATCAAAAAGTCCCGAGGGGTTTATATTCGCCTTAACCGCCCCGGGGGATCCAAACCGAAAATTTTTTCCCTCGCAACGTGAAATTTTGATTTCCTTTTTATCAATTTGGGTCCGACGGGCCCCCGACAACCAATCCGATCGACAAGCTGGGATAACATCCGTATATCATTGGTGCATACGTCGAGGGCGAGGTACCAAGGGTGGCTTTGGAGGCTTGGGGGCTCCCCTTCTAAGCTCTTCTCTCCGTGCGGGGCATGCGAAACCGAGATGGGGTCTCGCTCGAGACTCTCCTCGAGCCACGGGGTCCGTTGGTCTGACTAGTAGCCTCGCAGCCTCACCGCTCACTCTCGCCCTTCTAGCAAACCGTAGCTTTCTTCGAGACACATCGGCCAAATCGAACAGAAGTTATTAAAAGTCGAACTCTTACCACGCACCGTATCGCACGATCTAAGATAGAAAGAATGACGACATCCCAAATCACATGTACCTCCGCCTATGTTGTGATGCGCAACAACACATCTATAAACAAGACTATATTTGGACAGCGTACGCCCGTAGATAACCCTAGGATGAATCGGTGCGATGCCACTTTTGTCACGACCCAAATCGATGAGTCCGCCCAGTGCCGACCTCTACTTGTTAGACACCCTTTACTTGTGCCCGGGATCTCGGCGAATGTTAGGAACATATACGATGTATAATCTAACCATACTAACTCGTAAGAATAACATAATAGTCTCTCGCGTCAAGAACTCACAAGTTAACATATATACACACATGCTAAAGATAACAAGCGGTGTGGCGAGCTGGCCGCTACATATACCGTACAACAAAATAGGAGCCAACAAGACTACATAACATCCCAACTATATACAACCTGCCGACATACCTCAATGAATGTAAAGTTGTGGGAATGGACGGATAGGGCCTCCATACCCGTATATACATATCAAAATGGCATACCAAAAAATGAATCGCAACTCCGGGCCAAGTGGAGTGCGCATAACCGCTGAGTGGAAGTCTACCGAGCCGGGACCGCGTTGCTGCCTACCCGAACTGATACGAATGAGCAGCCCCATTACGATAGGGGAGTCGGTCACGAATAATGTATTGAGTACGTAAGGCATAAGAACAACTTGTACATAAGAATCATGAAAGATATCTCGAAAACATGTAAGCTAATCTCAATATATACTCGAATAATCGAAAGTGCCCTCCGCGGCATATGATATGCACGTTTCCCCTTCAAAATTATATATATCATAGTATATACACTGATGCGTGGAACGTACTCCCCGATCCATCTATCATGTCGTCTCGCGTCCGCAATCTGCATCCGCCACCTATGTGTGCACATCTACGTGCCGCCCGGCCGACTATAGCGTGGCGCGGTGTAAGAAAATAATTGTGTACATATACATCCTAGCTCCAACTCATCAAGATACTAGTTCTCTGTTCTTCCTTAACTAGTTTCGATTTTATAAGGCCAAATCTTGGTTCAATTAGATAAAACACACTTGGACGACCTTGGAGAGCCTTAGGGGAGTATATGACATTTGGATGAAATTATGGAAAAAAGGTCGAGCCCAACTTAATATATTAAAGAGAGGGTGTGTCACCGCACCAAAAGGACGCGTGGCGTCGAGCTACTGCTCGACGATTTGCGTCGACATGTCGATGGCATCATCCTCCCATCGACCTCCGCTGACCACGATTCTCGAGTGGGCGGGCGTCGACCTTCGATCGCCGCCGACACGTCGACGGGCGTCGGCGGCACTGCGCGCGAGTTGCGCATTTCCTCGCGTTTCATCGTCGATTCGTTTAATCTCCAATCTTTCTAATACTTGTAATATTTAAACTTAGATATTCGCATAAGAGTTATACTTGTCTAATATCCCATAACCTTGAAGACAAGTCTTAAAACTCGAGGCCGAGGTATGGGCACACTATAGACCACCGATACCAAAATGGGAGATGTAAAATTTGCTTTCAAAAAGTGGTCCTTCAAGGTTTTCTACGAAGTTTGAATATACGATAAATGAAATTTTGAATTAAGTGTTGAATTTATAGGATGGTGCATGTAGGACCTTACACCTCATTTGAGCGAGGTCTACGAAGATGCCTACATCCCCTTGAGCTTAGCTCGGCAGCTCCTAGGGTTTAATAACAATGTGAGATTGATCTATATTCTATTAATTTTGCTGTTTGACCGGTTGATAAAGGTTCTGTCCAGCTTTTTAAAAATTTTATACTGTCCTCATTATTAATTACTTACTTATTATCAATCATAATAACTCCCTTATTATCATCTCGGCCTCTTGATTCAAAATCAATAACTACTTTAACCGTACAATAATAATAGAGGTAAATTAAATCTGCCCTATCATATAACCTTTATAGTCTTAACTAATGGTTTATTATAAATATATTATTTATATAATAATTAAATTAAATAATGATTTTTAAAATATATATAACCCGCAGATAACCACAAAATTAAGCGGAGCGGATGCGGGTACAAAATTATTTGTTTGCGGGTTGTGCGGGTCATATTTTTTAACCAAAACAAAATTGAAAACCCGCGGGTTGGTGGTCGGCGGGGCGAGTTCGACCCGCAACCCAGTTTTAACCGTGCATATACCAAATAAGATCAATTTTTAAATTGCTATTATTTAATAAAATATATTTTGATTAAAATTTATACACAAATATGATTAAAAAAATACAAATATAATCAGAAAAAAAAAAAAATATCAAGGAATAGATGATAATTCTCCCTAGAATCTTTTTTTATCACATCCTTTATTTCACATCTATTCATGTATTCTATTATGTAATTCGATTTTGAAATGTTCCGAACCGAATCAAACCCAACCCAGTTTATTCTATTTCAGTTTGGTTAACGTTTTGAAACCCCGAATTCTGAAATCGAAAGGGGACCTAGTTGTAAGAAGGAATTTAAAATAAACAACTCACCTGATTTCTTATGAAATAATGTTTGGAATACCTTGGCCGTTAGATTTTTTTGGATCAAATCTTAACATTAGATTTAATTCATTGGTTTTGAAATAGCAAGAAAGAGATTACACAAGTAGACATTACGAGCAATAAATATAGATATCACCGAACACGGCTCTTCTAACGGCCTCCTCCTCCTCCTCCTCCTCTTTTTTTTTTTCAAAATCAAACTCGTCCATATCGCCCAAAAGTATGAAGAGAGAAAATCGCCAAAGGAGTATAGATTGTGCTCTCTTCATATCCTAAATCCTAAATCTTGAACTCCGATAATCTCTATCTCTCTTTCGCTCGCTCAAAGAAGAGAAAACCGATAGGAGATCCAACAAGAAGTGGGAGAAGACGATCCCGTGTTCCTTGTCCGAAGAACGGCGCGATTCTCAAGAACATCTTCGTCGTCAACAGTCGCGATTTCTCTTCTCCCAGAGAAAGCAGTGTGAATTATGAACGACGAGGTGGAGAGATACGGCTTGTTAGGGTATTTTTGTGTAGGATCGTTTAAGTGCTACGGAACACTAGAGGATTTGTATGAAAGCAAGAGAAATCGTAAACTAGAAGATGTTATTGAGTGTTTTGATCGGGACTACAATGTTTGGGTGTATAAACCCTAGTTCTAGTCGCCTAAACTCTAATCTTCTAGTCTCCGAAAGTCGATCCCTTATTCTAGGGTTTGGGCTCCCCTTTTATAGTTGTAGATGTCGGCTTCAAGTAATAGAACTCTTCCATAATCGGAAAAATGGAAGTTTCCCCTTAGGTAGAAAACTTCTATTTTTCTCAAAGAATCGGTCCGATCAGGGTCGGACCTAAAGGGTCGGTCTGGTTTCTTCTTGAGCAAGGGTCTGGAAGTCGAGGGCCTATCCGGAAGCTGGAGAAAACTTATGTCTGGATATTTTTCCCCAACAGTTTGCCCCTTATTCCTTGATTTGCTCGTGGAAATCAAGGGATAACATGTGCTTCTTGAGCCTTGATAGTTTTCTCTTGGATACCTTATCTTCTTGCAGTGGGTCAGGCCGGGACCCTAGCTGATGAAATGAGATACTGATTTTACGAGGCTCGAAAGTCATATCTTCTTAGAGCGTTTAGATCCATGTCTTGACTTGTTCTCAAATGAAGAGATGAGATGAAGTGTTCCCTTTTTGAAGAATCAAGGGGTACGAGCCTTCCTTTTTGAACCTGATCGAATGAAATGGGCTTCGCGAATAGGCCCAAAGAGTTTCTCCGTTTGGCGTTTCGGTCGCGTGGCGATTTTACGAGGCGCGTGTTCGCCACCCCTAGGGTTTTCTCCTTCTTTCTTTCATTTGATCGAGACCAAAGTCTTTTTTTCTTCTCATTTCTTCTCTATTCTCCTCAAGATTCTCTCTCTCGGCGGCTCCTTTCTTGAAGATTTCCTCTCGCTCAGGTAGCCGTCTTCTTCCCTTCTCTCTTTTCTTTTCTTCTACTAGATCGATAATGTCCGACGGTTCCCCTAGCAAAACCCTAGAATCCCTTGTATCCAGTAGAGATAGATCCGAAACCCTAGGCTCGGTGAACTCCTTCTTCTCAGTCTCCCGAACCCATAGCTGATGCGGAGGGTCCTTGTCTTGATGTCGCAGTATGTCCCTTCCGGCGATGAAGCCGAAGAGTCTTTGTTGGTGGGTCCGGTTTCCAGAATCGGAAGAGAGATGTTGAAGAGTGGAGGAGGAAGTACGATCTTCCCAGGATCTGGAGATCCGAATTCCGGGTGCTCGATGTGATTTCTTTTAGATCAGGTTTTATGTTTAGAAAGGTTAGGGAAAGATTATCGTGGGCTGAATCCCGTAAGAACTTGATGAATGAACTTTGATTTGTATTGATGATTTTGATAAAGAGATGGTTACAAAAGATGATCTTTGATGAATACAAAGATTATAAGAATGTTACAATAAGAATGTTTTGATGAATGTTGAGTAAAATATGAGTTGAATGATCTTCTTCTTGTCTTGACCTTCTCTTTAAATAGCCTTGGACTCCTTTGGTCGCCACCAACTGGTTCCCGAGATCCTCTCCGTGATTTGAGGGATTTGTAACAGCTTCCCTTTGACCGGGTCCTGCGCTTCTACTTACACGACGTGAGCTGCCTCCTTTCCGTGACCTCCTTAGCGAAGTCCTTAGCTTTCAGCCTCCGGCTCTAGCTTAGCTGCCTTTTAGGATTGAATTTGTGATGGGCCTATCGCGGCCCATTATCATTTTTATTATTCATGATAATCAGCTATCGGGCCATATTCGGGCCCAACAGTTGCCCCCAGCTCTCGAGATGAGGTTTCGTTATTCTCGGGAGCTAAACCTAGCCGCCCAAGCTAGATTCTCTTGTTGAGATCATGATTACTAGCTATCTCAACCACATTTATTCTTATCCGATCGGACGGCTGTAATTTTCTTTGATTAAATCGACGGTTTAGATTAAAGCGAGTTTGAAATGTAGTTTCCGATTTTCGAGACGTGATGGGATATAAAGCTGAGAGAATTAACTGCTTGTCTCTCCACTTCCTCCACGCCTCTCGACGGTTTCCAAGGTAACTTCACCTCTTTTCCTTTATTTTACTGCGTTTTTTCGTCATTATTTTTTTTTTATCCTGCTTCTTGATCGAATCTAGTTCTTCATCCTAACTCTCTCTAGAGATTTCATTCTTGCTCATCTTAGATCGATTCTTCCTTCTTTGCTTCCTCTTTCTCTTTTTCCTTTTACTTATCATGAGTCAAAAAGAAGGTTCCGGCGAAGTTCAAATCTCAGCCTCCGGTGCTCGTATTATGAAGGTCAAACAAGAAGCCGGAGAGAAGATGAAGGAAGCCAAGAAGAAGAAAGTTAAAGACTCGATCGGAGCAAGAGTCAAGAGGATGAAGAAGAAAGGTGGCAAGAGCGCCTCCTCCGGTCCTCACTTTCCTTCGCTCTTGAAGGGTCAGGACGTTGTCAATCTTGCTGTTCAAGCTCACGGCAAGAGCGATCTAGTTAGAGCTTGTGCTGAAAACGAGAACCCCGAGACCGTTCCGGAGGGTTGGTTCTGCGTTCATGAGAAATATATCTCCAAGTGCCATCTTAGATTTCCTCTTCCCACCCTTTTGCTAGATCTCTTAGATCATTATCAGCTAGCTCTTCCTCAACTTTGCCCGTCGGTTATCCGAGTGATAAACGGGTTCATCACTAGGGCCAAGGAGGAAGGAGTTATCGTTGGGTTGACCGAGCTGATGAGTCTCTTTTCGATAAAGGAGAGTACTTCCAAGGATGGCGGAAGCGGTACCTACTATCTCCCCTGTCGTCCAGGGCTAGGCATTTTCAAGTTCTCGGCCAGTGATGATGACTGGCGGAAGAAGTATTTTTATGTCAAGATTGACCCTTCGACGGTTCCTGTAGGCCGTGACCTTAGGAACTCTTGGTCTGATATTTCTGGTTAGGATTTTAGGGATATGTTCGCATGTTTATCTTTGTTTGTCATGTTGTGCTAATTGTCTTTTGACTCCTTTTGCAGAAATCAAAGATCCTGTCAAGTTATCTAGTAAACTCACCAGAGCTCTCTACAGGAAGCTGCAGCATAGCCCTAACACTTGGGGAGCTTACACTACTTCGAGAGTTGGATCAGCTAGGTTCCCTGAACGATACCAGGCGTCCTTTCCTGATTCAGTGACGGTTGCTGGTTTAGAAGGTAACCTTTTATTCTTAATTCATGATTTTTACTATCCGAATTTGTCTCATGTGATTAATGAATCTTTTTCATGTTTTAGTTTCTGAAGGTGATTCAGTTTTCGAAGTTTCCTCCGGAGCAAGTACTTCCTCGAAGACTCAGTCACAGAAGATGCCTATTCAGCCTTCCTTCCGTTCCAGGGGTAGATCGACCAAGGCTGCCAGCTCCTCTAGAGGAAGTGACAAGAACCAAGGAGGATCCTTCCTTGACTCTGTGAAGGAGGTTCTTGATGAAGGAGGCTCTGCTCCTGCTAAAGGTGTTGGCTCTTCGGAGCCTAAAGTTCAGGAAGTTGGCCTTCCCTCCGAGGTCCCGATGACTGAAGCTGATCCTCAAATGGTGAGGGATCCTCCGGAGTTTGAGCCCCCGAGGAACAAGAGGTCCCGAACTGACCAGGTTGACAGACCTTCGAGGTCTTCCTCCTCCTCTTCTAGAGGAGGAACCGTTGGCTGGAACTTTGCTCATTCGAAGCCTGGATCAGTTTTGGATGATCCGTGGGGTTTGGCTACTCTGATGAGGCATATGAAGAGTCCCGGGTGTTCCCTCCCCTCGATCTCCAATCTCACGAACAAGGATGAGTACGTTGATATTGCTCATCACATGGGTCAGGTATGAAGTTTATTTCAACTTTTAGCTTTGTCTTTGGAAGATTTTGCTAAATCGTTTTGTTTTTTGTAGCTGGCTGGAGCTATCAACAGGGCTCAGTTCAAGTTTGAGGACGCTGTACACAATGCCCCCAGTGCTGAGGAATTAGCCCAGGTCACTGAGTTGGTCAAGGCCACCAAGACTGAGCTCAATCAGACTCGGGCTCTGATCTCGGATCTCCAAGCTGAGGTGAAGAGACTTGGCTCCAAGTGTGATGCTCAGCAAGGGACGATCGAGAGCCAGCTGATTGACCTCCAGGTGAAGAATAGGAAGATTGGGGAGTTGGATGCTGCTCGGAAGATAGCCGAGTATCAAGTCAAGGAGCTGATTGCCACATCCCAGAACAGCCAGAAGAACAAGGAAGCTGAGGTCAGGCTAGCCGTCCGGAGAGGAAAGAAGGAGGTAGCTGAAGCCTACAACAAGATTCTGGTTGTTGTCAAGGAGAAGTTCTCCAAGAAGAAGGATGAAGTCGATCTCCTGGTTCATGCTCAAGAGATTCAAGCCAACACCGAGCTCCTGAAGGACATGCTGGATGGCGAGATTAAGAGTACTCAAGATGAGTATGATCGCTTGGTGGCAATGATGCCGGAGGCTGTTGCGGCGTACGAGAAGGCTCAGGTCTCGGACTTCTCGATCGGCAAGCTCCCTCTTCCCCAACTCTCTGAGAGCTCAGGTACTTTTGAGATTAATATGTTTAATCTCTCCTTTTCTGGAGAGTTCGGTTCTAATTTGGGATTGGTGGGTTCTTACTCAGCCCCAGTCGAAGCCGCCCCTGGAGGTAGCGACAAGGAGATGGAGGAGGAGGTTCCTGAGGAGGAAGATCCGGCTGGTAAGGGAGCTGAGAAGAGCTCGGATGACAAGGAAGTTTAAGAGCTGAGGCTCTTCTTTTTAGAAAGGTTCATGGGGGAACCCCGAATTCCTTTGTAGGATTTTAAGA
>NC_081347.1:20353675-20431747 GCF_029784015.1 Lycium ferocissimum | reverse complement strand
GTTTGTGATTGATATACAAATAATGGATTATTAGGGTTTGGTTATTCTTCATTCTTCATTCATAATTAATGGTTACAAACATTGATTAAAGCCATAGGCCTTGATTTATTTGGGAAAATAATTAGGGTTGGTAAGAATAAACAACAAGAACTCAAAGCTTTAAACTTTGTTTAATAAAATCACTTAGGAATAAGAAGAATTTACTTGGCATGATTAATCGTTCTTCATAGCTACTTTCTTATATTTGGGAAAATCATGTAAAGAAATAATCTTTATTTATTGGGAAATAGTAGAGATTCATATAGGGATTAAGTGCATTCATATAATGATCCATTAGAAGTATATCAAGATCAATGCCCATGATCATACACTCCATCTAACGGGGACACAACCTTAGTTTCTTTTACCATAAATTCACAACCAAAGCAATATTTAGCGATTAGTTACTAAAAACCCAACTTTTACCAAAATCATCGGATTAAGACATTAGACCTAAACATAGCATTCTACGAATTTAGTACCCTTTTCACACCCCATTCCCTGTGGGATTCGACCCCAACCTTGTTGGGTTACTATATTTGACAACGTCCGCGTTATACCATTAATAGGTGTAATTTGAGCGTATCAGGCTCGACCTTTTCTCCATATTTTTCATCCAAACAAATTCATATACTCCCCTAAGGATCTTCAAGGTCCTCCAAGTGTGTTTTCTCAAATTGAACCAAGATTTGGCCTTGCAAATTGGAAACTAGTTAAGGAAGAAGTGTAGAACTAGTATCTTGATGTGGAGCTTGGAGCTAGGATTTTGATTGAGTATTCTCGACAATAAGGTATGTCCTATCTCCTATGTATATTAATTAAGTTGTTCATGGAAGAATTCCCTAGTTTAAAGTGTCAGAAATGATTCTACGAAAGCGTAAACTAGTTTGTTGATATGGTTGCCTCGTGGGCTGTTTTTGATGGGATTTTTGGGAAGATTTTTACTTGGTTGTGTTTATATTTGATGTTGTTGTTGGTGGTGGTGGTGTTTTATATATTATGGGCTGTTTTAGAGTTGGATTGGAGTGAGAATTATAGGGAAAATGCTGTCCGAATTTCGTTAAGTTCTATTCGTATACAAATTAGATTGTAAGTGGCATAGATGGTATAATCATGATATTATCGTCTTGATTGTAGACCTATGGACTCGAGGAGTAGACGTTGGACGATTAGATATATTTCCAGGTATGTTAAGGCTATCCATTTTATTCATTTTGGCATGATCCTTATGATACGAACGAAAGAAGTAAACGAGCGAGTTCCAAAGACTCTATTCCTAGAAATTATACGATCCATTGTATCCTTGATTTCTTATGTTCCATATTTATAGTTTCATAGATTTATCATATTGACATACTAGACATACTAGCTCTTATATTACTTAGAGGAGTTCAGAGTATCCTTTTACGAGTCGTTCATGCATGTATATATGTACCACTATTTTCTTACACCGCGCTACCCTATAGTCGGCCGGGCAGGCACGTAGATGTGCACACCATTGCAGTGGGCAGATTATGAGATTACTCCGGACGTGGGACAACATGATATATGGATCGGGCTATACGTTCCACAGCACTAGCAAAGATACTATGATATATATATAATTTTGAAGGGAAGCATGCATATCATACGCCGTAGAGGCACTTTCAGTTATTCAGAGTATATATTGAGATTAGCTTACATGTTTCAGATGTCTTTCATGATTCTTCTGTACATGTTATTCATATGCCTTACATACTCAGTACATTATTCGTACCGACTCCCCTATTGCTTGGAAGGGGGGGCGGGGGATTGCGTTCATGCCCGCAGATTCAGGTAAACAAGCAGGCGGTCCAGCTCAGTAGGACTTCCACTCAGCAGTAGTCTGTGCACTTCACTTGGTTCGGAGCTGCAGTTCATTTTGGTATACCATATTGATATGTAAATATGGATATAGCGGGGCCCTATCCCTTCCATTCTACAACTTTGTATTCTATTAGAGGTATGTAGACAGTTGTATGTAGTTGGGATGTTATGTAGCCTTGTCAGCTCCTATTTTGTTGAGCAGTATATGTAGCGGCCTAGTCGGCTTACACTGTTATCTGCAGCATGTGTGTATATATGTTAAATTATGAGTTCTTGACGTAGATACTATTATGTTATTCTTACAAGAGTCAGTATAGTTCAGTTATAAGTCATATATAGGCCACCCTGTTGTTCAGTGAGATCCAGGTACAAGTAAAGGGTGTCTAGTAAGTAGAGGTCAGGTACTCATCATGACTCATCGGTTTGGGTCGTGAAAGCAAACAACCCTAAGACTTCCTCAACATATGTAAGGTGAATTCTTGATCAATTCCTATGATTTTTACCTTAATCCAATGAAGATTAACACTAGAAACCTCACTCATTCCATAGATTGTGAAAATTTGATTCAAGAACGGTGGAAGAGGAAAATTGTTGGGAATTCATTGTGAGGTAAGCTTCTGAAATTTAAGTATAGTTATGGGGATTGTCTTAGGTTTATGTAACTTCTATATACTATTAGAATCCATGGGTGAATCATATGAAAGCAAGAACCCAAAATTTGCTTAAAACCCCAGTTTTCTAAAAAAGAGTGGGAATTCAAAAGAAAAGTGTAAAGTTCTAATCTTTCTCATCTAAATCAATTGTAGTGTGATTGTTGCACCTCGAAAAATCCGTTTGGTAGCGGTATAGCAGGAATTGAGGTATGTCTCTTTTCAAAGATACTTTTCAACCTTTAAAAAGGGTTTATTTTGCAAGGTTTGTGTGCATGAGGGACAATAAGCCCACATTAAACCTTATGTGTATTATATATTATATGTATGTATCCGCGATTTCCCTATCAAGGGACGATTGAAATTGAATTATAAAGCTTTCAACTTTGAACATGCTCCAAGCGGAATACCTCCACGCCTCAATAGTCATAACCCATGGGGACCCACAAAGTTCATGTACCACTCTCGTGATCCCAGCAAAGTCCTCTGGCATCGGACTCTCATCTCTCTCATCATCATCAGTACCAAGTCTAAGCTCATATCAGTGTATCATGGAAGATGAGAATGAGTGCTATGTATATTATCAATGTCAAATAGAAACATATCAATATCAATCATGCCACAATGGACACATATCACAATATCATACACGTGGCAATAAGCCAATAGATCATAATAAGGCAACAAGCCACAATTAAACAGCAATACCTACCTAGATAATCCATCCCAACTTCATACACGAAGGCGTACATGCTTTCTCCGATAATCACTAACTCTACATATGCTTCAGTAACCGAAGTCTAACCATAAGGTAAGCTGTAACCTACCTGTCAGTTGAGCTGTAGCCACGAACAATCAAACTTTTGCCTTGCCTTTCCGGAGAGCCTCCAAGTACTCAAAGTCTATCAATTATCGAATTCTAATTTAATAAGAAGCATCAATACCCATAGTGCTATACTATCTTTTGAATCAAAAATCAACTATGGAAAAGGAGGAAAGCGGGCCCACAAGGGTAAAACGGGTATTATAAAGGTGAAATTGGTAACCTAATGTTCTACAAGTTCAACTCTACTTTCAATTGCTAAATTAACTCATTAATTGGTCAATTCCATCATTTAAGTAAAAAAAAAAAAACCAATTTGGCTATAAACCCTAACTTTTAATCTTTCAATTCATCAAAATTAATGGAAGATTCAAGCCTATTAGTCACTAATTCATCAAATTCCATGCTTAGATTAGTCAAATCTATCAAAAAATCTCATTTTGAAAACTAAAACTCAAATAATGAAGTAAACATAAAAACCCATCTTCTTTCTTAAGTTCTATAGATTTTCTATCGTGGATTCATGCTTAAGAAAGGTAAAGGAATGAAATCTTGGTTAGACAACTTACCGTCAAGAGAAATCAGCTAAGAACCTCATCAAATCGCCTCAAAGATGCTTAGGAACAATAAATGTAGGGATAGGAAATGAAGGGTTTTAACTTACCATTAAATAGGATCTGGTCCACGTCGTTCACTGCAGCGGTCAAGCGTCCGCTACAGTGGGACCGCGCCAGAAGCTCTACGCCCGCTACCATGCGTCCGCTACAGCGGATTAGGAGCCTCGCTACGAATTACAGACACTCGTTATAGCGGACCAAACCTCGCCAAGACGAGTCTGCTACTGTGCATAGGGTGTCACTACGACGAACACCGAACACCAGAAAATTTCTAGTTTTTCACTAACTCAATCCCAAAACCTGACAATCACCTGCGACCTCCCAGATATGAACCAGATATGCAACAATACATAAAAACGGGTTGTGGACTCACTCGTGGTCTCAGAATTTCGAATGAAGGTCTATTTAACCGTGTCAACACCCAATGGCCATTGACAAACTTTTCAACCAATAACTCAAAATGCTCTCGATTGCCTCAGGAACCTAACTGAACATCCCCCAAGTCATAATCTGTTACACCCCGTACTTTCAGCGGAGCACTTATTAAATTTGAATGTAAGTACGTTGAGTTATGGTTAAGTAAAATCACTTTGGAATATAAGGAGCAAGCAGTATTAAATATATTTAATGAGTGAAGGATGTATATAAGGTATACCGGAAGGTTTTATAAGGAAATGAGTGGGAGAAATGGAGTAGTATGACTTTGGAGAAAGGATGGGTAAAGTTTCGTGTGAAAATTTTGGTCCAAATTGAGGGACGAATATCTCTTAGCATATGAAGTGTTTTGAAGTGAAACAAAAGCCTAAAATGAAGTTCGTCAAGTCTAGGTTCCAACGCAATAAACTGCTCGTCTATAGGACATCGGAGTAGAGAATTATGGACGTTACAAGTTCAGCTGATAGAGCAGAAACGCGTGCTATGTACTGCTACAGTAACTGCCCTGCTACAGTGCTGCTACAGTGAACCCGACCTGAATTTGACCCCTATATAAAGGGTAATAACCCCCTTTTTTCGTCAGATTTTCCTAGAAAATTCCAGAAATTGAAGAGAGAGAGAGAGGGAAACAAAAAGTGAGCAATTTTTAAGTCGCAGAGTAGTGGTTTATGTCCGGGTAATGCATGGTTGTGATTCTAATATTGTTTTGCGGTGGATTTTAGCGTGGATACTGAGGATATTGTTGTCTTAACAATAAAAAAAGGTATGAATCTTTCTCTTTTGGTATTATTTAAGGCTTATTTACGGAGACAAAGTCGTTAAATAATTGTGTAGTAAGTTGGTTAGTTATGGAAGTTGGAAAACAACGTGTGGGCTGTTTTATGGTGCATATTGGTGTTGGAAATGATGTTATTGATGTTGTTGTTGTTGGTTGCTGAATTACGATTTTGGGCTAGGCATATAAACAGAGGAGATGCTGCCGAAATTTTGGCAGATTCTAGAAAGATTTATTTGAAGGATTAAGACAAGCATATAAAGGTGAGTCTAACAATAGTATGAATTTTCTTCAATATAGATTTACGAGCCTGGGAGGGCAAGCGTTGAGTAGTTAAAGTTAAGGCGACAAAAAAAGGTATGTTAAGGCTAAACCTTTCTTTCTTAAGGCATGATTTTTTTATTGTGAACCTATATATGACATCTTCGATAAACTCGATTCTAAAAGTATCAAAGCTTATAGTTCCCGTTGTTCTTGTGATATCCTTGAGCTTGTTTCATAGTTATTGATGTTGATCTCATCTTATGACTTTGTTCCTTCAAGGTGAGGCGTGCTCATGATGACGGTTCCATAATAATAATCCAATGAGTTTAGGAACAGGTTCTTAAGGGATGTTTTATAGGACATGAATAGAGTGCTGGTAGAGGATCCCTAATGAGGTATTTAGTGTTCGAAGAGAGGTTTATGTTGTATCTTAGGACTTGGTTAATGTTTAGTCAAGCGGGAAGAAGTACTAATGGCCTGAGCTGTGCTTATAAGTCTTATGTGATTATGTAGACCCTACGGGTTAAGTGATGACCACGGGAAGTGCATAGAGATTACTTGTAGAAGTTTAGTTATGATGTTGATTATAATTACCACTGGTCTACGACCAGTTGGGCAGATGTATATATTTACCACTGGACTGCAGCCAGTCGGGCAGTTACCACCGTGCTACGGCCGGTCGGGCAGTTACCGCTGATCAGTCGGGCAGTTGCGCTCTACCGTCGGGCGATAATCGGACGGGCAGTTATTACCACCGGACTGCAGCCGGTCGGGCAGTTACCACTGATCAGTTGGGCAGTTAGTATAGGATGATTAGTAAGATAAAGGCACAGTACTGTACATAGATATGGTTAAGCATGCGAGTATAAAGAGACATATATATATATATATATATATATATATATATATATATATATATATATATATATATATATATATATAGATCGGGTGCAACCCCGCAACATATGCTCGGATAATGTTGATGATAAGTTAACCAGGGCCATGGTAGGGTATACAGACCTAGTAAAGATTACAAGAAGATGAAGAGGTATGTATACATATGCTAGATTTCCATCGGTAGTTCAGAAATGCCAGGTTGATTCTTATTCTTCTCATCTTTAATATATGGCTATTTTGTTGCACTTTCCGCCTTACATACTCGGTACAATATTCATACTGACGTCCTTTCTTGTGGACGCTGCGTTCATGCCCGCAGGTGTAGACAGACGGGACGAGGATCTTCCGCAGTAGGCTGTTTTCAGGTACTAGTTTTGGTTGGTGGGCTCCACTTCTTCCTAGAGCACTGCTGAGTCTGGATTGTATATGTAGTTTGTGTTAAGGGTATGTCGGGGGACCTGTCTCGACTTGTTTACTTCAAATCACGTTCATAGAGGCTTTGCGTATTCGCAGTCCCGTGTACGGCGCTTATGTTTTGTTAGTGGATATGTTGACGTCACAGGCCCATTGTGTATATATATGTACGCATGATATTATATTCATAGTTGGCCTTCTTGGCCTTATTTTGTTGTTTGAGACATCGAGGATACGAGTTATAAGTTGGTTCGCTCAGTTTTCGTAAGATGCCGGGTGTCGGTCACGCTTTACCAAGGTTAGGGTGTGACATAATCGACCATCCGGACCTCTGGAAATCGACGGATCCCCAAAAAAGGTCTGTTTATCCAAAAGTCAACTATTGATCAAACATTTTTCACTTTACGACTCTATTTCGTAAATGTCATCATAACTCTCGTCTGATTACCTCTGGGATCGTACCACCCATCCCCGTGGGTCAAAATCTTACTAATAGGGCTCGGGGAAGGGCCAACAGGGTTAAATGGGTCACAAGCGCTATAACGACCAAACAGGTCATTACATCAAATACCAATTAAGCAATCACTCGTCCATGAGCGACAAGGAAAGAAACAGGGGGAATTACCTGAGTCAGCAAACAATTGGGGATATCTAGAACGCATATCGGACTTGATCTCTCATGTGGCCTCCTCAATAGGATAATGGTTCCATTTCACCTTAATAGAAGCTATCTCCTTGGACATCAACTTTCTAACCTGCCTATCTAAGATCGCTATAGGCTCCTCCTCATAAAACAGATTCTCATCAAGTAACATAGGATCCCAACGAATAATATAAGAACCATCTGAATAGTACCTCTTCAGCATAGAAACATGGAAAATCGTCTGAACACCTGACAGGCCTGGTGACAAAGCTAACTCATAAGCAACAACACCCACATGACGAAGAATCTCAAATGGACCAATGTATCTCGGGCTCAGCTTGCCCCTCTTCCCAAATCACATCACACCCTTCATGGGCGAAATCTATAGAAGAACCTGCTCACCCTTCATAAACCCTAAATCTCAAACCTTTCAGTCCGCATACATCTTTTGCCGACTCTGAGCTGCCATAACCTTTTCCTGAATAAGCTTCACCTTGTCCAAAGACTCCCTCAACAAATCTGTACCCCAAGGTTGAACCTCAAAAGCATCGAACTAACCAATAGGAGAAAGACATATCCTACCATATAAAGCCTCGAATGGCGCCATATCAATACTGGAATGGTAGCTATTGTTGTACACGAACTCTGACAAGGGTAAGAACTAGTCCCAATGACCACAAAAATCAATAGCACATGCTCTCAACATATCCTCGAGAACCTAAATAATGCTCTCAGACTGACCATCAGTCTGGGGATGAAAAATGGTGCTAAGATCTAACTGAGTACCCAACTCTGTTTGCAACGTCCTCTACAAATGGGAAGCAAACTGAGGACCTCGATCAGAGATGATAAAAATAAGAACCCCGTGCAATCGCCCAATCTCTCGGATGTAAATCCTTGGCAATTTCTCTTCATTATAAGTAGCTTGAACTGGGATGAAATGAGCAGACTTAGTCAACCAATCAACAATAACCCAAACGGAATCAAACTTGCCAAGGGTCTTCGGAAGACCCACAACAAAATCTATGGCAATCCTCTCCCATTTCCACTCTGGAATGAGCATTCTCTAAAGCACACCACCTGGTCTCTGGTGCTCATACTTGACTTGCTGAAAATTCAAACACTAAGCAACAAAATTCGCAATATCTATCTTCATCCAACCCCACCAGTAGTGCTGTCTCAAATCACGATACATCTTAGTCGCCCCTGGATGAATAGAATACCTGGCGCTATGAGCCTCCTCCAATATCAATCGAATCAGACACCCACACGAGGAACTCACACACGTCCCTTGATCCTCAAAATCCCCTCATCATCAAGTACGGTCTCCTTGGCTTTACCACTCACCACTTTATCATGAATCTTACATAACTGAGCATCCTCAAACTGCTGAGCACTGATCTTCTCCAAGAGAGATGACCTCACCTCAACACACGCTAAAACTCTATCCGGATCTGAAATATCAAGACGCACAAGACTGTTAGACAAATTCTGAACCTCCATGGCTAATGGACGCTCCCAAGTAATCAACTGAGCTAAACTGCTCATACTCACTGCCTTTCGGCTCAATGCATTAGCTACCACATTAGCCTTACACGGATGGTAAAGAATAGTGATATCATAGTCCTTTGGTAGCTCCTTCCACCTACGCTACCTAGAATTGAGATCCCTCTAACTGAACACGTGCTGAAGGCTGCAGTGATCAGTGTACACCTCACAATAGACCCCATATAGATAATGCCTGCAAATCTTCGAAGCGAAGACTACCACTGCCAACTCTAAATAATGAGTAGGGTAGTTCTTCTCATAGATCCTCAACTTCCTTGAAGTATCGGCCATCCTTGCCCTTTTGCATTAAGACGGCACCCAAACCAACACGGATGCATCACAATAAACTGAGAAATCCTTACCCTCCATCGGTAATGCCAAACTTGGGGTTGTAGTCAACAAAGTCTTGAGCTTTTGGAAGCTCTTTTCACAAGCATCGGACCACAAGAAAGGAACCTCTTTCTGAGTCAATCTGGTTAGGTGAGAAGCAATATAAGCGAACCCTTTCACGAACCGACAATAGTAATTGGACAAATCCACGAAGCTACGAATCTCGGTCACTGTAGTGGGCCTCGCCCAATCCCTAACAGCCTCAATCTTCTTGGGATCAACCATGATCCTATCCTTTGACACCATGTGGCCCAAGAATGCCATCGAATGTCACGACCTGTTTTCACTAAGTCATGCGGGCACCTATCTTTGTCACCTCGGTAGGCGAACCCTTATCCCAACAATCATAAAAATATAAATAAAGCAGAAAAATATAGAATAACGTAAGTCTCACGATAATAATATAAGAAAATGCGAAAGTAAATGAAATATACCTAGTATCTAGTCTGGTCATACAAGAGCATCTAACTAAATACTACAAGTCTGAATAATAGTAATACATCAATAGTCTCAAATATTATGTCTCAGGATGGAAATAAAGACATAATAAAAGGAAGAGTCTTCCGGCAGTGAACGTCCTCGTGCTCACCTTGCAAGACTCGAGTCAGCTGTCCTCCACAAGGAGTAGAAGTCAATCCCACCTGGTACTCAGCATTCATAAAAAAATACAGTAAGTGTAGGTCAGTACAAACAACAAGTACTGGTAGGTACCATAGGCCGAATAAGACTAGCTAACGTATATAAAGACAACAAAGCAAGATAAACACATAAACCAACAAGTACAAGTCAACATGAATCCATATCTATAACACCAGTCATCACTTATGTTATAGCATCTAATCCCAACTGTGCCAAGTCTCAGTATAATCATTCCGAACCAGTATATCATAATTGTATCACCACATATCACAGGAAATCAAAAGGTACAATGCAATGCAATAATGTATGTAGGATGAATGCAATGCCTATGCACCGTACACATGTACTCCAACGATGGAACATCACATCTCGACAGCACAACCCATGAAGGACCTGTGAAGTCCATGTGCCACTCGCTCTGGAAAGTGACCTCAGATCACAAGCACTCTTTCAATCCTTACAAGAAACCTTGGGTATCGTACACTCATTCATTCCCGACAATAAACCTTGGGCAACGTACACTCAGTCCGCTCTTGTAAATGACCTTAGATCATTGACTCTTATCTTTCTTTTACGTTCTCCGGCAGAAATCTCGGAGGCTATACTCTCTCACTTATCATCATCAATACCATAAACTTATAATATCAATGAATTACGAAAATGAGTATGAATACGATGCAATGTAATATCAACAACCAATTAAATCTGAAACAGTACCACACTGGGCACACAAGTAATATCAATAATAAGGCTACATAATAAGCCACAATGAAATCACAATTTCATCTTAATACCGATCAAGTAAAGTACCGTAATATCATAGTCATAATATAACACTTGTCCCAATTACCCAATGTCTCAACGTGGCAACGAGTCAATACTTAAATAGAACAAGATAAGTAAATCAACATAACGGGGTGGCCAGCCCCCAAATCATACAACAAGGCCCAACCTCGGACAATATCCAACCCAATTTCACACCCAAAGGTTTACATGCATTCTTCGACAATATCATCTAAACATACGCTTCGCTAATCGAAGTTTCACCATAACCTACCTGGGGAGCCGAACAACAAAGTCCACAATAATCAAACCTTAGTCCTTCGCTTCCTTTGAGCCTCGATATAATGGAAATCTAAAAATTTCTGAATCATGAAATTAGAATCAAGAAGAAACATCATCCAAGCCTTATTTCTATTCAAGATCCAAATCCCAACCTATGGAATAGGGTTTATGAACTAGAAAGATGGAATAAGGAATCTATAAGTCTCAACATGAAATTAATGTTCTAGTGATCAATTCCCATCAATTATAAGCTAGGAGAACTAAAAAATCACTTAAATTCGAATTCTAGGTAAAACCCTCAAATTTGGGTATGAACCCTAACTTTTAATTTCATAAATTAGCCACTAATTAGGAAGGAATCATGCAATAATAGATTCTAATCATCATTTCCATGCTTAATGAAGCTAACCCAATCAATAAATCAAGATTTAATAGCCTAAAATGAAGAACCCATTGAACCCCTTTTTAATCCTCAAGCTCTTAATGAAACTAGCATGATAATGGATTCCTAAGGTGATTAATGGATTATGGAATAACAATGAAGATGGAAGGACTTAACACAATGATTTTCCCCAAAGAAATTCTTTGAAATGCTCACAATAGCTCTATTTTTGGAATGGTAATGAATGAAGAACTTAGGGCTTTTAACACTTATTCAATGAATCTAACTGCCCGACACTGCTTTCGCACCCACTCTACCGCTTCGGCGGTCCTACCCAATTCCACATGGCCGCTACAGTGGCAGGGCTACCGTTAGAGCGGTACCACTAGCGCGGTCCTTGTTCCACCATAACGGGCATCAGAATGCCCCAAGTTTCACAATTTCAACCCGAAATCTCGACTATCACTTAAGGCCATCTGCTGACATACCATACATGTAGACATACATAAAAATATGCTATGAACGCACTCGTGGCCTCAGAATTCTCAATGGAGGTCTCGTTGCCCGAGTCAACCCCCGATACCTCAAAATCAACTTCCCAACCCAAGTTTCAAAATGCGCCTGAGTGCATTGGGAATCGAACCGAATATATACATAAGTTCTAAAAGACCATCTGGACCTCACAAAATCGACGGATTCCCAAAAAATGTCTATTTTTCCAAAATTCTACTTTGAGTCAACTATTTTTCACTTTAAGCCTGAATTTCCCAAAAAATCACCCAATTCATATCCAAATACCTCGCGAAACGTGTCAATGGTCCCCTCGAGTCAAATGTGAGCTAAACAAGCTTGGGGAAGGGTCAAAAGTACCGAAAAGACTATAACGACCAAACAGGTTGTTAGATTGAATCAAGCGTAACTCATATTTCGAAAACTTGGCATAAAGCTCTTTCTCTCTCAATAACCTAAGGACAATCCTCAAATGAGTTAAGGATAATCCTCAAATGACTCTCATGCTCCTCTCTACTTTTTGAATAAACCAAGATATCATCAATGAAGACTATGACAAAGGAGTCCCAATATGGCTTGAAAATGCCATTCATCAAATTTATGAAAGCTGCTGGGACATTCGTAAGCCCAAATAACATAACAAGGAACTCTTAATGACCATAACAAGCCTAAAGGCCATCTTCAAAATGTCTTCGGCCCCAATCTTCAGCTGGTGATAGCCTAACCTCAAATCAGTCTTCGAAAATACAGAAGCACCTGAAGCTGGTCGAACAAGTCATCAATGCTGGGAATAGGATACTTATTATGAATGGTGACCTTTTTCAACTGCGGTAATCTATGCATATCCTCATCAACCCATCTTTCTTCTTCACAAATAACATGGGAGCTCCCCAAAGAGAGATGCTCTGTCTAACGAACCCCTTACTCAGAAGATCCTGTAACTGCTCCTTTAACTCTCTCAACTCAACACGTCACATCTTATCCTGTATGGCGGAATGGAAATAGGGCAAGCGCCCGACTTTAAATCGATGCAGAAATTATGTCACAATTAGATAGCATACCCAGCAAATCATAAGGGAATACCTCCGCGAACTCGTACACAACAGGCATGGACTCAAGAGGCAGAGAATCAAAACTAGTATCACGAACATGGGCGGATATAAGAAATGATCTCTTTCGGAGCGGGACTCGGAGTACCCCTCCACTCAAGTTTAGGAATCCCAGGCATAGCTAAGGTGATTGTCTTGGCATGATAGTCCAAGATCACGTGGTAGTGGGAAAACCAACTCATGCCTAAAATATTATCAAAATCTACCATATCCAAGATCATCAAGTCTACCCACGTGTCGTACCCCATAAAAGTAATTAAATAAGACCGATAGACTCGATCAACCACTACTGAATCTCCAACCGGAGTACACACATGAGTAGGAACCTCAAGACAATCACAAATCAAGTCCCAACCAACAAAATGATAAATAGACACATATCAGAAAGTAGACCTAGGATTAAATAAGACTGAAGCTGCCCGATGACGAACAGAAATGGTACCTTAGATCACAACATCGGATGCCTCGGCCTTGGGCCTACAGGGAAAAGCATAGTAATGAGCACCACGATGGCCACTCTAGCCAGACTACGCTCCTTCCCTGGAGACCTAGGAACCACCCCTACCGGACTGATGTCCACCCCTGGACGAATGCAAATCACTGTGCCCTGACTGAGCACAGCCTCTAGCTGAAGAACCACCCTAACTATCAGAAGATGCTACAGTCCTAGGGGTCTGGAATTGGAACCCTATTGAGCCTCACTCTTTTAGGTTGGGTTCACTCTCTCGTGATGTGACCAGGATCACCATAAATAAAACAAGCTCTAGGTACTGGAGGTTAATACACTGAGGCTGAAGAATTGGAGGGACCACCTCGGTCGGTTGGCCGAGAGAATGAACCTCCAGAAGCCTACTCGGACCTATAACCACTTTGTCTAGAAGGGCCAGCAGAAGTTGCCTAAAGTGCGGACTAAATAGGGCGGCTGGGGTGTGACTGATAGGTCTTGGAAGACTGATCCCTACCTATAGAACTAAAACCACTGTATCCACCATACTGACGAGGCCTTTTCTCACTAGACCCTCCACTAGTCCATGGATCCAGAATGTAAGTAAAAATAAACCAAGGTGATATAGTAAGCATAATCCTCACCGAGGGTGAGGCGATTAAAAGAGTTTGAGTATAAGGTTGTCAAGTACCAAATGAGAATCATAGAACTTAAGCGTGTAAGTCCTTATCGTATCCCTAGACATGTAGTTGAGTGGTGTGTCGTTCCTTATCATGAGTCCCACATAAGATAGAAAGACAGTTTCACAGATGATCAGTTGATAATGAATAAGTTACGTTCTCCCAAAATCTAGAGAGTAAGTTTCCCATAATGCTTAACGTATATATATATATATATATATATATATATATATATATATATATATATATATATATATATATATATATATATTGCATGTCATAAAAGAAGTTATTGCATTGCATTGCATCACTTTCATTGCATGTTCAAAGATGCTTATGCCTTATGGTTGGACTACGAAATGCATAGACGCACAGTTATCCAGTTGCCTTCGGAGCTATACATATACAGTTGCTTTCGGGGGGATACATATAAAGTTGTCTTCGGGGCTATGCATATACAGTTGCCTTCGGGGCTATGATTATACAGTTGCCTTCGAGGCTATGCATATACAGTTGCCTTTGGGGCTATGCATGTGCAGTTAACTTCTATGCTATATATATACAGTTGCCTTCAGGGCCATACATATATAATTGCCTTCGAGGCTATATATATATACACACACACACAATTATGTTAAGGGCTATGCATATGCAGATGGTTCCTATGGAAAGGCTATGACACACATAGGTGCTACCTTGAGCATTTCGTATGTACTACATTGCATTGGTAACATATGTTGTATTCATTTGGCCAAGTAGGGCTTACAGGAAAGTAAAGAAAGAATCTAATGAATGGTGATCCTAAATATTACAATGAACTATCCTAGAACGTCTCTCCACATGGCGACCCAAAAGAATATCATCAAAAAGACTCTAAGGAGATTAAGAGAGATTGATACAGTAAGATCTAAAATATGTTTCCATAGAAAGCTATAGAGTCCTCAATTATGGTTTGAATTAGTTGCCTTCCAGTTGCTCATTTTAGCTTCTATTTTATAGTATATGTTTCATGTTTGCCTTGAGTACTTGGTACAATATTTCTGTACTGACATCCCTGGCCGGGGGTGCTGCATTTGTTATGATTGACATTGTAGGTTCAGGACTATCGAGTGGCAGACGTGTATCCTAGATGGTACAGATGTTCAGCGAGATGGTGTAAGCTCTATTTCTTTCTGGAGCTAAGTCAGGTCCTGTAATTTTATGTATAGAGATTATGGCTAGGTCGGGGGCCTGTCCCGATAGCATGTCAGTTGTACAGTTTCAATTATCTTAGAGGCTTTATAGACATCTGTGGTCAGGTTCAGTCGTGTATAGGTTTTACTTTCAGTTATAAAAATAGAGCATCATATAGTTCATGTTTACAGATTGCTAGACTTTACTATGCCACGTGCACCCATCACAGGGTTATAGTAGTTGCACGTAGAATGTAGTCCACCACAATTGAGGCTGGGGCGTGACAAAGTGGTATTAGAGCAGTTCAGTCCTAGGGAGTCTATGAAGTTGTGTCTAGTAGAGTCCTGCTTATGGGTGTGTTGCACGCTACACTTATAATTGGGAGGCTACAAGGCATTTATGAAATGTTACCCTTCCAGATCGTGCTATAGAACGAAGTTATAAGATCATTCTGTTTCGTAAGCATAAGACTAAAGCGGTAAGTAATTGCCTAGATATGTAAATCATATGCCAGAGCTCAGGGTTACAGTCCTAAGGGGGAAGGATGTAACACTAGGTACCTTGGTGTTAGGATGCTCGTAGTAAAACCATATGAGTTGGAAGGGACTAAGGTACAGTTTGATAAATTTCGAAACCGTTATATATAGCCTTGATATGGTATTTTCTTTTAAGTGAAACCTTTTAGTAAAAATTTGACTAGTATGATTTCGGGTAGTTACTATTATTACTAATTGCGGATATGCTTTAAATTTTACACTTGATATGAGAAAGTTGTAAATGATATTTTATTTTTTTAAATGATAGAAATTATATTGCCATAAGTAAAGTTGTCCTTTTTCGTTTTGAGAGCTAATGGTACAAAAATTTGTACTCTTGATATATGATTGGAAAAATCAGAATGTGATGAAATATATTTTCTAGACATCTCAATATTTATGAAATGTTAGTACATGTGTAAATTTTTATATGTTATTTTTTATTTATTAGTATTTTAGTCATAACAATAATTGGTTAATTGTTGAATTTAGTGGTAGATTAATGAATTAATTGTGGATGAGTGGACAAGTGTTAAAGGGGACAACACCTCCACGTGGATGCATGAAACAATGCACTAGGTGACTAATCTTTTGTATGTATCTATTAGTTCTATTTGAGGATAAAATTCCTTATGAAAGTAAGGACAAAAATGGGGGTGAGCCCCACGTCTATATAGAAATTATGCTCACTTCTTTAGTTAGATACCATACATAAGGTTGAAGAAGCAATTGGGTGGTTGTTCCCGGAGAAACACTCAATGGAAACACTAATTTATAATTTACTTACTGTTATCTCATCCATGGACTAAGGTTGAGATTTGTGTTTGGAAAAAAAAAAAAGATGTTTGGTTTGCTAAAAGGTACTAACACGAAATTTAGAGAAATATTGTATACGGATTGCAATTCGGCTACAACAAGTTTATGTCATTAAGTAACATCATAGAAAGGAAGGTGAAGGGAAGCTTTTGAGGAGGAGACTCAAGTTCCATTCCTTATCTACGACCCTCTACAAGTTTATATAAGCATCTAAGGTATGTGTTTGGTATGAAATCGCGGAACGGTGATCGGAAGCCATGAGTTCAAGTCTATTAGTTGTATATAAGTAGGTTATGGGTTTTTTTCTTATGGTATGGAGATCGTTGGGGGGGGGGGTAGCTCGTGAAGAGATTGTTTGTTGTTAAAAGGAGGCCGCGTGTGGAGTACACCATTGTATATAGCCTCGGGAGCTTGTCGCTGTTTGATTGCTTGACGATAGTGTTAGTACTGATATAATACTTGGTTGGGATGTTGTGTTGTTGATATTAGCAATCTTAAATAGGATGAGCATATATTGAATAGCTTGACTTGTTGTAGTCATTCGGAGATTGAATCAAGGTACGTAAGACTTTTCCTTGACCCGCCGCTATGGCACGACGTGTATTTATTGTTTCCTACATGAAGCATGAAGCCTAGAGTTTATAAGTGTGTTAACTCCATGTTACAAGCCTTATGAGTCTTTTTAAGAAATGTTATATGTCCATGCTCAGCTGTGCTCAAGCGTTTACTTATATAGTCGAGTTATAAGTTGTTATGGTGGGATTAGAGTTTCCCTTAAGTAAGATGATATTGATAGCCTACAAGTATATAGAAGGAGACTATACAGAGTTATAAAAAATGAATGGCGCTTAAGATAAATGATACCATGTGGCCAATGTCTAAGAAGTTGTCACGGGAAATAGAGTGCAAGGTAAGGTGGACAGATTAGCAGAACCCATATTGCCCTATTAAGTCATAGAGTATCCTTGAGGACTAGTTAAGCTAATACAGAGGTATACAAACCCTTATGAGAGACCAGTAGTCCATGGAGCCAGAATGTAAGAACCAAGGTGATATAGTAAGCATGATCCTCCCCGAAGGCGAAGCGATTAAGAGAGTTAGAATATAAGGTTGTCGAGTACCAAATGAGAATCATAGAACATAAGTGTGTAAGTCCTTATCATATCCCTAGACATGTAGTTGAGTCGTGTGCCGTTCCTTATCATGTATCTGACAAAAGATAGAAAGAAAGTTTCACGGATAATCAGTTTATAAGGAATAAGTTACGTGCTCCCAAAAGCTAGAGAGTAAGTTTCCCATAATGCTTAACGTATGTATTATGCATGTCATATACGAAATTATTGCATTGCATAATGTTCATTGCATGTTCAGATATGTTTATTCCCTATGGATGGACTATGAAACCCATAGGCGCACAGTTATACAGTTGCCTTCGGGGCTATGCATATACAGTTGCCTTCGGGGCTATGCATATACAGCTTCCTTGGGGGCTATACATATACAGTTGCCTTTGGGCTATACATATACAATTGTCTTCGGGCTATGCATATACAGATGGCTCCTATGGACGAGCTATAACACACATAGGTGCTACCTCGAGCATTTTATATGTACTGTATTGCATTGATAACATATGTTGTATTCATTTGGCCAAGTAGGGCTTACAGGAAAGTAAAGAAAGAATCTAATGAATAGTGATCCCAATTATTACAGTGAACGATCCCAGAACGTCGCTCCATATGGAGACCCAAAAGAATATCATCAAAATGATTCTAAGAAGATTCAGAGAGACAGAAGTACAGTAAGATCTAAGATATGTTTCCGTAGAAAGTTACAGAGTCCTCAGTTATGCTTTGATTTAGTTGCTTTCCAGTTACTTATTTTAGCTTCTATTTTATTATATATGTTTCATGTCTGCCTTGCGTACTCAGTACAATATTTCTGTACTGACATCCCGAGTCGGGGGAACTGCATTTGTTATATTTCACATTACAGGTTTAGGACTATCGAGTGGCAGACGTGTGTATCCTAGATGGTACAGATGTTCAGCGAGATGGTGTAAGCTCTATTTCTTCCTGGAGCTGAGTCAGGTCTTGTAATTTTATGTATAGAGATTATGGGTAGATCGAGGGCATGTCCTGATAGCATGTCAGTTGTACAGTTTCAGTTATCCTAGAGGCTTCATAAACGTTTGTGGTCAGGTTCAGTCGTGTACTGGTTTTACTTTCAGTTATACACACAGAGCATCATATAGTTCATGTTTATATATTGTCAGACTTTACTAGGTTACATGCACCGATCACATGGTTATAGTAGTTGCATGTAGAATGTAGTCCGCCATAGTCGAGACTGGGGTGTGAAAAAACAACACTATAACACCCCAACGAAACAGTACACCTCCACAAGAAGAATCCCAATGTTACGCCTCTCGTTGTCGTCGCAAGGAAGTCCTTAACTTATGGGTAGTTTATACTCTTAGTATGGAGATTCATACCTGTGTTTTTAAAATATTAAGTGCCTTTCCCCGCGTGTACCAAAGCATAAGTATATGTTTCTTGCAATACTATAGGATTAGAAGTTAAACGAATCGAATCGACGTGAATTGGACTAACCCAGGAAAAACCTACAGAACCAGTCCACATTGATGGGTTGTCGACATGTCGATGAGCCATCATTGTGGACCGTCGGTATTGCCACCGCCTCTGATTCTCTGGTGGCAGAACGACAGAGCTAGTCGATGGGCCGTCGACCCGCAGCCACTAGAACCTTCTTGATCCATCTATATATATCTAGTCCCACGACTTTATCTCTTATTTTCTCAGTTCCAAACTAGAGAAAACCTCTAAATATTGCCTCTCACCACTTTCTATTATATTGGGAGAGTTTTAGCAAGATCTGAGCCCGTAAACCCTAGCTGGTGAAGCAAAAAGGTTGTTCCTAGGGTTTCTTTGAAGTTGATTAGCTGGGGAATTGGATTTAGAGTTTGATTCTTGGTATCCTAGTTCCTTCAAGGTATGTATATGATTCTTATCTTTGTGTTTGAGTTATTATCGAGAATTTTAGTGGTTTTAAGCAAAAGGGAATATAAGTATGGAAAGGGTAAGTTGAATAAGGGTTAAGGTGAGACTAAGGGGCTGTTTTGGGAGAGGAATTGGAATAGATTTGATTATATTTGATATGTAAGTATTGATATTGATATTTGAATTGGATGTTGTTGTTGATGTTGGAGTTGAATTAGATAATAAGCGATGGAAATAGTCTAATGGTGGCCTATGTTATCTTATTTGTAGACTTACGACTTCGAGGAGTAGACGTTGGACGATTACATACACTTCAAGGTATGTTAAGGCTATCCTTTCTATTCTTTTTGGCATGATCCTTATTTTATGAACGAACAGAATAAGCGAGCGAGTTCCAAAGACTCCACTCTTAGACGGTATAGGATTTAGCGTATCCTTGACCTCCTATGTATATATCTATAGCTTCCAGAGATCTTATGTTACTCAGAGTAGTTCAGAGTATTCTTTTCAGAGTCTTTCATGCATTTATATACCTATATATGTACAACTATTTTCTCACACCGTGCCACGCTATAGTCAGCCAAGCAGGCGCGTAGATGCGCATACCATTGCATTGGGTAGCTTATGATATCGTCCTGGACGCGGGACGCCGGAACGCGGGATAATAATGATGATGATGAGGATGACACCGTGCCTATATAGTTGTGCGATTTTTACTATATATATATAGATGCATATGATTTTAAAAAGAGCATGCATATCATACACCGTAGAGGCACTTTCAGTTATACAGATGCATTCAGATATTCAGCTGGCTTATGAGTTTCAGATTCCTTTTATGATGGTTATGTATATGTTACTCTTATGCCATACATATTCAGTACATTGTCCGTACTGACTCCCCTATTGCTTGGGGGGCTGCGTTTATGCCCGCAGGTTCAGGTAGACAGAGAGGTGATCCAGCTCAGTAGGACTTCCCCTCAGCTGTAGTCGGTACGCTCTACTTGATCCAGAGCTGCGGTTTATTTTGGTATGCCATTCTTTTGAGATGTATATGCATATGGGTATGACGGGGCCCTGTCCCGTCCTTTCTACAGTTTCTATTCCATTAGAGGTCTGTAGAAAGTTGTTTGTATGTAGTTGGTACGTGGTGTTGTCTTGTCGGCTCTCATTCTTTTGTGTACAGCATATGTAGCAGCTTTGGTTTGGCCGTCATTTTGTACTTGTCATATATATCATACATATATATATATATATATATATATATATATATATATATATATATATATATATATATATATATATATATATATATGTCATTATCTAGGGAGATACGGGGGGGGGGGGGTTTGATCAATAGCGAGTTCAGACACCCAAACCGAACCAATATGATGGAATGATATGGGAGATTCCTACGAATGCATGTGTAAGGTCCACAAAGAGGAAGATATATTGAGATGGTCCCGATGACCAAAGATATGAGTATGATGAAAAAGGCTATTCTTATGCCATTAAAGTCACTCTACCATCATTCAAGGGAGGTTCCCGAAGCCTTTGTTAATTGGAGAGGCAATATGATGGAATCTTCCTACTATTGAGATGCTTCAACATGGTGGGAAATGAAATTGAAACATAGGAGAAACCATGGGCTTGGTCCTACTTGTACTTTGGATGGTTTGATGGGAATTATGAGAAAACAATATGTCACTGAACGATACAAGCAAGAGCAATTAAGGAAGGTCTACACTCGAAAAACTCTAAGAGTGTTGAGGAATATTACGATGAGTTCCAACTTGTGAAGATGAGAATTAACATCGATGAAGATGAGACAAGTGAGATAATTTGGTTTCGATCCTAGTTGAGGGAATAGATTATTTCTCAAATGAGACTCCATAACTACACAAGGATGACAAGTCTGTTAAAGCTAAAGGTTTCTCAACTTCATGTAACAAGAACAAAGAAAGAATTAATTCTTCATCTAATTGGTCTAAGAACAAGGGCACAACACAAGGGCCTAAGAAACCCTTTGAGAAGAACAATTCAAATTAGAAGCCCAATCCTAAGGTCGCGCCAATGGAAGGGAACACTAAACCACCTATCCAATATTTCGTATATCAAGGGTATGATCATGTGATTAGTGAGTGACCCAATAAGAGGGAAGTTGTTGTGAGAATGGATAGTCCTTCTCCCGTTAGTGATGATGAAGAACAAGAGCAGGACCAAGAAGATGGTATCCAAGAACATGATGAATTCGAGAATAAGGAGGATAGTGATGACAAAGCTTGTGCTCGAGAAGGGGATATCACCATAACATGTGGGTTGGCAAGAAAAGCCTTGACATGTATATCTTTTCCTCAAGAAGGGAGCTTACCATTCCAAACTATGTGGTACGACGGGTCATGATAAGGAAGGCCATGGATGATCCAAGCCAAAGGGAGAATCTTTTCCTCTCCAAATGTCTCATAAAAGGGAATGTGTGTTCCATGATCATTGATAGTGGGAGTTGTGCTAACGTTGCGAGCACTACCATGGTTGAATTCTTAAAACTTCCAATAACCAAACATGGTCTCCCCTACAAGCTTCAATGGTTGAATGAATGTGGAGAGTTGAAGGTGAATAGGCAAGTGTTAATCAAGTTCAAGATTGGGAAATATCAAGATGAAATTCTATGTGATGTTGTTCCCATGCAAGCTTGTCACCTACTTCCCGGAAGGCCTTCGAAAAATGATCGTGCAACTAAGCATGATCGGAGGACTAATAGGTACTCCTTTATGCTAAATGGTCACAAATTCATTCTTCAACCCATGCATCCTTTACAAGTTAATGAAGTGTATCAAAAGATGAGGGAGCTAAAAGAGAAGGGAAAAGATATAGGAGCAAGTAATGGTAAAGTGAATACCATAGAGGGAAAAGAGAGGGAGGGGGAGCCCAAGGGAAAGGGTAAGGTGACCCTCATGCGTCACACCCAAACTAGGGGAAACGTGCGGGCGACTACCATTTCCCACCTCGGTAGGTGAACCTGTCCCTTATTCACAACCAAATAATAAATAATATAAATCCAATCACCTAGAATTACATAATAAGTCTAACATAAATAGATAAATATAATAAGTGCGAAAGGTACATCAAATTCCAAAATCTGGTTTGAATAGTACAAGAGCCACTACATAATGTCTAGAAAATGGAAGTCTCAAATATCCACAAATAACTGTCGAAATGATAGAATATAAAGACAAGAATAGATAAGAGTCATCCGGGCAACAAATCCATCCAAGTGATCACCCTAGAATGTTCGTCAAATAGCCTCGGGACTCAGTCATAAAGCGAGGAAGTCGAACCGGTCACGAACTCTGCACTCAAAAAAGAATGCAGCAAGGTAGAATCAGTACAACAGCATGTACTGAATAGGCATCATAGGCCGACAACAGTTAGATAACATATGCATAAGAAAGAGACTAAAAAGGTAGACATACTCACAATCAGATATAACTCAACACAGTCCAAAGTATCAAATCTAGTACCAAGTTACCAAGTCTAGCATATCTCCTCAAAATCCACTATAAGTCTGAAACACAAACTCAAGAACTACTATCAAGTGCACGTATCACCAAAGAACAACCAATAAGTCCAATACAATGCCATATGAAAATATGAGGTGAATGCAATACAAATGCAGTGATACACACACGCTTCGAGCAAAATATCAAGTCGCCTCGACAGTCATGACCCATGAGGGACCGCTTAGTCCATGTACCTGTTGTGGCACACAGCCTGATCTAATAGTCAATGTTGTGAAACGCACAACCCGATCCCATTCAGTGTTGCGGTTAGTGCAACCCGATCCAAGTAAGTGTTGCGGCGCGCAACCCGATCTTAACATATGTATAAATGAGGGAATGCATGATAACAATGCCAACAAGAATATATGAATCAATGGTGCCACACATGGACATATATCCCAATGACAATATCAATATCATAAACTTACTTTCCTTTCCAAAAACCTTAACCATGATAAAAATTCTCTCTGAATCATAAAGTAATCACCAAACATCAACTCTCGAATCAATCACGTGGCGACAAGCCAACAACTCACAATAAAAACAACAACTCAATAGAACACAATAAGGCGACAAGCCATAGTCAACAACAGTACCAACCTAGTATTCCATCCCAAACTTCATACCCGGAGGTTTACATGCTTTCTCCAACAATCACTAACTCTATCTATGATTCGCTAACCGAAGTATAACTAAAAAGGTAAGTTGTAACCTGCCTGGAGAGTCGAGCAGGAGCCACGAACCGTCACACCTTAGCCTTGCCCTTTCTTTGTGCCTTCAAATACTCAAAGTCTAAACATTTTTGAATTCTACATTAGAAATCAAGAAGACGATACCCACATTGCTATACTTCTAGTTAGGTCAAATTCTAACTCATGAAATTGGGGAAACGGACTCACAAGGGTAAAATGGAAAATTGGAAGATGGAATATGCAATTCATGTTCTAGATGATCAAACATACTATTCAATTGCTAAAACAACTCAAGATTAAGACTAATTCGGATTTAAAACAAAACCTCCAAATTTGGGTATGATCATCTAGAACATGAATTGCATACACACATAAAAATGCGCTACAAATTCATCCGTGGCATCAAAATTTTCAACGAAGGTCTATTTCACCAAGTCAACCCCCAATGGCCTAAAGCCAAGTTTTCAACCCAAGTCTCAAACCACTCCCAAGTGCATTGGAAACTGAACCAAACATACTATCAAGTCACAAACGGTCATCCGAACCTCTCGAAATCGACGGAATACCGAAAAAATTCATTTTCTCAAAAGTCAACTATGGGTCAAACCTACCTTTCTTAAAGACTCAAAATAGCAAGAGTCACACCAAACTCACCCGAAGACCTCGGGAAAGGATCAACCAGGGTAAAAGGGTCAATAGCACTATAACGACTAATCGGGTCATTACATCTTGGCAATATTTAAGGAGGTTAGGGAGGAAATGGAAGAACATTGTGCGGTGATGCTTATCATGCATAGGGATTACTCATTACATACTAACGAAAAAACCTCTTATTTGCCTAGTTCTATTTCTTATCTCTTGCAGGATTATGAAGATGTATTTCCCATGGAGCTTCCAAAGGGATTGCCACCCCTTAGGGGATTGAGCACCAAATTAACTTTGTTCTGGGATCCCAACTTCCAAACAAAGATGCTTAGAGAAGCAACCCGAAGGACATCAAAGAACTTCAAAAGCAAGTAGATGAGCTCCTTAAAAAGGTAGATGTGAGAGATAGCATGAGCCCAAGTGCGATTCCGATCATTTTGGTTCCAAAGAAGAATGGGACATGGTGAATGTACATTGATTGTCCTGCCATCAACAAGATTATGGTAAAGTATCACCATCCCATATCCGGTCTTGATGACATGCTTGATGAGTTGAATGGTTCTTGCATATTCTCTAAAATTGACATTAGAAGCGCATACCACCAAATCCGGATGAAAGTCGATGATGAGTGGAAAACGGCATTCAATACCAAATCTGGTCTATATGAATATTTCATGATGCCTTTTGGTCTCACTAACGCTCCTAGTACTTTTATGCATTTGATGAATCATGTAATGAAATCTTTTATTGGAAAATTTGTAGTTGTGTACTTTGATTATTTTAGTTTATAGTAAGACCATGAATGAGCATGTTGATCATTTGAAATGTGTGTTTGAAGTACTTAGATAAGAACAACTTTATGCGAATGTAGAAAAATGTTCTTTTTGTGTTGATGAAGTCATTTTTTTGGGTTTTGGTGTGAGTTCAAAGGGCGTTGAAGTTGATGAATCCAAAATAGATGCTATTAAAAATTGGCCAACTCCTAAATCCATTAGTGATGTGAGAAGTTTCCATGGATTGGCTAGTTTCTATAGGTGATTTGTTAAAGGATTTAGCACCTTAGTCGCTCCTTTGACCGACGTAATCCGAAAGGATAAACCATTTTCTTAGGGTGAGGAGCAAACAAAGGCCGTTGAAACCTTAAAAGAAATGCTTAGCTCCGCATCGTGGTTGCAATTGCCCGATTTTGATAAAATGTTTGAAGTGGAATCTGAGGCTAGCAAAGTAGGTATCAGTGTCGTTTTGATGCAAGACAAAAAATTTATTGCCTATTTTAGTGAAAAGCTTAAAGGTGCGACTTTGAACTATTCCACCTACGATCTTGAATTGTATACTTTAATTAGAGGCTTGGGTAATCGAAAACACTACTTGTGGCCTAAAGAGGTTGCAATTCGGACCGATCATGAGTCCTTAAAGCACCGTAGGCCCAAGGGAAGTTGAACAAACAGCATGCCAAGTGGTTTGAAACATTCTTCTATGTAATCCAATACAAAAAAAAGGACGAAAAATGTAGTGGCGGATGTCTTATCCAACAAATATGTTTTGATTAATACTCTGTCTTCTATATTTATGAGATTTGAAGGGCTAAAGACATTGCATTCCAAGGACCCTAACTTTGCACAATCTTTCGAGATTATGATGAATGGGAAAGGGAAAGATGGATTATGGATAGGTCTTCTACTCCCTATTCAAAATTTGATGGTTCCTTTTTAAAGAACAACAGACTATGTGTGCCTATAAGCAGTTGGAGGGAACTTTTTGTGAGGGAGACACATAATTGCAGTTTAATGGATCCTTTTAGAACTGACAAAACCATGGGAATCCTTGAAGAGCAATTCTATTGGCTAAACATACGTCCTAATCTTTGCTAAGATCTGTGGCCAATGTGTTGAATGTAGGAGTGCTAAATCTAGGCTCCTTTCCCATGGATTGTACACCCCTATCCCCACACCTCAAAGGCCTTGGTTTAACATTTCAATAGATTTTGTATTAGGTTTACCAAGGATCAAAAAGGGGAAAGATAGTATTTTTCGATTTTCAAAGATGGCTCATTTTATTGCATGTAATAAGTGAGATGAAGCGTCTCATGTTTCATCTTTGTTTGTTGAAAATGTGGTCAAATTACATGGCATTCCCAAGACCATTGTGAGTTATAGGGACCCTAAGTTCCTTAGCCATTTTTGGAAAGAATTGTGCGGTAGACTTGGAACTAAATTGTTGTTTTCTACTTTTTGTCACCCACAAACCGATGGTCAAACTGAAGTTGTGAATAGAAAGTTGGTTTCTATTCTTAGGGCTATGGGTCAAGGGAAGGTTAACCTTTTGGAAGGACCAATTGCCTTTAGTTGAGTTTGCATATAATCGAGTCATGTATAGTACTATTGGCATGTCTCTGTTTGAAGTTGTTTATGATTTTAACCCACTAGCCCCTTTGGATCTCACCCTTTTATCTCAAGATGTTGTTTTGAGTTTAGATAGAAACACAAAGGCTGAAGCCATAAAGAAATTACATGAAAAGGTGAGACTTCACCTTGAGAAGAAGAATCAAGAAATGGCAAAAAGGGCAAACAAGAGTTGAAAAAGGGTTTTGCTTGAATCGGGAGATTAGGTGTGGGTACATTTTAGCAAGGAGAGATTCCTCAACAAGCAGAAAACCAAGTTAATGCCAAGAGGGGATGGTCCTTATGAAGTGCTTGAGAGACTTAATGACAATGCTTACAAGATTGTCCTTCCCCCAGAATATCAAGTGCACAACACTTTCAATGTTTGTGATCTTTGCCTCTTTGATATGGATGAGGGTGATCCTTTGAATTTGAGGACAATTCTTCTCAAGAAGGGGAGAATGATGCAACCCGAGTCTCCTCAAGGCCATTCACTTGAAGCTAAGCCCGAGATCTCCAAATACTGCAAGGATTATTCACAAAGATAGAGGTTCTTTCACTCATTTTGATGCCTTCTGAGTGGCGCCAGGTCATGGAGGTCACCACAAGAGAAGAAAGAATTGTTGCTGAAGCTAAAGAATTATGGTCTGTAAAACAGAATACGGACCGTGAAAGTCCACCGTAAATATAACGACTCGTTTGGTCATTAATTCATTTTTTACCCTTTTACCCCTGTTGACTTTTCCCCTAACTTCGCTAAAGCATGGTAAACTTGTGGGGATGGGTAGCATGGTTCCCTGAGAGATCGGGCGAGCCTTGTTTGATTATGAGGAAATTAAAATTTCTAAGTTGAATGTGTGAAAACCTTTGCCAACAATTGACTTCAGAGTAAACAGATCATTTTATAGAATTTTGTCAATTCCATGAGGATCGGAGGGACGATTATAACTTGTTTGGATGTGTGGTTTGATTCTCAAAGCTTTTGAGAGCATTTTGAACCATTGGTTAGAAACTTGAGTTTGGCTGTTTGGGGGTTGACCCGATCAACCGGACCTCCGTTCGAAATTCCAATGGAACGGGTGAGTTCATAGTGCATTTTTGCATATGCCTGCATGTTCAGTTTGTATCTGGGAGGTCTCGGATGGATATCGAGATTTTGTGGGAAGTTGGTGATTTTTCTGGTTTCCTGGTGTTTCGCTTAAGCGGGCATTATTGCGCTTCTGCAGGTCCGCCTATGAGGGACTTGGCCTGTAGATGCGGGAGTTAATGTGGAAAGTGGATCCGCTGGGGCGACCACTCCTTCACGGAGGCTAGTCCACTTTTGCGGATAAGGCTTTCGCAGAGGCAAAGATCGCTGATCAGAAAATCCTTTTTACTCCAACTTCGAAACCATTATTCCCATTTACTAAATTCTTGACCTAAAGAGTTCTAAGGGTGATTTGATGAGTATTCGGGGTTGAATCTTCATTTGGGTAAGTCTTCCTACTCTATTTATGTTCTAAGTATGGATTCTAAGGTAGAACTAAAGGGAATCGTTGGAGAAGATTGGTTTACAAACCCTATTATTGATATATGAGTCTTAAGCTTTGAAAATGGGCTTTATTAGAGAATCCTGCTAAATCTAATCTTGGAACCTTGTGAATGACTAGACTCTAAGCTTGAATTTCTATTTTGATTAAGAATCAGATTATGGAAAGTTAAGGTTTCACTCCGAATTGGGGGTTTTTGATCTAATGGAGAAATTGATGATTTCTTGAGTCTATTTAGTAATTGGGGAATAGTATTGAACTTCTAAAACCTTGAGTTACCGATTTTAAATCTCAAAATTGTTATTTTTCCCTTGTGGGCCTAATTTTTCTCTTTTAAAGGGTTGTTTTCGATTCGAGTAGTACTACAGCTTTATGGATATCATTAGTTTCTATTTCTTACATAGAATGCATTATTGAATAGACTCCAACCGTTCGGAAGCACTTCAGAAGGGTAAAGCTTTGGCGTGAGGTTTCATGGAACCCGCTAGGCATTGAGGTAGGTTAAGACTTACTTTAGTTAGAATTTGATGAGTGAAATGTATATATGCGTAGAATTGACGGGAGAAAGCATGATTAGGTCTTCGGACATCATGTTGGGATGGATATACGTTTAGGTTGGTATGACTTCTGATTATGCGGGCTTGTCGCCTTATTTTTTGCACTGTGACATATAGTGTATTTGTTTATGTGATTGGATTGGTGTGATGTGATAGATTCACTATAGTGATTGAAACTTGATGTACACTCCATTTTCATGTTTATTGTGATGTGTCTTATGGTGTTTGTGACCTCCATATCATGTTCATTAGCATTGATTGCATTGATTTAGCATTCTTGCATTCATACACTCATACATAAGGGAAATGGTGTGGAAATGATTTGATGAAAGAAATGTGGTACTAATGATGAAAGATTTATGACAACAATGGAAGAAAATGTGACACTATTGATGAAAGCATTATGTGAATCCGTGATTCGAGATTATTTCAGAGTGGAAGGTATATGTGCTCGTGATCTGATGGGACAATTCGGAGCGCGTGGCACATGGACGCCATGGGTCTCCTGTAGGTCATGACTGTCGAGACGTCGATATTCCATTTGAAGCATGTGTGTATAGAGTCAGTATTGGCCATTGCATTGCATGACATCTATTTCATTATATTGCATATACCATCACCACATTATAAATTGATTGACTGGATTGTTGGTTATATTTGTCTGGTCGTTACTTTTAGAAAATATCGGAGACTTGACAGACTTGTGCTTAGGTGCTTCACCTTAGGCTATGATTCGGTTGTGTGATATTCTGTAACTTGAGTGGTTATTATGAGCCTATATGTTTAACTTGTTAATTATGTTCCTTATATGCATAAACTAATCTTAGTCAGCCTATGATGTTTACCAGTACATAGTGTTTGTGCTGATGCTACCTTGTTGTACTTTTTTCTGAGTGTAGAGTTTGCTATAGGATCCACGTCAGACCCTCGTGGGTGATTTTACGAGGCGCCCCATTTGGAGACCCGGGTGAGCCGTTAGATCGGCTTTGAGTTTTCTCTCATTTCATTACATGTCTATTGCCGTCGGACAATTATTCCTTTATGTTTATGTGCCTTGTATGACCATCCAGACTAGTAGTATTTTAGTAGCTTTTGTACTATTACAAACTAGATTCCCTAGGATGTTGTAGTTCTGTCGCATTTAGTTATTTGATGATATGATAATTGAGACTGCTTAAACAATTCTATTTCCTTTGTATGCTTAAAGTGAATGTTGAATAAGGAAAGGGTTCTCCCACCAGGGGGGATTAAGGTGGGTGCGAGATCGACCCACGAGTTAGGTCGTGACAATAAAACAGGCACATTTCACCTCAAAAGATTGGTCAATTTTACGCTCCTGAAGTACGAACCGTAAAACAAAGTATGGTTCATAAAATCAAACCGCAAATCTAGATCTTTGAGGCGAACCCTTTCTGTTACTGATTTACGGTAAGTAATACGGCCCGCAAAACATTTTACGGACCGTAAATTCGTGAAACGGCTATTTTTGTAAATCTGATATATCCCTTTTGGGCATATTGTAATATGTGTTCCAACATTATAAATAGCTAGGAGTAGCCCTTTAGTCACTTATTTTATGTTGGAATTTAAGAATACTCTTTGAGTGCTTGTTGAAGCCATTGTTGAACCTTGTTGAGAAAGGTGAATTTGCTTATGAAATACTAATCCCCTTGAGGTTTGCTTGATAGTTTTAGGTGCTTGTTTTGACTTTAGTATAGTCATAGTTTTCAATTAGTCCAATTCTTGTGTCTAGCTTTTATCTTTGATTCTTGTTTGTTTCTATTTTCGCTTTCAATATTGCATCTATGCTTTTCGCGGATGACATAGTCCTGATCGACGAGACTCGTAGCAGAGTTAACGCTAAGCTGGAGGGTTAGAGACAGACTCTAGAGTCTAAAGGGTTCAAGCTAAGTAGGACCAAAACTGTGTACTTGGAGTGCAAGTTCAGTGAAGCACCTCAGAAGGCTGGCGTGGAAGTGAGGCTTAGTACCGAGGTCATCCAGAAGAAAAGTACTTTCAAGTATCTTGGGTCTATTATACAAGGCAGCAGAGACATTGACGATGATGTCACACATCGTATTGGGGCAGGGTAGATGAAATGGAGGCTCGCTTCCGGAGTGCTATGTGATAAGAAGGTGCCACCACAACTTAAGGGTAAGTTCTACAAAGTGGTGGTTAGACCGACTATGTTGTATGGGGCGGAGTGTTGGCCAGTTAAGATCTCTCACGTTCAAAAGATGAAAGTTGCTGAGATGAGAATGTTGAGATGGATGTGTGGGCAGACCAGGAGTGACACGATTAGGAATGAGGCTATCCGGGACAAGATGGGAGTGGCCTCGGTGGAAGAAAAGCAAGACTGAGATGGTTTGTGTATGTGAAGAGGAGAGACACAGATGCCCCAGTCCGGAGATGTGAGAGGTTGGCCATGGATGGTTTCGGAAGAGGTAGGGATAGGCCGAAGAAGTATTAGGGAGAGATGATTAGATAGGACATGGCGCAGTTACAGCTTACTGAGGACATGACCTTAGATAGGAGGGTACGGAGGACTCAGATTAGGGTAGAAGGCTAGTGGATAGTATCATTTATCCTTTCATATTAGTAATTGCATTATCGCGATATAAGTTCTTATGCTTTGATTTCTGCTACTATCTGTTATTTCCTGTACTTAGATTATCTTATTTTATCTGTGATAGTTACGCATTGCTTCATCGTCATCATGGCTTAGTCGCTTTCATTATTTTCATTTTCATATCGCTTTGAATTTCTTGGCCTTATCTGACCTCTTTTTATGCTTTCTATTGAGCCAAGGGTCTTTCGAAAATAGCCATCCTACCTTGGTAGGAGTAAGTTCTGCATACACTCTACCCTCCCCAGACCCCACATTGTGGGATTTCACTGGGTTGTTGTTGCTGTTGGAGGCACTCACCGAGTACCCAGTACTCAGGCATACCATTGTTATTTTTTATGGTATGTTAGGTAACGAAGAAGAACAGGTTCGTAGTATGCGTGCGGAGTAGGAGAACTTGATGCATTCCAGACTTATTGGTGAGCCCACACCCTTGTTCGTGGGACACCCAATCTATTTAATTTTATCATTTTACTTTCTGGACTGCATCTCGAGGTTTTAGACTCTATTTATGTTTTCTTAGGAGCTCCATAGTTGGACATTGTGTTGTGGGTAGATACTGAAAGTATCGTACGACTTACTGAGACGTTTGCTAGTTTTTATAATTGATTATTCATATTAGACTTCTGCTGATTTTTATAAGTATGAGTATGCTTTCAGTTAGCCATATATGATTTCTTTTCAATGAATATTAAAATACTATCTTAAGAGAATAGATGATTATTGATTTTAGAAGGTGCTTCCGGTGTTGTTCATAGCACCGGATACATGTTGCGCCCAGGGTGGGTTTTGGGGCTTCCCTCATGTCTTTAATGGAGAACTAAGCAGATATAAATCTTTTAGTGGGTCTCATCAGTATCGAATTAATGGGCGGCTAAGGCTTTTACTAAAGGCCTAAACCTTTGAGCTTGGAAGCATCATGAAAGCTAAAGAAAAATTTGCTAAAGTTCTAGACAAAAGTATGCGCAGATGTCACAACCTGTATGAATCAAAAATCTGGGTAGAAGATGACAAGTCGAATCCTTCGGTGTCTTTTGAGACTTCCAACCCTAGTCGATTCCAAGAGAATCCAGGAAGGATCCCTGACTTTGATCAAAGGCGTCGAGAAATGGTTTCAACCTTACTTATTATCCAAAAAGACCAGCTTCCAGATAGAGCATGGATGTAGAACCCAAGATTACTAATCACTAGAGAGGCCGACTGCAGACAAAGAGGGGACTATGGCCGGAGCAATAAGGGCTTGCAGAATAAGGAAGCAATGGAGATGTCACGACTTATATCTAACGCGCAGAAGCCCCAAAGGTATCAGATTATAGTTTTAACATTAATCTTGTAGAGTTGGTGGCTTCCATGAGAAATACAAAAGAGGAGATGTTCCTGAAGCTGATCCGGTCGTACCCAAACCAGAGAGATACAAGTTTGTGGTGTGAGTGTCATGGCACTTACGGGCATAGAACTAGGGACAGCAGGCATCTCCAAGAGGAAGTCACCATTTTGTTGAGAAATGGGCATTTAAGAGAATTCCTGAGTGATAGAGCTAAGGTCGCGGAACCGGAAAAGCTCGCATCTCCGCATAATACAGTGAATATGATATTCGGAGCCATGGAGATCAACGACGTAACAGTTTCAGTAGCTAGAAAAATAAAAGTGTCCATTACTCAAGGAAAAAGGATCCGCGAGACACCATGTGCGGATGAGATTTTTTTAAGTGATGAAGATGCAGATGGCCTCAAGCTTCCTCCCAATGATGCACTGGTAATATCCTTCAATATTTTAAAATTTAAGATTAAACTTGTGTTGGTTGATCTAGGTAGTTCGACTAATGGCATCTAACTAAGGGTCCTTAAGCAAATGTCGAGAAATGACATCGTCCCGAACATAAAGCTCCTGGCTAGATTTAACTTAGCTAGTGCAACAACTAGAGGAGAAATCACGTTGCCCACTTATACGGAAGACGTGATGCAACGACCCTGTTCAAAGTAATGGATACAATGTCATCACCGAGAGGTCATGGATCCACGACATAAAGGTAGTACCTTGAATGTATCATCAAATGTTGAAATTCTCCACGCCAGATGGAGTAAAGCAGATCCAAGGAGATCATCTCGTGGCACTAGAGATGTTTGCCATAACTCTAGCGAGTAATCAAGTAAAGAAGGCATACAAATAGCAATCATAGAAGTCAAAGTCTACTCCCAAACCTAACTAAAAAAATGGCCAATTAGAGGAAGAGGGAATTGATAAAGGGCTACCAAACAAGTACCAAGTACCCCCGATCTTTTCAGGTACCATATGATACTAATGCTACCAAGTCAACGGCACAGGAACTCAACCTATCGTCTTGTTCATCGATTTCTTTGAAAGGATACCTGGTACAAGGTTAAGCCCCGAACTGAGAAACAAAATAATGGAATCTCTTAAAGATAACGTTGATTGCTTTATATGGTGACATTTACACATGACTGGTATACTACCCGAGGTCGCAGCGTCCAAGCTGAGCCTATACCTTAGCTTCCCTATGGTGAAACAAAAGAAGCACCTGACAGTCGAGGTTCGAAAGAGGTTTCTTAAGGAAGAGATAATTAGGTTGCTTAATATATGTTTGATCCGACAAGTCAAATACCCGGATCGATTAGCAAACGCTGTCAAGGTGCCTAATAAGATGCACAAATTTTGAATGTATATTGACTTTAAAGATTTGAATAAGGATTGCCCGAAGGATTTGTTTCCATTGCCAAACTTTGATCAAATGATCAACGCTACGACCAAACACGAATTGATGAATTTTTTTTATGTGCATTTTGGATACAACTAGATAAGGATGCATCCAGACGATCCATAGAAAAAATCAATTATCACTAATTATGGCACTTATTGCTATAACGTGATGTCTTTCGGGCTTAAGAATACCGAAGCCACTAATCAAAGGCTCATAAGTCGAATGTTTGAAATATAAATTGGCAAAACCATGAAAGTTTAAATTTATGGCATTTTAGTTAAGTCTCTTTATGTTGGGGACCATCTTAGTCATTTATAGGAAATGTTTGCCATCTTAAAGAGGTATAATATGAAGCTCAACCCGAAGAAATGTACCTTTGGAGTTGGGTCTGGAAAGTTCCTTGATTTTTTGGTGTCCCAGAGAGGATTCGAGGTGAACCCGAACAGGATCAAACACATTGAGGACATCCCGGATGAACTATATAATTTGAAGGTAGTACAGAGATTCAGTCCTTTGCATTTTCATATTCAAGTCATCCGAGAAGTGCCACAAGTTCTTCGCCCTATTGAAAATAAAAACCGACCTTAAATGGACACTAGAGTGTCAGCAGGATTTGCAAGATCTGAAGGAATATCTATTTAGCCCTTCGCTGTTGTCAAAGCCAAAGGATGGTGAACAATTATTGATTTATTTAGTTGTGTCCAAAGTCACGATAAGTGTAGTTTTTGTACGGGAGGAGAAAGTTACACAATATCCAATTTATTATGTTAGTCAAAAATTGTCAGGTACTGAAACTCTTAGAACTGCGCCTAGAGAGCTTAGCTTTGGCTTTAGTGATACCAGCTCTAAATCTTAGCCATATTTCCAGTGCCATCCCATATCCATGGTGGAGACTTTCCCTTTGAGGAATGTCCTACATAAGCCCAAACTCTCAGGGTGGTTGGCTAAGTGGGAGGTAGAAATAAGCAAGTACGACATTGAATATAAACCTCGGACTGTGATTAAGTCACAATTTTTGGCCGACTTCGTTGTGGATTTTAGTCTGGGAATGTTACCTCACGCTGAGAAGGAGTCGTCTTGGTTTCTGGGTTATGCTTGGTGTCTGGACCCTATTCACGAATAGGGCATCCAACGTAAAAGTGACCTGGCATGGCATAGTCCTCAGTACATTATTTGGAGAATTGTTAAGACAAGCCATACGAAGTATTCCACTAAGTAACAATGAAGCCGAGTATATGTTTATGATTGCAAGTCTTGAATTGGCCCAGGAACTAGGATCTGAGCTTGTTAAGTATGATTCCCAATTGGTAGTTAACTATGTCCACTAGATCTTTGAGGCCAAGGAGAAGTGGATGCAGGAATACATAGACAAAGTCCAACCATTGCTCTCTCGGTTCAAAGAATGGACGGTAATGCAAATACCTAGAGAAGAAAAGGTGAAGGCGGATGCTCTGGCCAATTTGGGATCATCTGTTGGGGTGAAAGGCTCGGTTCCAACTCGGTCGTACACTTGATGCATTTAGCCTTAGATGCCAAGGGCTATGATGAGGTCAATTATACCAGTTTAGTTTGGGATTGGAGAAGTGAATTTCTTGCTTATCTCAGGGACAGAAAGTTGTCTCAAGACTCCTAGGCTTCTCGGGCACTTAGAATAAAGGTTACCCGATATTGAGTTGTAGGCGGACAGCTGTATGGGAGGTCCTATCATGGTCTGCTAGTAAGATAACTGGGTCGAGGGAGTCTGATTATGTAATGAGAGAGAAGTACATGAAGGGGTTTGCAGCAACCACTATAGGGCAGACTTGCTGGTTTAAAAATTGGTAAGAGCCGGTTATTATTTGCCCCGGATGGAGCAGGCTCTGAAGTTATTGGTATAAAAGTGTGCAAAGTTCCGGTGTTGTGCTCAAATGGTCCGCCAACATGCCAAACTTTACATTTGGATGTTTCTCCAGAGCCATTCATAAAATTAGGGATGGATATAGTCAGAGCACTACCTCTAGGCCCGGGCGAGGTAAAATTTCTTTTGGTTATTACTGGTGATTTTTTTAAATGGGTTGAAGCGGGCGTCTAAAGAAAATCTGAGAGCATGAGGTAACAAAATTGATTTGGGAACTATTCTGTGCCAGTTCGGAGTCTCAAAGAAAACCACTTGTGGGAATGGGCCACAATTTATTAGTTCAAAAGTAACTGAGTTCTTAGAAGAGTTGAAAATTGAAAGGATCACATCATCTCCTTATCATCCAAGTGCTAATGGATAAGCATAGTCCACTAATAAAACAATAATTCGGAGTTTGAAAAAAGGGGTAGAAAATGCCAAGGGAAAATGGCCCGAAGAACTGCCCAGGATACTGTGGGTTCACATACCATGCCGAAGCCAAGAACAAAGGGGACACCATTCTCCGTCGCTTATGGCGCCGAGGCCTTAATTCTGATGGAAATAGGCGAGCCGAGTTTGAGGTATTCTAGAGCTAATGAACAAAAATGTTGAAGCTATGATGTTCAAATTAGACTTAATCGAGGAGCATCGAGATCTGTCTTTCGTTCGAATGGTATCTTAAAAGCAAATGATGGAGAGATACTACAATTGAAGAGAAAATCTTCGGTATTTGAAGGTCATGACCTGGTTCTCCTGAAGGTAACCAATAATACCTGAAAAATCAATGACGGGAAGTTAGGACCGAAATGGGAAATCCCTTATCGAGTCATAGGTGTAGCTGGAAAGGGATTGTATCAGTTGAAAGATGAGAACAGAGCCAAGCTGCCGAGCAAATGGAACGTTAGTCATCTACAGTGGTATTACTGCTGACGGTTGAACCGTCTGCACTTCATTTTCTATTTTATTTTGGTCATCTTGTGTTTTTCTTTTGTTTGCAGGAGATGTTGGTTTGATGTCTCCGGCACGACATGACACCGGATCTTATTTGAAAATATGTGTCGCACTCTTTTTTCCTTTGACCAGATTTTATCCAAATTGGGTTTTTCTGGATAAGGCAGCAACGTACATAGTATTACGATAATGTGAGGCAGCTTGTCGCAATCACTTTAGTGTCCGAATCCTCATACTAGCTTATTGATGCGGAGGTTTGGAAGGCGACACAGGGGACTGCCGCAGTAAGATGCATTAAAAGAAGCATCAAGTAAAAAGTAGAAAAGGGTCTAATATAAATAATTGGGTTACGTTGTGTCAGAGCGTAGTGACACCGGGGAGTGCCATATCAATCAACTAGCTTGTGGATCACTTCAAGCTAGGGACCGTGCAGCAAGTCCCGAAGAGACAGAAGCTATTAATTGACCACACAAGTTGGAAACACGCTCCTAACATTTCGCAATGTAACCTATTCTCATTTCATTGAAGTACACAAAAGTGTATGGCATTGCTTATGCATAGGAGGAATAAAATTCCCTTTTCTTCACATAAATCCTTTTTCATGTCCCGAATAAGTCCAGTGATTCCTTAATTTTTATGGATGTTTTCAACATACCAAATAATTGTGTAGGAATGAACATGAGACTTCCTCTTTAAGAACACCGTAAGAATAAAGGCCCTCTCATATGGTTCTCCTCCCAGATGAAAGGTTGAATACTGGATGTTATAATACCATGTCATAAAGTTAACCGGATGCAAAATTTCTTGGCCCGCCGTAGAGTTAATCGGATGCGAAATTTCCCAGTCTTTGCCAGTTGAAGGGTGAAACGTCCTTCTTTATTAAACTCCCAGTAAAACTTCTTAGAATCCGTCCGGATTTAAAGAAATGACGAAGTTCATAGACGATAATTTCCCAGAATCCAAGTTACACCGAAAACGAAATCTGCATTTAAAATACTAAAAATAATTCTAAGTATGAGATGAAAAAAATACAATATACAATAGAATTTTTTTCATCCAAACCTCGGGCACACATAAAGCTCAGAATATTTACAAAGAGCTTTGAAAAAAAAAAAAAAAAAAAAAAATCCAAAACATAAAAAAGGTATAAGGGCTTTTTGTCATGCCCCGAACCATGGCCTGTGCATAACACGACACTCGATGCCTTACTGCATGTGACCAAGCAAACCACATGGCTTGCGGACTCAACATGGACATGAACTGATGCGGAATAACCGATGAACATGCATAATTTAAGTAAAGTGTGGGACCATAAATCATAAGTCTGAAAATATCATAATATCATAATACAGAATAGTTTGAATAAACATAATAATAACAAGCCAAAATGGCTAAACGACTCCGAATATCTGACATAACATAACTGACTAGTTTACAAAACCTCTATCATGAATCTGAACTGTAGAACACACTTGCTGTGACAAGGCTCCCAACATACCTTAACTGCATAATTGACATAAATGTAAATAATGACTAAACCAGAAGAAGATGAGGCTCACCAAAAGCTGATACGTGGATGATCCTACTGAGCAGATGCGTCGTCCTGTAAATCCGTACATGCAACAAGAAATGCAGGCCCCTGGGCAATAAAAAGGGGACGTCAGCACATTGAATGTACTGGTATGTAAAGCAACTGAATGAAATAACATGACGAGAGCTGAAACTAAAACTGAAACCTGGTCATGAACATGAATACACACACACACACACATATATATATATGACATGAGTAAAAACATTTTAAGTGGAGAGCGCATACAATATAACCAACAACATGAATCCCCACGTGGGTACGTGGAGTCTGGTATCTGACCCGACTAGCAGAGCTCTCATACCTTGCCAGGGGTATAAGATATAAACATGGCATGAACAGATCCAATCAATAAAGCATGAAGGAATCGTCCTAAACATGGGCGGAGCGATCCTTATCCTACGGTGGCTAACGTAGTTTCAAGCTATTAAAGCCTTCTCGGTAATCTGTGCAACTCCCAAAAGCATGAACATAATATAGGTGGCATCTGAGCGCATGGTTTTTCATAAAACATGACTGGCATTATACATGGATGTAGTTACATAATATACTTGCATGAAAACGTGTAAACATGTAGAGTGTTTCATGAAAATAAACATAGTAATTAATAACTTGCATGTAAGAACCCATAGAATGCAAAGGATGGGTTTTTCATGGATTACAGACAGATTCTCAATAACCAAAATGGAATATCAAGAACACAATAACGAACTACGTATAGAAACATGGTACATCATGGTATATAGACTTAGGGTTATCATGAACATGTCTAAAACCCTAGTTTTGGTGAACTCTTGTATAATCATGGAGGAACATGGCGTGGGGAAGAACAAAGATGTTCCCACACGTGGATAGAAGCCCTACATACCTATTAATGCTCCAAACTTGTAATAAAAATCTAAACTTTGAAAAAGAATTCTAAAATCTTGAATCTTGAACCTTGAGATGGCTTTTCTTGAAAACCCTAGGTTGTTAACATAGAATTTCGCTTAGAATTCATGTATAATCATTAAAATTCACTTGGGAATACACGGGAGGGACTTACCTTGATGTATGAGGATGAGGAGAAGAGAGAATGGTCGTTCTAGGGCTTGGGGATGTGAAGAATGAAGTGAAAAAGCCTTAAAACGAAATTTTAAAGTTTCTATCGGACCTGTTTTACGCTCACTTTAGGCCCATTTTACGGCCTGTAAATCCGTTACAGTTTGCTGGATTTTTTGGACAATTTTATGGCCCAAATTTACTACCCGTAAATAATTTGCGGCCCGTAAATTCTGTCGTAAATCAGATTTACGGACCGTAAATCCGTTAGAGATTGCTGGATCTTTTGGACAATTTTACGGCCCAAGTTTACTGCCCGTAAATAATTTACGGCCCGTAAATTCTGCCGTAAATCGACAGAACACTATTTTAGTAAAACGGACATAACATTTTGTAAAGATGTCCATTTAACATCCATAATATACCATTGGAAGGGTATTTCTAAGATCTACAACTTTCAAGAAGGAAGTTTTCCCAAATTCCTTATAGATATTTCCGTATACTCACTTTAAGTGAGACCTGGTGCAAACTCACTTGAAAACATGCTCCGTAGGATAGCTTCCGACTTTACTTTGCCCAAGGACTCTTCGTAGGTCTTGAATAGGTTTCAAACACCGTTTCTACACTACTCATATTGGGTTCATTATACCCCCGCCTTACGAGTCAAATCTTAGCCCGAATGCACGAGGTGTTACACTTTTCATGCAGCTTCGCTGGAAGGAGTCAAAGACTTGGAGGTTACAGGATCCGGGTTGGACGCTTTGAGGTTTCAAGGGGCGTAGTCAAAGGCTTCAAGACTACAGAGTCGGGTATAGTACTGTGATGTAATTCTAGATGCAAGAACAATAAATTGAACCATAATCAAACAAGAAAGATAAGATACAAGAATGTGATTAAGAAATAGAATGGAGGGACAATTGACGCTAGAAGAAAATAAAGGAAAATCTTACAATTAAAATGCAACAATCATTAGATTAATCTAAGGGAGACGAAAAATTTAACTCATACAAGGGAATACTTACCCAACTAATCAAGAGGGTTTAATTGGAGAGAAGAGAGGAGTCATTCCCAATGTGAAAGACTTATAAATTATTATACTAGTTTTGCAAAAAATAGTTAAATACAAGAATGACCAAATTATAAATAAATAGCTACTTGAGCATATTGGTGATCTTAAAGTCTTCCTTCCATGCTTTCTTTAAGTCCTCCGAACTCTTGATGGTTGGAAGAATTATCCAAAGGCCTTGATGACCTTGTTTGTTTTCATCACTTCCCTCATAAATCTGTTTGCACATGTTATGGACTTTAAAAGCTCTTTTAATAATTTTGTCGTGACGCTTTAAGCTCTTCGTGGGTGATTGAAAGTCTTTATATCCAAGATATCCCACACCCTCACTCTTGATATTGACCTTTGTACCTTAATTTGCATTATTCTCCCCTTCTTGAAAAGAATTCGTCCTCGAATTCAAGTCTTGCAAAACAGAGTGAACAACAACTATACAAAGATTATCATAATTCTTCAAAGTAATGTCAATATAATAAGAAGCATCTCTAGGATTAAAAAAAAACTTAAATCCCCTAATAACATCAAGAATCACTATAAGCATCCTTAAAAACATCCATAAGAAATCATCATTCAAATATGGAAAAAAATTATGTTCTTTAAATAGATCATGCCGATCTTTAAATGACTTGTCACCTCATTTTGAAAAAGAAATAATGGCATAATCTAACAATAATGTGTCTACAAAATATGGAGAAGAATAAGTAAAAAAACTAATACTATTGTCACCATCAAATACTTCACTTTCATTTGTGAGCTCATTATAATATTCCTCCCACACTGTATCCCCTAGTGGATGACAATATATCTTGTAGCCTTCAAAAGTTGCTACGCCATCTACTTCACAATAAATATCACTATTCTCATCATTATAGATGAGCATTTTGTCGTCAAATAAAAAATTATCATTAAAGAGAAATAAATATAAGATGAAGAGTCAAAGCATCTTAATTCACCCTCAAAAAGATAAATGTCATCTTTCATAGAATTACATATGATATAATCCCTATGAGTGAAACAAGAGATAGGATCATTAACACTATGCATACTCAAAGAGTCATTTGATTGACCTTTAAATTCATTAGTTCTCACATTACTAGTTGGCAACAATTTAAGCTCACAAACACCAAAAATTTTGATCCAACACTTTAACTCATTAACTAGTGGAGTAAAGTCAAGATGCAGCAAGTCATCGCATTTTTCAACATGATACACATTACCACCCCTCCACCATCATCATGAATATCATCAAATGAAATAAAGTAGAATCAAAAAATTAATTTTCTTCTTTACCAAATAGAGGTGGAGTGTCATAAAAATTCTCATTCTTTCCCAAATAACCAACTTCATTTTCAACACTAACTTGAGGTTCACTAAATAATTCACAAGTCCCCTCAACTAGTGGCATATCAACACAAACAAGTTGGCTATCACAAACAATCACATTCTTTAAATTCAAGCTTGTCATAAAGTGACTCCTCAACACCATTATCAACAATGAGAGTATTCTTTTGAGATAAATAATGTTTATAATCCACAACATCACATGTAGTTAAAGAATCTCCTTGTAAGCCTCTAAATTCATCACACATGTGAATACTAGTTGCAAATACATTGAACTCCAAAAAGTTATCTCAATGATTTGCACAAGTAACCTTGATTAGTGCTTGACCAAAACAGTCAACATGACTTTCATCGCAAAGAAAATATTCATTTTTCTCAAATGAAGAATGACTTTCACCTAAACCAAAATTTCCATCAAGATTACTTAAAGGAAATAATGTATTAGGGTTGGTCATTTTACCTTGAGATGTTTCTAAAATTTATTCTTTATCTTTGTATTTATCATTGAAGCTTCTTGAACACTTGAAGAAGTAGTAGGTGTATCGGCCAACTCTTTAATCCTCAAAGTAGAAGGCTTTCCATTGTTTCTTCCTTCATGCCTTTATTTTCAAACTTACCTACAAAAGAGACATTACAACTAGGAGAAGAATAAGGATTAGCATTAGATTGAAAACAGGAAGCAAGCTCTCTCAAACTATCTTTTTCTTCACTTCTCTCAATTTTCTTTTCCTCTTTTCATTTCATTTTTCTCTTTTCAAATGCTTCTGTTTTTTCTGGTGACAACTCACTCATTACCCGCAACTCAAGCTCTTTTTTTCCACTCTTGAGTTGCCACTTGTCACTCGCTTACTCCTCTCAATCTTTTCTCTCTCAACATCATATGAAGGGGACAAGGCCCAAGAATTCGTTTTGAATAATTCGGATGACTCTTCACTTCAACCTTGTACTTTACGCTTTGAGAGTCATTGAATTTCTCTTCATGGTCTTCTCTTTAACAACGATATCTTTTTCCTTAAGCTTTGTCTTTCTTCTTGTCAATTTTAGCATTTCGAAGTATCTTTCTTTCACCTTCAAAAATGTATATGAAATAAAGACATACTCTTGACCTCTAAAAATTACGTGACACTTGTTAGTCGTTTTATCAAATATAGCTTCCCTTTTAATTGTCCAAGGCCTTCCAATTAACAAATGACAAGCTTTCATTGGGATAACATCACATAGTACTTTCATGTTGAAATTTACCCACTTGAAACTTTACCAAAACTTGTTTTGTGATCTCCACAATTTCTTTTTCATTTGACCATGACAATCTCTATGGTTGAGGATGTTTCCTAGTATTCAATTTAAGTGTTCACCATGCTTGAACTAGCAGTATTTATGGAACTCTTGTTAGGTATAAATCATGGCACCACTAGTCCTTCAATTTTACAATAAACATGAAACGTGTTCTCTCTTTTGGATAAATTGGTCAATGCATGCTTCATCACACTCATGTTGTTCAACAAAATGCTCTCATTTAATCAAAGCATTAAAGTCATTATTAGGTCAATATACAACATTTCTATCATAAGTACCATATTTATTCACATTGTATCTCAAATTTCTTGTCAAATATCTACCACCACCTCCTCTAACAAAACAAACATAAGAATTACGAACATTCTCATGTTTAGAATTAGAACCATTGTAAGAAGATGAACAAGAACATTTTCTAGGAGTTTTCTCATTATCATCATCATCATAATCACTTTCAAGAAAGTCGCACAAGAAATATAGGTTAATTTTGGCACCCAAAATTGACCCCCGGCTATTAGATTCATCACAAGAAGAGCATGTAGAACAGCCATACCTTGAAGCATCACCATATTCAAAATCATTGTTGGAAGCATAAGAATCTTCATATTCACATTCTTCACCATAAGACCACAATCTTCATTTGCTTCATAATCTTCTTCATAGTAATCCTCATTATCGTCATAGTCGTAGTCTTCAAAATCATCATCACAAGGATCATTCGGAGCTATGGAAGACATGATTGCAATCAAAAGAAAGTAGCAAAAAAGTTAAAGGACCTCACCAATTCATTCTCTCACGTGTATCACTCAATACTTGTGTATACACTGAAGGTCAAGACTTTTCGATCTCACTCAATTAATCTCACCACTCTACCATTTTCCTCTCAAGGGAATTTCCTCAAATCTCTTCAAGAACCAACAAATCAATAAACTCAAAGTAAGCCCCAAGTATCGGTTCAGAATGGAGTTTATGATTAAACAAAGAAGCACAATAAAAGTTGTAGGACTTGAATCAAACATTTCACAACGAAAATAAAGAGAAAAGTAAGAAAATTGACGCGAAATGAATTTAAAGCACGCAATTACTAAAACAAAGGATAAGAACAAGTATCCTAAAATATTAGCAAATGATTATTCATGAATGATGAGTAAAATCTAGAATCAACAAGAAAATCATTCAAGAGCCACCATAATTGATCAAATCTATTAACGCTCAACTCAAATAAAGTTTACCCAATCAAATATAGAGCATTTCAAAGCATCATCTAATAATTTTTGAAGTAAGGAATTAACTCAAACTCCAAATGTCAAGAAGAGTCGCACAAGAAATATAGCTTAATTTTGGCACCCAAAATTTTCTTGATTTCTCTTGAACTTAAATCGAATGATGAATTAGATACACGAAATTGGAACTTAATATATTCAATTATTCATCTTTTTACTCATGATAAAAAAAACTCAAATTCAAAAGAAACTCTAATTCAAAAGATGGGGAAAATTTTGCACAAAAAGAGCTCCAAAACTCAAATTATTGCACTCTACACAATGCTGACATTTTAGGTGCGAAAATGGAAGAAAAATGGACAAATTTTGATCTAAATCAACTCCAGCTACTTCCAAATTTCATATTCAATTCCTTTAGACTTTTTCGAGCAAAACCCAACAACATCCACTCAATTATTACTCTAATTTTCATATCTGAATTTTTTTTTTTTGTTCTATTGTAGAATTTCGTTTAGGATTAAGAATTGTAGGAACAATATTTTTTCCAAACTATGATACTAATTTGATGTGAATTAAAGTATGCGGAAGAAAACAAATTAAAGATAGCAAGATAAATTAAAAATAGATTGAAGAAAGAAAAGTAAAACACATAATTGAAGAAATCTAAAGACCCACAATTAGCAAATTGAGAATCTCTAAATTAATCATATAACTACATGTACTAGTCCAAGGATGAAGAGAATTGAACTCATACATAAATGTCTTCACAATGAGATATTCAAGAGAGAATCAATAAAAAAGCAAAGAGATAAACCCATCAACTCACAAAGAGTATCCATATTCACCAACATAATTTATCTTTAAATAAACCCCAACTTAAGCTACTTATACCTCGAACTAAATTTCCTTATCCTTCATCTTCCTCAAACTCCTCCTATTCCTCATATTCGGCTATAGAGGAGTTGAACTCATCGTCCGCGGGGCTTTGAGCAACTTCTAAGGCAGGCAGGTTCTCGTAGGTCATCTGCTCTAGGTCAAGGGCCTTAGAGATACGATCATCAATATTAACCGAACCGGCCTTAACTTCTTCTAGAGTCTTTCTTGGCATACTCCAGACGGCATGCGTTTTTTCTAGCTCGAACCTATCCTCCTGGGAAAGTAACTTCGTTGTGGCTATGTCAACGGCAGTTTTCAGCCTCGCGTTCTCGCCCCGTAAAACTATAATAGAATCGGACAACTCAACGTTGGTTTGGTTACGCTCCTTGTTCTGGGCCATATTTTGAGCATTCTCTCCTCCAATCTTTCCCTTTCTTTCTCTGCCATAGCCACCACCTCAGTTTTGGTTCGCAATGCAGTTTGCAAGGCTCGGATGTCTTCCTTGAGCTTAAACTACTTTTCCGCGGCGAAAATAAAAAAGTCTTCTTTGCGTAACCCACTTGTCCTTCAACTCAGCAAGCTCAGTATGAAGAAGACTGGCCTCTTGGTTGTATGCCATCTTCTCCTGCTCTGATTGCTCGAGCCTGGCATCGAGGTCCTCCATCTGAGAAAGTTTGGCCTCCAAGGCTGGGAGGCGCTCTAGTAGCTTGTCTCGCTCGGTCCTCAGCAACTCCTTCTCCGCAATCATCTGGTGAAGTCCTTCCGATGCCAGAAGGTTTGCCTAAGAGAAATAGATCTAAAGTGAACATGCAGCAGAGAAAGAAGAAGGGAAAACTTTATAATGAGGAAGGTAGAGCATAAATACTTGGGCAGCTGCGTGCATGGTTGTGGAAGAAGAGGGAGGAATGTTGATAGGGGTGGCATCCGTAGGTGCGTTCTTTTGGCCAGTTGGAACAAACGAAGCTCTGTAAGGAGAGCTCGCATGTTCAACAATTTCTAGCTCTCTAAAGAGCCTCCCAATTTCGTTGGGAAAATTGGCCCGCGGACTCGATTTTCTTCTCCCCTGAAGGGGTTGATTTTCCCCCTCAGTCTCGTCATTCTATAGGTTCACCAGCGTAGGAAGAGGTTCAGCGATAGGAGTATGCGATCCTTCCCCAGAGTCCCCGAGTGGATCTTTCTTTGCCCTTTTCTCTATGGACTAGGGGCTGGAGGTGGAATCAGTTATGCCGGCCGCAGTCGCCGCTTCAGGAGCCCTTTTGCGTTCAAGGACTTGTTGGATGAGTTGGTTGGCTTCATCCGTGTTGTTCGACAGCTCGGTGACAGGACAACTAGAAGACCATTTGCGCAAACCTGATAAGGTGAGATGAGGTTAAGGGTAACAAGTAAAATAAAAGAACCTTACGCAGCACAAGTGTAGAATGAGTTACCGTGGTTCTTGGCTTTCCAATTCTTACTCTTGGAACCTTCCACGTATGGGTCTCCGGTGTCGAAACGTCCAGGATATTCTGGACCCATTTGGTAAAACCCTCAACCGGCTGAGGTTCCCAAAAGGTAGCTGGAGAAGGAGAAAACGTGAAAGGAGAAAGGGGTTAAGTAGGCGAGAAAGAAAGGTAATATTAGTAAAACACCAAAAATATCAAAGGACTTACCGGCATTGTTCCACGCCTCCGGTAGAGGTGGATTGGAGTGCGGGATGATGTCAGATGTGACAATGATCACAAATCTCTCTGTCCAGCCGCGGTCATTGCCATTATCCATACAAGAGAGAATTAGATGTGTTAGGGTAATCACGCTGCCCCGAAAGAGTTATGGAGTGTAAAGATGGATCAAGTGGTCTAGGGAAAAATTTTCTCCAGCCTGATTGGCAAGATACCAGAGGCAAGCCACCGCTCTCCACACGGATGGGCCTACTTGGGCCAAGCAGACTTTGTAGCACCTGTATAAATTGAGGATGATTGAGTGGATCTTCGTCTCGAGTCCGAGGGTGAAGGGGTATGTGTATACAAAAGAATACCCGGGCTTGCCAAAAGTTATCCTCTCATCCTCTCCGGAGGCGAATACCTGAATATTCGTCCACCCGCAGTCTTTTCTGACGGTGGGAAGGTGAGTGGTTCGGATGGCAGATCAGTACTCACCGGCCGGTTTGTCCAGGTCGCCAATTTGCTTGGTGGACGGATCTTTGTTTTGAATATCTTTGTCGAAAGCCCATACTTTTGGTATGATCGAAATTGGCATGGAAGCACCGCTTTTGTCTTTTCACTCTTCTTCTTCCTCTTGGAAATCTTTGAGACACCGCGAGATGGACCGCCAAAGACAACCTTAGAAAGCGGCGCGTGCGCGGAGGAGTCACCATGAGCAATGGAGACAGTAGGGGTTGACGCATCGATGATAGGGAGTGACGGTGACGACATGGTGGAGAAGATTTGGAAATAAGTGAGTGTTGGAAGATAAGTCTGAGTTGGAAAATCTCCGGTGATAGAAAAAGTTGCAAAGAAATACAGTTTGCATAAAGCTTAAGAGGTTTTTAAGATGGTAACTTGTGAGATGGAGAAGGAAAGCATTTATAAAAGGGTGCTCGAGGACCGAAGTCATCATTACAAACTTATTCGTGAAAATGTAAAATTATTTATATGTTACCTATTACAAGTTTCTAATATGGAATTATGATAATCTCTGTATTAATAGTTAACATCTAACATACAGTTTATTTTTTTTACCAGTTTCTCGGCACGTACAACACACATGTATGCCGAGTTTGTAGTAAATAATATTAATATTGTTAATACAAAATTTTGCGTAAGTAATTATAGATAAAAGAATAAAGTGCAAGTTTATGTGAAGGATTAAAAATGAAACGTCATACGATGACTTGTTTGTTGAGGTCAAAATGATGGCGTTTGAACCTATGAAGATGAGCAACAAAGTTTAAATTTGTATTTCTTTAGTAGTTATACACAATCTACTGAGTTGGTATTTCTTTTCTCACTTGGTTAAAACTAATCGTTTGATTTACCTTTATGTGGTGTTGTGTACATATTGTTAAAATTGTGTTGAAGCAACTTAATTATTTCCTTGTTTTAAAATTTCCAACAATATACGGTTTGAATATGGACATAGCAAGTAGAAGACAAAAAGAATTGAAGTGGTTTGAGTGAGGAGGTTTTCATTCAAATCTTACTCTCTGCTTTTTTGTTTTAGGTAATTTTCTGCTTCTACTTGTCCGTCAACGGCATGAAACCAAAACTAAAAATCAAAGAAAACAAAAGCAAAGAACCAAGTCGTAATTATCTCTATTTGGCCTTCAACAAGAATACAAAGTATCTTACACAGTAAAGGTTACTACCAAAAAACACATGTAATGAGAAAATCAATTTTAAAAAGTTAGACTAAGTAATGCTAAAAAGTAGTTTAGATAGAAAGCGACCATTTAAATGTATAGAATTGAGATACAAAACTTCTAACTCTACACCAGAAAAAATCAATTAAAACCTCCATCTACCAAAAATAAATGAGCAAGCTTAATATCCCAAGGAAAGCGTGGAGAATTTACCTCGTCACGTACAACAATTTGAAGTGTATATCAATTCTAAATCAACATCTCACACCCTGCAACCCACAGAGAGTAATTTCTTAGTAAAATGCTTTCCCTGAGAAAGTGTTAGGTGGAGCAAACAATAAGTAACTAAAAAGTTAAGACATATATAAGGAAAATGATTTCCGCCCATAAGTGAGGCTAGTCATTTTCCCCTTTTGATGGAAAAAGATTTTATTGGATAATATTTTGTTGTAACGAAACACCAGAAATTAGACTTTCTCATGAAAATATTTTCTAAAAAATGACTTGAATCATACAAAATACATACTGAAGCTAATTTTGAGGAGTTTTTAAACAGAAACATATAGTTGTGCTAGAGTTTCACATCAACTTGTTTATTGAAATTAGATTTGCAATGCTAATGAAAGGAGAAAGACTCACTTAGACTCAGATGACCCTTGCAGGTATCTCTAAATTTTGTGGCTCTGCCAGACTTAACTGCAGATGGATGGGGGTATTCACTTCCTTCGTTGTTGTTACTACGGAGTCCTGAAGCACAAGAAGATTTTACTCATTGGTGTCAATTGGGGAGTCTATGGACTTTTATTGCTCTCCATGGAGCTTTTGGCTTTATAGGTTTTATGTTACGTCAATTCGAGCTGGCTCGATCTATTCAATTGAGACCTTATAATGCAATCGCATTCTCTTGTCCAATTGTTGTTTTTGTTTATGTATTTCTAATTAATCCACTAGGCCAGTCTGGTTGGTTCTTTGCACCTAGTTTTGACGAAGCAGCTATATTTCAATTCATCAAAATAGGGTTTCATAATTGGACCTTTAACCCCTTTCTTGTCTTTATGTGCATTCCTTTTATTTAAGACAGCCAGCTTGCCAGGGGAAGGATCTCAAGTCCAAGTGGAAGCCTATCCCACTAATCCTTCATGAAAATCCTCTTTAAAGCCTATATCGCGTCGTTTAAGGCACAGTAACCGTCTTACATGTTAGATTCATCGTTGGACCTTACTACCGTGCCGAAAAGACGTTATAGCGACCATCCTGGACCTTCCACGACTGTTGATCTGTCTCGGATCGGGAAGACGTTGAAAAGTAATATGGAGTATTGGTGTTTCCATTTACTGCATTTGCATCCCTTGTACCAAAACCATGAGAAATTCTCTGACTCATTACTTAGTGGTGGCAGATGGCATATGAACTTCTTCATACTCGCACCTAGTGTTTACACCAAGCAAATGAAATGCATTTGTGTTGTGCATATAAGCTTTTATCATTTCAATATGTTTTATAAGTATTTTCACTTGGGAAACGGTGTAAATATACCCCTCAACTTTGCGATTTAGTGCAGATATACCCCTCGTTTAAAAAGTGGTGTATATGTACCCCTGTCATAACAAAATGGTGCAAATACACCTTTTTTGCGAACGAAATTTTTTGTGGAAATCATTTAGCTTATTTTTTAATAAAAAAAAATACCACGTGACTTTAAAAAAAAAAATCTACCCATTTTTTTTTTTAGTACATATATTTTTCTGAAGTCACATGGTAATTTTTTTTCTTGGTGGAAATAATTAAGTTCGTTTAAAAAAATGAGTAGACATGTTTTTTTAAAGTCACGGAGATATTTTTTAAACGCACTAGACCCGAGACACCGGTAAAAAAAATTACCATGCGACTTTAGAGAAATATATCTACTAAAAAAAAAATGGGTTAACTTTTTTTTAAAGCCACGTGACATTTTTTTAATTAATAAATAAACTAAATGATTTTAAAAAACAAAATCCGTCAGCGAAAAGAGTATTCGTTGCACCATTTGTGTAACGATAGGGTATATCTGCACCATTTTGGAACGGTGGAGGTATATATACACCACTTTTTTAACGAGTGATATACCTGCTCTAAATCGCAAAGTTGAAGAGTATATTTGCCTCTTTGCCCTTTTCACGTTAGTTGTGAATCTTACAGTTATATTACTTGGGTTGGAGTAAATACTGGACACGAATAGGTATTTTCTGAAAGAATAGTACGGGAAAACTTTGATGTGGCACGTCTTATTTAAGAACCGAGTACCTTTTTATATAAATCCACATTTTCTTGTTGAATAATGTTTACCTTATGGAAGAGTTCCAAATTTTCTTGATGCATTATTTTTTGATCCCCTGCTTGAGTTAAATATAGGAACACAGTCAAGATCAACTTATCTTAGCAATATATGAGCAATACTTGTTATATATCCTTTTCCCGATCTCTTTTTCATGTGATGAAATTTGAAAGTTGTTACTATATATTTTTGCATACTTTCAAGTTCCAAGATAGCTCTTGAATCTCATTGTGTAATAGTTGCTCCTGCACAAATCAAAGGATATTAGCGGGCCTTTTCAGCACCAATGATACAATATGCGTATTATCGTGTAGTGTTGATTGCTGACCTTTTTCACACGGATGCCCCTTAATCTCGTTTCTAGTCGATTCTCCATATTTTGCAGGTCCTTAATAGCCAAACCAGAGAGCTATTCTCCCATAAATTGTCTAGTTTATATGTTGGTATATATATCTATATATATATATATATATATATTTACACACACACTACAGGGGTAAGGCCCGTGCCAACATAGTGATCATTACACATGGGAGATCCAACAGTGGCTTCCGTGTCTTATAACGTTGTCCTATGTCAATGAAAAGTTCAACAGAAAGAAAACTGTGAAACAGTCGAAACAATATCCAGAATTAAGGTGCATTTATTTCTTAAACGAAGCACCACAACCAATATGATCTAATACAATATTGGAGTCCAAAAGAGTCTCTTCCCAAGCTCGTAGGATAAAAAAAAACTTACATTCCAAAATCCGAAATAGTTGATGCAATAATGTAAAACTCAATGGTACGGCACAACCAAAGAGACAGCTATGTGGTAGCATAAGAACATATGTCCAACAACAATGGAGAAACTTTACCATGCTGCAAGAACTTAATAGTGCACCAAAATCTAATCTTAGAAGAACTTGCAGATGACACAGTTCAAGTTAGTTCTTGCAACACAAGGATAGCAACATACAGATCATTCGAAAAAAGACTACATAGGAAGAACTGATAAAACAACACATAAAAGAAAAGGGGAAGGAGGAAATCATACTATTTCACACCCTTTAAATTGTTAGGGGTCGGAGTCCTGAACTGTTTGAAGAGATGATAGTTCCGAGATGACGGAACGTCATTGTTGATGATAGGCCAAGAGAAAACCTCTTATGGTTTCTCTACTGTTTCATCAGCTTCAGCTGGGGGTTTCAACAACAAAAGAACAATTGATAGATGCGCACCAAAGAATAAAGAAAACTAACATATACCCCAACAAATGGAGATTATCAACAAACAAAGTTAAGTAATCAAACAAAGACAACAGAAAAAAATCACCAGAAAAATTGTTACCACAGACATTGGAGTACAATTGATTATAGTTTGATCACCATATATATTCAATAGGCGAGAAAGGAAAGCAACAAAACAATACGGTATGGATATGTGCTAGAGAAAATTGTATCACCTGCTAATGGTCTAAACATAGCATTATTTTTAGGGTGGATATCATATCAATTCAATAGCTAAAAGTACTGACAGAGAAAAATAATACAGATGGGTGCGAAGCAGAAGGGAAACTATTGGGTTTCAAAGTAAGGTTAAAGCAAGAAAAAGAACTAAGGATGATTTAGGAACAGTCTATTCAATTCTAAGGATGAGAGTGTCATGACCATACACACGGATCTTGTTTGTAGTCTTCTTATCATCTTTTTGTTGAGAAGTTCACAAAACCAAATGAACAACTAATTTTAGTCTTTCAACCAATGGCTAGATTTAGCTGACTTGGTTGTCCTTGAGAAAGCACTTTGATGTGCAACATCAAGACTCTTGGCACATTGGCACATCTCCTATAGACAATAATAACATAGTAATCAAGGAAATTTAAAGTATTTTTAGTCGTTCCATCTTCACCGTGCTTTAATTTTGTAGCAACATCACATTATTTAGATGATTAAAGGGAACATAACTACCAAATTGTAGAGTACACACCTTGGCGAGCTTGTTCAATGTTGAAGGCCATTCTTTGTAGGATTTCCTATATGAAGCAAGTATCCTATCCATATACAAAAAGCAGATATTTACAAGATCATATCCACCTGCATAAGACGCTGATTATGGGTGAAGAGTATAATTTATTTAGCAAGATACAGGTTAATAGTCATGAAGGGGAGCCTTGTCGTAACTGGTAAAGTTGCTGCCATGTGACTAGGAGGTCACGGGTTCGAGTCGTGGAAACAGCCTCTTGCAGAAATGCAAGGTAAGGCTGCGTACAATAGACCCTTGTGGTCCGGCCCTTCCCTGGACCCCGCGCATAGCGGGAGCTTAGTGCACCGGGCTGCCCTTTTTATACAGGTTAATAGTCAATCAATCAATCAGTGAACTATATGTATCAGTCCCAAAACTACTTTGTACACACTATATGAATACCTCTTAGCTATTCTGCTCTATTCAGACCCATGTTATTCCAAGAAAGAAATATGAAAAAAAGCAAAAAGGGAAAGAAACTGTAAACAGAGTTTTTCAATTATTAAATACTTCCCAGTAAACCCACATAGACTTATAGCCTGTTTGGCCAAGCTTATTTTTCCCCAAAAGTACTTATTTTTCCAACAAGTGCTTATTTAAAAATAAAAAATAAAAAAAGTGAGGTGTTTGGCCAAGATTTTGGGAGAAAATAAGTGCTTCTGGGGAGTAGCAGAAGCAGCTTTTCAGAAGCTATAAAAAAAAGAACTTTTGCCCAAAAGCACTTTTGAGAAAAATACACTTAGAAGCACTTTTTAAAAGCTTGGCCAAACATTAATTGCTACTCAAAAGTGCTTTTCAAAATTAATTGGCCAAACACAAACTGATTTTCACCAAAAGGTACTTTTTGAAAAGCAATTTTGAAAAAAACGATTTTAAAAGCTTGGCCAAACAGGCTATTAGATTAGACCTTTCATAAAAACATACCATTGATTGGTAACCTTGCAGATTAACATGTTTAATGTGGTCAAACCGATGAATAAGGACACCATCATGGAGCTTGCCAATTGCAGCACTTATATCGAACACTATGTCAATCAATCTTCTTCAACTATACCATGTGATCCAAAATTGAGAAACACGTCTTTGACAGAAGAGCCTTCGACATATTCAAATGTCAATGTGTGCGACACCACATCAACATCATAAAGAACTGGAGTTAAAACCAATGCCTTCTAGCTTTAGTCATACAATGGGACTCCTACTCCACCATTAAGATATCTTAAGGCCATGCAAGCACACTGAAAAAATAATCCACTAAGGAAGTCACAATTTCTGGCTCAACTAATCGCATATAAGCATTTTGAGAGTGAGCGTTGTGCCTAAAGTTAGATACCTGTAATTTTTTTGAGAATCGTTCCTTAACTATACACCTGTTCCACAAAAGATGACTCAAATACTCTCCGAAAAAAGAAGTGCACACAACAGAATGGATCTTAAGATATTATTAGAAGATTCACAGAGGTAACAACAAAAATGAACAGCTAAAACCAACTCCCTTGGACCGCTATATTCTACTATTGATACTACTCAAAATTGAGTTAAATGAGGAATGGCTCTTAGAAAAACAAATAGAATGGCAGCTGATAACTTACCACCTTTGTGCTATACTTAATTAAAATTAAGGATTTTCTTTTATTTCTGAATTGATTTCCATCATAATTGGAATATGTATTTTGGAGGAAGTCTTTATCAACCAGTCAAAGTCACGTTATACTTTTCAACTTCCAAAATTATGCCCCCTACCTAATTCATTTTATTTTACTCTCTTGGATTTCAGTCTAAATATTCAGAGCATATAAGCAGTCATTTGTGAATTTAAGCAATGAATGTTAGGCTGCATCAAGATACTTTAGTGAAAAGGAACTTTACAAGTGATCTTTAGCTTCAATGAATTTTCCTCTATCTCTATCGTAATTTCACAAAAGATATCTAGGTTGATTGACAAAAGATAGATTTCATTATGGGCTTTCACTTTGGTCGACTTTTCTTGCTCACTGATCCAAACTCGATAAAAACTATAATTATCCCAGGCCTTCATTTCAATGTAACAAATATGGAAGCTCTTTAAAAGAAGTGTCAAGCTTGGCCTATCGCATTACCTTTTTAGTAGTAACTTCAGAAATCAGAATGAGTGTCACATTACCTCATCTCAATGTGTATTCTCCCATTAAATGGTCTGGTTGGCACTATAAAGTTAATCTCCAAACAATAGTTCATCTGTACTTTTATGTACTTAATCATATGTGCAATGAGTCCTTACACGCGTGAGCCTAATTCTTTTTTATGGACCAAGCGCATGAATTATTATTTTTTTGATAATGAGTGGTGGTGAGAGTCTTTGATACCATGCTGAATTCGGTTTATTAACTCAATTATATTTTCAGTATTGCTTAACCAGTATAAAATGTTCTGGTTAACAGGAAAACTTGCTGCATCTTAGGAATCAGAGGGGTTAGTCAAAAACTTCAATTTGCTCAGCTATATGGTAAGTCGAAGGGATTTCTTTTGGCCTGAGAAATGCAGGATCTTAGGTGAGCAAGTATTTACCATTTGAACATGTTGAGCAACATATTCAAATATAAGGTAAATTATTTTCTTCAACTGGATATTATTGTTGTACAATATATATGAGGCTCCGAAAAGATGCACGAGAAGAAAAATGTACCAGTACTCTGCAACTAATATGGATATAAAATATCGACTAAAAATTTGTGGCAGTTAGGGTCCATCACCTTCCACAGCTTTCTATCAAAGAGAATCCACAATTGTTCAATTTACAATCATATTCTCAATTACAATTCTCTAATCGAGCAGCTCATATAGGACAAATAATCGCTAAATCTACATTTTCTTTATGTTTACACAAATTAGCCAAAGCAAGGTAGTTGCACTTCAAGAGATTGAGCTTTAGGAAACTTAAGTAGAAGATGAGACATGCATTGCAAGTTAGGGATAGTTAAACAACTGATTAATAGAAAAGTTACACCAAAACCAGATTGTTGCAACTCCAAATTGTGCCCGAATAAACAGAGTTCTTAATAAGAGAAAAACCCATAAAATGAAGGTAGATATGTTACCTTCTCAAAGAACCAATATATTCTTCTCTTGATTGACCTTCCATTTCCTTTATCTCCTTTTCATGCGTCGATAGCTACATTATTCATAACCAAAGGAAAAATTAGATAAGAATTGATCTTAGTGATAGAACAGAAATTTGCACTGTCAAAAAGTTAATTACAACTAATAGTGGAAAAACCCCAAGATGGAATATTAAACACAAGATGTCCCATAAATGTAAAAAGATTGACAGGCGTCCCCCCAAAAATGAAAAGAGTAGGACTGCAATTGAAGTACAATCCACCTAACTTTATGCACAATACCTAACTGCAGTGTGCGTACATCCCTTGTTGGCTTATATATATATATATATATATATATATATATATATATATGAGTTTTGTTAACTTACCACGTGAAGGTTGTAGGTTAACAACCTACTCACTTTTTACTTCACTTAAATACCCTTATTATTTTCACTACAGCATTAAAGTTGAAGACATTATATACCCTTGTACTACCCCACCGTTACCATTTTTAATATTTGTAGCGGCCCTTTTCCCCGCACACGTGGCATGATATGAACATCCCAGCTGGAGCTGTCAATATGGGCTTGGTCCGTGAGGCTGGCCTAACCCAATCCTTTATTTAAGGTAAAACTTACACAAATAACTAACTTTTAACAGCTTCTAACAAATTATAGCTATAAGTTGAAGATTTACAATTCGTAGCTGCTTTTGGCTGTATTTCAGGTGTATCTCGTGTTTTTGAAATACAGTAAAATACAGCGAAATACAGCGTGGCTGTTGAATAAAAAAAAGGCTATATTTATGGCAATAAAAATCTTTTTCAAATTATATGGTAAATTGTATTAATGGTTCCATTATTCACGCAAACCTCATGAGGTTCCATTACAGCTAACGTCTCTCTATCAAAATCACTCCATTCAAAAGTTTTTTGCTGATTTTTGTTGTATTCGGTTGTATTTCGGGCCTGTTTGGAAAGCCACCCAGGTAATTGTAATTGGGTGTAATTGACAGGGTGTAATTACTCTCCAATTCTCCAGGGGGGCTGAAAATTGGGTGTAATTACACCATGTAATTACAGGGTTACTTTTTAGTTTGTTTATTTTTTTTTACTTTAATTTCTTTTTATTTTTAATTTATTTTTAATTTCTATTATTTTAGTTTTTTTTTATTTTTAATATTTTTTTTTCTATAATTTTAATTTCTTTTTTTATTTTTACTTTTGAATTATTTTTATTTTTTAAAATATATTTTTCTTTTTATATTATTTATTTTTCATTTTCTTCTTCTCATTTTCCCAACCTTTACTTCTTGTGATTATGTAATTGCTCGTATTTTTTTTTTATTTTTTATTTTATTCATTTAGCATAACCTTGTTATTATTCTAATATTTGAAACTACACCTCTTAATATTGGAAAGAATGAGTCATTAACAAACTTGACATATAACGAGTGACGTTATTAAAATAGAATTTCATTGTGAATGAGGTTATAGACTTATATTTTTCCTTTCTTTTGAATTATTTACTTAAGTTACGTTGGAACTTACTTATGTAATGTTAGAATTTGACATAAGAGTATTATGTTGAATATTTTCTTTTGGATTTTGAATTTAGGTTATATTTCCAATTTTAAGTTATTTGCTTTCACATTGCATGTTGTTTATTTTTCACTTACATTGTTGGATTTTTTGTGTCAAACATTTGAATAATGTTATGGCATTATATTTATTAATATTATTTTTTTATCAAACATCTAATCCATGACGTTCTCACAAAAAAAGTCTTCTTTTAAGTTTTATAATTAATTAAAATTAAATATTAATTTGAAAAATATATATCAATTATTTTTGTTACAATATTAGTTACAAATATATGATTATTAATTAATATATTTTCAAGAAACAATGTGTTATTAAATAACTAATTTAATATCATTTATAAAGGTAATATTTTTAAATATTAATTTTAAATTTTTTATAATTAAATTTTATTTTTAAATTAAGTAATTTGTGTAATTACTTTGGTGCAACTAAACAACATACTTGTAATTACTGTTGTAATTACGTCATGACAAACAAACGGTCATTGTAATTGCTCTTTTGTGTAATTACTAGGTTTGTGTAATTACTATACTAGTAATTACACCAATTCCAATAACCAGGTGGCTTTCCAAACAGGCCCTTCGCGTTTTTGAAATACATGAAAATACAAAATTTGGCAAAGTAAAAATAGGTTGTATTTATGGAACATATTCTCTTCTTTCATTTTAAATAGTAAGTCAAATTAAATCAACCATATATCACGTATAAGGGCTAAAGTTCCGTAACAACCCACGTTTCTCTCTCCAAATTACTCCATTCCAATCTTTTAGAAATACTTCCAAATACAGAAAAATATACACTGGAATACAATGAAATATGGTTGATTGTTTAAGAAATATAAAATTGTAGTATGCGTATATACAATGGAATACAATGAAATGTATCAGAAATTGTTTCGTAAATTAGAAATACATTGAAATATAAGCGAAACATCTTTTGACTTGATCTATTGAAATATATGAAATATCTTGAAACGATTACATTGAAATATAGCGAAATATATAAAATATCTGAAATATCTTGAAACACCACTACCCTGATACTACGAACCCCACACATGTTGGAAAAACCTCCTCCTTATCCGCCGCCTTTCTTCACATCACGTCTGCTTCCTCTAAAAAGCCTGCGAACTACCACGACAATGGAAAAAACCTCCTCCTTCCTCCGCGCCTTTCTTCGATCCACCATTTGTCCTCATCAGCTCAAAAACCATCACAGAACCACCAAAAAAAACCATTAATACATGAAGCATATGGAGTTCAGATCTAAAGAACTAGAACCTTAAGGTTTTTTTCGAGTTTGGAAATGGAGATGATAGTAAGAATGGTGGTGGTGGTGGTGGCTCCGGTGAAATCCACTGCTCCCTCTTTTTTCAGATCTGAGTGTATTCTCAGATTTGGCGTCGTTCCACCATCGTCGCTGCCACCTCATCATCATCAACAACAAGAGCAATAGCAGCGGCATCGACGGCTTTAGCTGCCGTCGGAGTAAAGTCATGGTTGTTATTCGACTAGGAAGCAGCAACAACTTGTGCAACAACGATGTTGCTACGAGCTTTAACGCTCAGTTGCCTCACGAAGTTTGGCTGAAGGAGAAGAGAGGCCGGAGATAGAGAAAGGGAGGGAGAGAGGCGGCAGTGAGGGGAAGGGGAGAGAGGAGAGAGATTTTTTTTTAGGGTTTGGAGAAGATGGTAAATCTTAAATGTGTAATGAGGGAGAATAGAGAGGTACATGTATTTCAAAAGTTATTGGACCAGTTATGATATGTAATTTTGGAAAAATAAAGCTACAAAAATTAAATAAAAAATAAGGTTGTTATTATTCATAAATAAGTCTTAGAGGTAGCTATGACAAGTAAATTTTCCTTATTTAAGTAGGGTTGGGCAAGGATTTCTTTGGCCCATATAGAAGTGAGGCTCAAAAGCTCAGCCTCTCTTGGCCCGCCGGCCTCAAGGGTTAGGCTTAGGCCAGTCCTTGAGGCCAGAAAAGAATAATAAATTAATTAATTTTTAAAAAAAATAAGTAAATTAAACAAAAAGATAAAAAGCAATGAAAAAAAAAGAATGTACTTACTACTAAGTAGTAAATTAGAAACTAGAGTAATACTTTTTAGTCTTAGAATTTATATTATATTTAATTTCTTTTGAACGTGATCTGAATTAATGATCAAAAATAATAATTTATATTTGTTCTCTTAAATTTTTTTTCTTCTATGATATGAATTTGCGCAAGAATGGTGTGGTAGAAGATTCTATTCCATATTACAAAAGTTTCATACTCAAATTGTACCAAAAATCACTTAGAAAATGTTATTTCGGAAGACGAAAAAACTTAAAGGTGGCACGTGCAATCCATAGTCATTTACATTTATAAATTTGTCATTTTGCAGCCGCCTTGATTAAAAGGGCCCGTCCCCCTAGCGATTTAATTTTTGCCCTTTAAGTTGGGTTAAATTGGGTGGGTGACGGCCAATATTGACACGTCTAATCCCAGCCCTTTTTTGTGTGTTTGAAATAGGATTTTTAAGAAAGAAAAGGATTGACAACTACTCTCATCATAAAACCCATAATTCTCTGCACTAAAAAAATCCGATCTTTGGAAAAAAACATAAATTGTGTGTAAAGGATAACAAAAACGAACACATTTTTTTTAACAATTGGTGTGTAGTGCTTGTAAAAATGGAAACGGCTAGTGAGGTGGGTTCTGGTGAAGGAAAAAATTATAGGTATTGAGGGATTAAACAATTAGTTGGGAGTACTTAATTTGAATGTATGATTAATAAATGGAAAAACCATAAATGAGAGAGAAAAAAGATAAAAAAGACTAAGAAATTCAAAATGGTTGGGGCGTTCCGATCATGCCACGTGTTCGGGAAAGGAGTCATTATATCAGGGGTAAGAATATTAAAAATTGTAAAGGCGTAGTAGATACCATCGAAAAGTGAAACGAAGGATGGATGCAACTATGTTTGGGTAGTAAGGGGGGGGGGGGGTGTGTCTCTCTCTCTATATATATATTTCGTATGTCATTGGAGATCCCACATAAAGGATATAACAACTGCTCAAAAGAAATATTCTCAAATTATCCTAATTAAGGAGGCTGATGTTCTTATATATAATTAATAAGATTCTAAATATATATATATATGCCGATAATCCTCATTTATATTATGCTAAATATGTACTCTTCATTTTTAATTTTTTTCTACAGCAAGTTGCCAAATTCAAGACAATTGCCTAATATTATAATAGAATAAATTTCACGGACGGTAATTCAATTTTAAATTTATTGTACTAAAGACATAAAATTATGCAAACAAGAAAATACTCAATCATATATCACAAAAAGTAAAACACGAAAAAATATAAACTTCGATCATGAAAATGATAAAAACCATCAGAGCGGGTTAATTGATTGTTTGCTAAATTTTCAAAATCTTTTGCAGAAAGAACTCTAATATTTTTAATAGTTTGAAGTCAAGTATGCCAAGATTAGACAGTTGGATCAACAATCAGTAAACAAATAAGACTATCGTCTCGAGCATAAGGAATTCAACGTAAACATTTCGGTACATCGGATTCAATGTATATGTTAATTCGGTACATCGGATTTCCTTTTAATCAAAGGAGTTTCACAATGATCTACTATTGTCTCGACCATAGGAATGAATGATTTTTCACGCGCACCGCGAACGCGAGATTTTAGACCTTTGCGCCGCCTAATTCCACTAAAGATTAGAACGTTCAGTTGATTGTAAGATAGAGATGATTGTGGAGAAATAGACGTCACATAGGGTCACGTAGGATAATAAAAGTGGGGACAAGGGGAATTAGCAGCTCAGGGGTAAATATGAGCTCAAAAGTTGGATGGTAAGGGCAAATACATTTAAATCTCTTTATAATTGTCATTCGTTATAACAACATTTTATTATAATGGCCTGATTTTTATCCAGAATCGATTTTTCATGTTATATTTTACTTTTCTATAACAACATTCTACCTATAACAATAGTGACATCCATTATAGCGACACATTCTTTGTAAAATTACAACTTCTATAACATTCATACTCAAATATTGTGTAATAATATTTCTAAGAAATATATTATGTATAAAATATTTTAAATATTTATGGCAATCATCATTGATGTCATCCACATAGTAAATTTCAAGTACGAATATCTAAAAGAAAAATATTTTTTTTTTTTATAGTAATCTGATTTAGTCTTGCAGGATATCAAAATCATCTATTTCCTATGTACCGATTTTGTATAAGTTTGATACTTATTTTCCTGATTTTGGTAGCTGTAAATAGTCTATTTTAAGTTTAAAATTTTGCAAGACTAATCAGATCGCTATGAGAAATATTTTTTTTTCCTTTTAATATATGCAAACAACATAATCTTAATGAAGAGACTGTTTGGTCGTTTAGGCATTTGTACTTGTTTACCCCTACTGGCCCTTCCCCTGGCTTCGTTATAGTGTATTTGACTTGCAGGGATGGGTGGCATGGTTCCCGAGCTAGGCGGGTGAGTCTTGGTGGAGTTTGGGGAATTTAGAAGCTTTTAAGTTGAATAAGTGAAAAATTGTTGACCAGTAGTTGACTTTCACGTAAACGAATCTTTTTGGGATTTTTGTCGGTTCCATTAGGTTCGGAAGGTCGATTATGACTTGGTAGGTTGGTTGGTTCGATTCCCGAGGCACTCGGGGGCGTTTCGGTCTTTGGGTTGGAAACCTTGTTTTGGGGGTTTGGGGATTGACCGGGTCAATATGACCTCGTTTGAGAATTTCAAGGGCGCGGATGAGTTCGTAGAGTGTTTATATAATGGGTTACATGTTTGATTTGAATCTGGAGGTCTCGGATGAGTTTTCGGGAATGGTGTTGGCCTTGGTCAAAAACCTGATTTGTCTAGGTTTTGGTGTCTTTTGCATCTGCGGGCCCGCCTATGGGGTCTTAGTCCACAGGTGCGAGAATGAGAAGTTTAAGTGACATATTTCAGAATAGTATTAAATGAGGGACTTAGGGCATTTAACACTTCATATAATGAATTAACTGCCCGACACCCGCTTCCTTGACCAGCTTACCGCTCTCCAGCGGTCCCATGACCGCTGTCCGGCCACTTCAACGCTAGGGTGACCACTATAGATCTACCACTGTCGAGGTGCTGGTGCCGCCAAAGCAGGCATCAGACACCAGAAAAACCCAAGTTTTCACAAACTCCACCCGAATTTTCGACTATCTCTCGAGGCCATCTGCTCACATACCAAATATGTAGACATTTATAAAATACGCTACGAATGCACTCGTGGCCTTAGAATTCCCAACAGAGGTCTCGTTGATCGAATCAATCCCCGATACCGCAATTTCAACTTCCCAGCCTAAGTCCCGAAATGCACCCGAGTGCAATGGGAACCGAACTAAATATACAAACAAGTTCTGAATGACCATCCGAACTTCTAGTAATCGACGAATTTCTAAAAAAGGTTCATTTACCCAAAAGTCAACTTTGAGTCAACTCTTTTTCGGTTAAAGCCTAATTTTCCCAAAAGTCACCCAAATCAATTTCAAACACCTCGAAAAACATGTCAACGGTCCCCTCGGTTCAAAAGTGAGCTAACGAGCTCAGGAAAAAGACAAAAAAGTGCCGAAAAGACTGTAACGACCATGCTGGTCGTTACAAAGGGATATTCCGCTGCCAGGATTTGAACCCGGATTCCTTATAAATGGGAATTTCCAGTGCTACAGGGAGGAATCCGGCTCTCCACCTACTCGCATATTCGCAGTAGTTTCGGTGGACTTTTATTTTACTTTCTCTAATTAGTACTGGTCTGGTACTGTTTCCACATTAAAGCGGAATCTTTCCATGAAAACATAGGCTATATCTTCCCATGTAGTTCATCGGCGTAAGTCTTATGCCGTGAGCCATTCGGAGGCCTCTTCGATCAAGCTTTTGTTGAATAGCCTCATGATGAGCACCAAGTTATCTCTGACACCAACTAGTTGGTCACAGTAGGCTTGTAGATGGGCCTTGGGGTTTCTTGTCCCATTGAACATCTCCAACCTAGGTACTTTGAAGCTTTCGGGAAAATCCAAACCCGAATGCATGCAGAGATCATCATAGCTCAAACCCGTAGCCTTGCGGGTAGCTCTCGTGGATTGTTCCAAAAATTTGGCCACCGTGCGTTCTATTTCCTTATCACGCCTGTCTTGTTCGGCTCTCCAAGCCTTTTTCATCTCCTCGTAGTGATCGAGCTCTTGGTGATCTGGTAAGAAGGTGTTTGGTGTGACAGGGGTGTGGAAGGAAACGGTTGGGTGTGTGGGTAGCTTTTGAGGTTGGTGGGAAAATGGTGCTTGGTCGTATAGTGGAGCTGGGGTGAGTATGTTGTGGTACTTGATAGGATGGGACTGCGTGGGTGGTTCTAGGGATCTGGACAGTGTTGAGAGGTGGTGGAGTGTGGTACAACGTACCACTGTGGGTTGGTTCAGTAGTGGTTAGGTTCAGGGTAAATGGCACAGTTGTCCTAGCAGGGTAAGTGGGAAAGTGATCGGGTAGTGGCAAACTCAGAGATGGAAAGGGCGGTGGAGGCCTTCTTGCCTTAGTGGGTGCTTCTTTGGCAGCACTAGCCATTTTTGCCTTTGTGACCTTTTCTTGAAGGTCAACAACCTTTTCGAACAAACATTTTGATAACATCTTTAGAGTGGCAGGATTCTTGCAAGTCAGGTGGGGGCGAGTTTCTGATGACGAGTTCATTCCGATTTTGTTTATTTTCCGAAGTTCCAGCCATAGTTGTTTTGCCATTGTCTTATTAGGAAAGGGATGCTATTGCAACTTTGGATCTGGTGAAGTATGCCAATATGGACCAAACATGTCACGACCTAACCAGAGGGCCATGACGGGCACCGGGAGCTAACACCGAGCACCTCTAAACATACATCTCATAATCATTTCTGGGTGGACCATAAAGATAGCTCACGGATATCATAATCTGTAAAGGTTCATACATCACAAAATAACGGCACAGCTCTACATAATCGTCAACAACTATGCCTATCGTCACAAGCCGACAAGGCTACCATAATATTACACAACAATATACACTGATAAGGCTATGAAACGTCTAACTGTACACACATGTCTACGAGCCTCTACATAGAATACAAGTAACCATAAAGACCAATACCAGTAGACTACAGCTCCGAAGTAAGTGGAGTGCTCCTGAGAATCTGCTATATGAAGCTCCTAAGGGTCTGGTCCTGTTACACCTCAAAAAAATTTCCGTCGATGCACAGTGAATAGGCTAATGAAGAGTACGAAGTATGCGATGTTTCAATAAGTAAGAGATAGCATTTGATGATTCTAAATAAGATTTTAAAGACATTCGATGTTAGACGAGAAAGTTTCCAAAAGAAGGCAATCTATACGATAAGTATCGAAAAGGATTTATGAGTAGCAAGTCGATGAAAACTTAATGATGTTTTAGGGAAGAGTTATAATTCCCCTTATATTGTTAATGAAGTGATAAACAAGTGTTAAGAAGGTTCCATAAGGATTGGAGATCGAACGAGACGACGGGAACAACTTCGGAGAAGCTGTGGGTTTCACGGCCACTTCCACGGACCGTGAAAACTTGTACGGATCGTGGAAGGGTCCGTGGAACTGCCAGCAGAGATGGTGGCTGGCTGGTGGTGAACCGCGACCAGAACCACGGACAGCACCATGTTCCACGGACCGTGGAAGAGTCCGTGGAACTCCCGACGGGCTGAAATCTTCTAAGTCTTTAAATGTGTTTCCAACTTCATTATTTCATTCCAACACTTCCCCACTTCTCTCTAAAGTATCTAGAGCATTACATATATTTCATGAACAAGAATCCAAGGGAAATCAAAGGTTCTTATCATCAAACCAAGTGAATCAAAGTAAGAAACCCATTAAAGTTCATCAAAAACAAGGAACCCAAGTGAAGGAAAAACTAGGGTTTTGCTCAAGTGAGGTATTTGCACCCAAGGTTCAATCCTACACCATCTAAGGTAAGTTTTATGACATATCCATGTTATTTAAGGTATTTGAAAGTTGAAACACTTGGATTATATAAGGAAATAGGAAATGGGTCATGAATGTGTGAATAGTATCACTTTTGAGTAAATGTTTGGAATGAGTCATGATTCTTGATACATTATGAATATGATCATGTTATAAATGATATTGAGAGTATGGAATCGACATTGTATGTGAATGAACGTAATGATGTGATATGACCATGAATGTGGATGATTGGAAGTGAATTGAAAAGTAAGGATAATGTAGTTGAATAAAGGCTATTGTGATGATATTGTGAATGTTATTATTGATGTTTGGGAGTTGATATATGATATGGAGGAAGTTGTATAAATAAAGGAGATCTTTGTCCAATTTTCCCTAGCTTTAGTCATGAATGCAAAGCTGTTAATTCTCTAATGTTAGTATGCACTCTAATGAAGGTAGAAATGTGAGCATTAAAGAGGCACGAGCAAGTGATAGAATAGTTGAACGGAAAGGTATGTAAGGCTAACCCTTCTTTCATAAGGCATGGTTCTTTGGTCAAATATATATATATATATTCCTCTATGAGCCTATGATATTCTTTAGCGATCCTATTTCTAAAAGCTATTAAGCTTATGATTCTTGATACGATACGATTGTACTAAGTCTCTTATACGACGAGTAATCCTCTAAGGATAGAATGTGATGAATGACGATAGTGAAAAGGCTAAAGATAGTTAAGAGCTTATATGTATATGTGCCCATGAGTGGCTAATGTGAAGCCCGATATTACATGGACGGGTAGAATATAGTGAATATGTATATATCTATATATGACGATGCGCGTGCACCACTGCAGTTGGGTACGGATAACCCTGAGCCTTGGTAGGGCCAGGTATGACACTGAGCCTTGGTAGGGCCAGCTATGCGAAACACCGAACCTTCGTAGTCGGGTATGCTATATAAATGCTATGTATATGACATCAATATGAGTACGAATATGTTAAGTATATGTAAATGCCAAGTAAAGGCTATGTATATGCAATGTATATGATATCAATATGAGTATGAACGGAAATATGAATACGAATACGAAAATGCATACAAAAGGTAAATGAGTACGGATATGGATATATGTACACAGATACGCAATAGAAATGGAATGTCCCTATGGAAAGCAAGTAAGTGCTATGACGATAATGCTATTATCTCCCATTTTATGCTATTTCATATGTTATCCATTATGCTCTCATATTGATATTGATCATGCTTTACATACTCAGTACATTCTTCGTACTGACGTCCTTTTGTTTGTGGACGCTGCGTCATGCCCGCAGGTGGCCAGGGAGATAGACTTGATCCATAGCTAGATTTCTCAGGGACTACATAGCGGAGCTCCATTTCATTCGGAGCTGCAACTTTTGGTATAGATTCTTTTGTGTACATATTTATGGGCACGGCGGGGTCCTGTCCCGCCTATATGATATAACGTATTCTTTTTAGAGGCTCGTAGACATGTGTGTATGGTTAGATATGTTTGGCCTTATCGGCCAATATTTTAGGATATTATTTTGATAGCCTTGTCGGCTTATGTACATTTATATGAGCATAGTTGTTAATGATGATATAGATGTGTTGTTGCCCAATGAGACTAGCATGATGATGAATGAAAAGCATGATTTAGCTATGTGGCTCACCTAGATGTGATGTGAAAGTATGTTAAGAGGTGCCCGGGTGGGATAGCACCGGGTGCCCGTCCGTATTCCTCCGGTTGGGTCGTGACAGGTCCGTCTACCTGTCTACCTGCGGGCATGAGCGTAGCGTCCACAAGAAGGGACGTCAGTACGAATAGTGTACTGAGTATGTAAGGCATGAATAGTAACATGATGAAACCATGAAGAATAGCGTAAGATAACAGAACCGTTTATACCTCATGATACCTTTTAAGACATTCATCATGCTCACTTAACCTTTTTCGAGAAGAAACATTTCATATATCCACATACGTACCCATGCAATACCTTACAATACAATACAATACAATATAATACAATACAATACCGTACCCGTCCATATAGACTCGGTATTATTCGTACCCCATCATAGTAAGGTTCGGTAATATCCATACCCGGCCATAGTAAGGCTCGGTAACATCCGTACCCGGCCATAATAGGACTCGGTAACATCCGTACCCGGCCCTTTCGGGACTCGATAACATCCGTACCCGGCTCTTTCGGTACTTGGTCATATCTGTACCCGGTCCATTCGGGACTCGGTCATATCTGAACCCGGCCCTTTCGAGACTCGGTGTCACACATGACTATATATATATAAGAGTACATAAATAAAAGCACATCATCATCATCATTATCATTATCACCATATTTTTCCTTAGAGGATCCACTATCTTAAGATGAGATCACTAGTGTCATGAGAGTATCAAGAACGATGAACTTGGATAGCATTGGAAATGGAATTATCATCATCGCTATATCTCACCTCGAAGGAACAAGTATTATGAGGTGAGATCAACAACAATGGATAAAATCAAGGAAATCATGAAATAAACTCAATAATCTTATAATAACATCAAATCCATAAGCTTTGGAATCTCTAGAAATGGGATCATCATCATCATCATCATTATCATCATAGAAAACATCTATCTTTAGTATCATAAGAACTTGAGAATCATAGACTTCTAGCTTTTTGGGAATAAGGATATTATGGAAAACATGTATGGGTTCATAAGAAAAGAATCAAGCCTTTAGAAAGAAAGGATTTAGCCTTAACATACCTTTTTGGTCTCCTGCTACTTAACGCTTATCCTCCCAAGCTCTTAAATCTACATTCAAGAGAATTCATACTACTTTATGCTTATCGTCATATGCTTATCTTAAGTCTTCAAATTAAACCCCTTTAGAATCTGCCAAAATCTGGGCAGCATCTCCCCTGTTTATATCCCCAGCCCAAAATCACAATACCAACAACCAACACAACAACAACAACACTAACACTAACAACAACATCATCAATACCAAAATATTTCATAAAATATCTCACACGATGTTTATCAATATGCAATAACAATATGCACTTCCTTTCTTCCCAATCAAGGAGCATAATCTCATCAACACACCAAAAACATTAGATACCATACATATACATGAAAATTAGCCCAACAACATGGCTACAACATGCTCAAAACATTCCATAAACTCAACAACTACAACACAACACTTTATGACCTTTCGTCCATAGCTATTTTCGCTTTTAAGACTTGCTAAACCTTCAAATCAACTCAAAATAAGATATAGGATGAAGAACATACCTTATAATTGAAGAAATTTAGCCACACCAACTTTCTTCAAGACCAAACTCACCACAACATTAAGTAGAAACAAGAACAATCACTTTTCATGAACTAGTTTGGTGTAATCTTGTTGAATTCCTGATTTAAGGGGCTATAAGTGTTTAAGAGAAGTGTATGGATATGTCTAGAAATCCCAAGAAGTGTAAATGATGCAAAAAGTTGAATAATATTGTATCTATACCCCTTTAGAGTCTGTTCCACCGACTTTCCAAGTGGGGCCCGTCGGGAGCCATTTGGTAGCTTGGAGGCTTATCTTGAAATGCCCATAACTCCCTACTCCAATATCATTTTTATGAACGGTTTGTTACGTTGGAAACTAGACTTTCTGAACTTCAATTTAGGCTTTTGTTTCACTTAAAAACTCCTGATATACTAGGAGATATACCTCTCCAAAGTTGACCCAAAATTTCTATCCAAAATTGTGCCAACTTTTTTCTAAATTTTCGACAAACTTATTTTTCTTCAATTTGCTTGGTCCCAGAATCTTCTGAAACTTTTCATACATGATATTTATCATTAATTGTACTTGATAAGGGTCATGTCCTTTTGGCTCAAAGATTGTCCTTCCCGGTTACGACTTACGAGATCATAATTCATCCTTTACTTCATTGTTACGTACTTCCCATGGCTTGTACCTTTCAAAACTTCATGAGACGTCTCTGATACTCAAATAATATGGTGAAATACGTGGCGTGCTCATGTTCTGATAGTGTGAGGTGTAACATCCTTCCCCCCTTAGAAACATTCGTCCTCGAATGTTGTTGCTTGAGAGCTTACGATGTTATCATTAATTTCTTGAAATGGTTGTCCTCCTTTAATTCCTGATCTCCATGCTCTTATAATATGGGCTCGTTAGTCTTTTTCTTTTTTCATATCCTCCCAATTCTTTGTCAAACTCAATCATTAGTTTCATATCCTCATGTTCTTATGTATGTACCCAGTGGTCAATTGATATTTAGTTATCGCCCTGGGACCTGTTGCCATTAAGGTGGTAGTAATTCATGATTGCTACGACTCCCTGCCAATCTGTGAGCACTCTTAAGTGTTGTACTCTTTTGCCTTGCTCCTTATTTCTCTACTAGTAGATAAATTCTCTTGTTTAGATATGGCACCTTTCTTGCTTGCTTCTCTGGTGGTATTTTAGATTATCCCTTTTTGTACTAGTCGACCTTATATACATACCATATCATCTTCTTTTAATTCCTTGGTCGGACTCTTTAATTACTTACAATATCATCATAGTTCCACCTATGGTAGCGCCCAGATTATTTACAATAGCATTTCTTTGCTAGTGACTTATTATAATCAGTGATTATTTTATTTTAGATTGTCCCTTATACTTATCCCTGGTCACATGTAGTTTTTACTCCTTCTGTTACCCCTTGGAGTACTTTACTGCATATCTAAATGTACCTAAAATTTCTTCGGCGCGAGTGATTCGAGTCATAGTCCGGAATACAACGTATCGCATTGACGAAACTTATTCTCTTTGATTCGCTAAACCTTCATCATCTTGTCATGCCTCCTTTTTCACATTTGTCTCATAATATACTTGCATTTAGTCCATTCTCACTTTTCTTTAGCGCATTCTTGATATATTGGTTCATCTCGAATTTTGGCTCATTCAAGCCAGTACATTTCTCTCTTTTGAACTTGGGAATATTGTAGCTCCTCTTAGAACTGAATTTGTTCTTCCCTCCTTTTAAAGGATGTTCTCATATACCAATAACCTTTGAGTATTAACCGTCTTTGATAGTCATCTGGCCAACCTTAGCGATCCTTCAACTTTTCTATTCCATATAACGCCAGAGTTCTTTTCATCGCATGGTTTAACTTATTTCTTTTTTTCTAGTTGAATTCTTGTATCAAATCAAAGTACTTATACATATCGGATACAATTCTGATGCCTTATTTATTGTATTTTCACTTCTACCTTTCATGACTAGTAGTCCCCTAGGCTAATGAATTAATGGGGACATCGGAATTCATTAGCCCTTACAGTGTCCGACTATACCACGCTCCTTTAGCCCTAGTCTTTCTCCATGACTATCTTCTTAATATCCTTGAAATTCTCCTTGCTCTAGGTTCCCAATTCCGATTTATGTCTATACTATACCATTAAAAGTTGATATTCCACACCATCCATTCCCACGACTCGTCCTTTCATTAGCTTAGCTCATTTTGTCCCGTAATTCTTCTTAACTACTTGTTTGCATCACAACCATGCATCATAGTCCTTCTAGTGTTCTATCGATTCTTGTTCTTTTCATGAAATCCTCACAAAGTACACCCTTTCCTTTCTTCTTTCGTCGAGTCCTAATCTTCTTTTATGATACAACTCATAGGTTAGGAAACTTTGGAGTGTTTCGTTACGAGTGCGAATCCCTTTTGACGCTGAAAATCTTTTCTTGGGGCACTTTCTTCCCTTAAATAGGCGTACCAATCATGGGTTCACATCCATCTGCCTAGTTAAATCTCAGGAGTTTAAAATTTCCTCTTCGCTCTCGTAAAACCTGTTTATTTCTTCTCAAGGATGCACCTTTGTCCATTATTTACAACCTTCTTGGTTCTGGTTATGTAGACGTATAGGTTGGTTCCGGGGTCCTCACGTTCACCCTTTGTCACGTACAACATTACTCTATCTCCTGTTGATTTATTTAAATTTGATCCTATCGTTTGCTTTCCTGCTTTCATCTTAACCTTTTCCTCAAATATATTACCTGATCCTCAATGGGTATACGTTTTCCTTGTCCAAGTTTCTCTCCCCTTCATGATATCATAACCTTCTTTTTCCTAATGCTCGTGCTTACATATTTGGTCACGTTACCGCTATCTGACTTTAATTCTCGAGAAAACTTAATCGTGATTCTCTCTGTAGTGCTTCCTGATTCTCTCTGTAGTGCTTGCTACCTCAATTTTGACATAAAGCACAATCAATAACTTTTAACATGTCATAGCATCAATCATAAGGGTATACATAATACTCGAAGTAGGCACTCGTGACTTATCTTTTTATCGCTTTTCAACATCTTTTCTTGCGAGACATCCCATTGCCATTTGATTTTGTCCTGAATCTGTGGCTTTGATACATCTCCCCTCTCTTTTCGCCCCGCCCATTGTACTCATACCTCGCGATCCTTTCGAAATCCTAATTGTAAATCTCATATGCTCCTAATTTCCCTCGACTACTCTAGTTTCTCATATTCTTTTTTGTATGTCTAGATCTGTAGGTCTTCCTAGCATATATTTCTATGTCCTAACTGTGAATCCCGGCGATATAACTTTACTTAAAAATATTTACTCGTACTTGTACCCTGTCTCTTTGTCTAAAATAATCAACCTCGCATCCTTTACTTTCCTGTAGCAAATCGAATCGATCCTTTTGATATTTTATCTTCACATGTAGACCTACTCTCTTCTCTCCTTACACATAAACCGACATCGCACCTAATTTCTCTATCGTCAAATAACCTTCACAACACCCGTCTGGAGAAAAATATGAGGTGAAGCCTTCTTATAAGGATTAGCTAGAAATACACCACATATTCCTAAGGTTGATACAATCTCTACTTCCTTCATCGGCCAAGCAACATCATACTTAGAAGTTATATAAGCAATTCAGAAGACAATCATAATTACAATTCAACTTACCTAACCATTTCTCATTCTTGAGTTCAAGGTCGTCATTAATACATGAAGTAACTTGGCCATAATGATTCTCAGAATAGTACCAACTATCAAATACTCAGAATCCTCTTGAAGTCGAATGACTGGTGACTTCTAAATCCCAATGTAAACCCACATCACATAGGAAAGTCCGATAAAACGAGTCTGAGTGCCTATCATCAACCCGTCCTGATCTTATGTATATATATATAAACTTCTAGAGTAAAAATTTCCCCTACTCGTTAACTTCCCTTCCTATATAAATATCTTTTCGTTATCTCTTACTCACCAATCTATAAATCATAATACTGCATTTAAATTCTTAGTGTCAACTTTCCCTATATCTTCAATAACAACAACAACATACCCAATGAATCCCACAATGTGGGGATATCTTCAATGAGTCTCAATTTTCCGAAATCTCGAATGCAACTCATTCCAGTTCCTTTAATTACTAATCATTTTTTCCTGCAGGGTTCTTCCCTTAAATTAAATTATAATCATTCTAAAACTTCTCTTTAAAAGCATCTCATAACAGTTCATTCAATCATGACATACAAAACATCCGATTGTCACATTTTCCCTTCATTATTTCTCTATAGCATAGACATTCAAACAATTCATTTTGTAAAAAATTTGGCGGAGTTTCCACTATACTTCTTACTGCCTCATTCCTGCACACTGTACCTGTAAAACACATCCAATGCCTCACAGAGCGATCACAATTACCCGTAACATCTAGCTCAAATTCTTATATCAAAGTCTGTCAATATCAGTAAGGCAGGAATCATACCTTTCAGAGTATCAACTTCAATTCTCAACAATTACCTCATAGCGGCATAACAACTGCTTATCCATAATCAAAAAATTTAGGGTTAAAATCAGGGACATCACATCCTATAATTTAACTCTACGACATGATCTAAGATGAGAAGGAAGGGTTAATGGTTCCTAAATGCCCTGCAACTTCCTATTTATAAGTGTGGTGCGCTTCACACCCATAAACAAGACTCTACTGGATGCGGCTCGTAGACACTCCCTAGGACAAATTGCTCTGATACCACTTTTATCTCGACCCCAACTAGAGGGACATGACGAGCACCCGGAGCTAACATACCGAGCACCTCTAAACATACATCTCATATTCATTTTTGGGTAGACCATAAAGATCACTCACCAATATCATAATTTGTAAAGGTTCATACATCACAAAATAACGACACAACTCTACATAATCTTCAACAACTATGCCTATCGTCACAAGCCGACAAGGTTACCATAATATTACACAACAATATGCACTGATAAGGCTATGAAATGTCTAACTGTACACACATGTCTACAAGCCTCTACATGGAATACAAGTGACCATAAAGACTAATACCAATAGACTGCAGCTTCGAAGTAAGTGGAGTGCTCCTGAGAATCTGCTGATGAAGCTCCTAAGGGTCTGGTCCGTCTACCTGTCTACCTGCGAGCATGAGCGCAGCATCCACAAGAAGGGACGTCAGTACGAACAGTGTACTGAGTATGTAAGGCTTGAATAGTAACATGATGAAAACATGAAGAATAGCGTAAGATAACAGAACCGTTTATACCTCATGATACCTTTTAAGACGTTCATCATGCTTACTTAACCTTTTTCTTGAAGAGACATTTCATATATCCGCATACGCACCCATATAATACTGTTACACCTCGTACTTTCAGAGCATGAGCATGCTACGTACTTCACTGTATTAATGGAGTACCGGAGACGTCCCTTGAAGTTTTGAAAGGTACAAGCCATGGGAAGTACGTAGCAATGAAGTACAGAATGAATTTCGATCTCTTAAGTCGTAACTGGGTAGGACAACCTTGGAACCAAAGGACATGACCATTATCAAGAATAATTAACGATAAATATCATATATGGAGAGTTTCGCAAGATTCCAGGACCAAGCAAATCAAAGAAAATAAGTTGGTCAAAAATTTGGAAAAAGTTGCCAGAATTTTGGACAGAATTTGGGTCAACTTTAGAGGGGTATATCTCGGGGTATATCAGGAGTTTTAAGGTGTTTCAAGAGCCTAAAAAGAAGTTCGTCGAGTCTAGTTTCTAATGTAACAAAGCGTTCAGCAATATGACATCGAAGTAGGGAGTTATGGGCGTTTTAAAACGGACAGCCAGAGGAATCCGAACCTGGGCAGAAAATCCGAAAAGCTCACTTAAAAAGCCCACTTATGTGGTGACCCAGCCCAATCCGAGTTTGGTACCTATAAAAGGGCCTCGACACTTCATTTTATTCATTTTTCTTCAACTCCACAACCCTCTAGAAATCTCTTAACATCTCCATACCTCTCTAGAATCTCCCACACTTCTTTCTCCATTATAAGAGTGTTCTTGAAGGTTCTCCTCCATTCCAAAACATTCTATACCATCACAAAAAAGGATCAAACTCCAAAACCCCAAGCTAATTCATGGAGAAGGATTGTTCTTGTCTCTACTTAAAGTTGTGATGAATCTGGTCATTGAAGAAGTTGAGTGGGGTGAAGTTCTTCTAGTGTAAGGTATGTTCTCCATCCTATTTCTCATGATTAAGTTGATTTGAAGGTTTAGCAAGTCCTAGAAAAGAAGAGAATCATAGTAGAAAAGTAGCAAAGTATTAAAGTGAAGATGATGACTATGGAATGAATTTGAAAGGATATTTTGGATTAATTTCAGATTAAATTGAATATAATTCTTTGATTATGGTATTGTGGATATTGTTATGGTTGGTTGAAAAATTGGGAAAAACATCGTGAGGGATGTTTTATGAAGTATATTGGTGTTGATGATGGTGTTGTTGGTATTGGTGTTGCTATTGTTGTTGTTTTGTTGGTATTGTGATTTCGGGCTAGGGATATAAACAGGGGAGATGCTGTCCGAATTTTGGCAGATTCTAAAGGAGTTTAGTTGAAGACTTAAGATAGGCATATGACGATAAGTCTAACAGTAGTATGACTTCTCTTGAATGTAGATTTACAAGCTTGGGGGGAAAAGCGTTAAGTAGTTAAAGTTAAGGCGACCGAAAAGGTATGTTAAGGCTAGTTCCTTTCTTTCCGAAGGCATGATTCCTTTCTTATGAACATATATATGTTTTCCATAACATTCTTATTCCCAAAAGTTAGAAGTTCATAATTCTTAGAGTTTCTTATGATTCTAAAGATAAGTATGTTCCATGATGATAATGATGATGATTTCATTTTTGGAGATTCCAAAGCTTATGGATTTGATGATACTATGAGATTATTGAGCTTATTTCATGATTTCCTTGATTTGATCCATTGTTGTTGATCTCAGCTCATAACACTTGTTCCTTCGAGGTGAGACATAGTGACGATGATAATTCCATTTCTAATGCTATCTAAGTTCAGCGTTCTTGATACTCGCATGACACTTTTGATCTCATCTTACGATAGTTGATCCTCTAAGGAAAGATATGGTGATAGTGATAATGATGATGATGATGTGCTTTTATTTATGTACTCTTATGTATGTATATATATAGTCATGTGTGACCGAGTCCCGAAAGGGCCGGGTATGGATATGACCGGGTCCCGAAAGGGCCAGGTTACGGATATGATTGAGTCTCGAAAGGGCCGAGTATGGATTTGACCGAGTCCTGAAAAGGCCGGGTACGGATTTTATCGAGCCTTACTATGGCCGAGGTCGGATACTACCGAACCTTACTATGGTCGGGTACGGATAATACCGAGCCTATATGGCCGGGTACGGTATTGTGTGGTATTGTATTGTATTGTATGGGTACGTATGTGGATATATGAAATGTTTCTTTCAGAAAAAGGTTAGGTAGGCATGACGAATGTCTTAAAAGGTATCATGAGGTATAAACGGTTCTTTTATCTTACGCTATTCTTGTTTTTATCATGTTACTATTCATGCCTTATATACTCAGTACATTACTCGTACTGATGTCCCTTCTTGTGGACGCTGCGTTCTTGCCCACAGGTAGACAGGTAGATGGATTTGACCCATAGGAGCTTCATCAGCGGATTTGCTTCAGAGCTGCAGTCTATGGGTGTTGGCCCTTATGGTCACTTGTATTCTATGTAGAGGCTTGTAGACGTGTGTATATAGTTAGACGTTTCATAGCCTTATCAGTGCGTGTGGTTGTGTAATATTATGGTAGCCTTGTCGGCTTGTGACGATAGGCATAGTTATTGTCAATTATGGCAGCTGTGCCGTTATGTTGTGATATATGTCCTTACATATTATGATATTGTCACGACCCAACCCCGTAGGCCGTGACTAGCGCCCGATCTGGGCACCCGTACGTACCATGTCCAAAAATAGTAACTCAAGTATATAAAAAATGGAGCGTAGTTTCCTCTCGTTTTTCTTACTAACCGAGTAATTTACCCGCGCGCGTAAAATACCAACAAAGGCCACACAGGCCAACATATTCATATACACATATATAGGCGAGCCGACAAGGCTGCCGCGGTGGATAAACCGCCTATACATATAATACATACACGCACTGTACTGATATGGCCATAACCCACGTACATGTCCACAGGCCTCTAAACGTATAACGAAATCATATAGCACAGACGATGCGGCCCCGTCGTACCCCGAATAATAATATACATATGTATCAAAAGAAAATATATACCAAAATATATGAGCTCCAAGAAGGAGCACTCCCGTGCAGGATAGATGGCCAGGGTGTGGATCCCCGAACCGAGCGTCGGCATTCACGCGCACGAAACGCAACCCCCGAAGAAAGGGTCGGCCGCGAAATATGTACCGAGTATGTAAAGTACGAACCAAGTAAATAGAACCACAACCGATCCGGACTTTATCAAAATAAATATAGAAATCGTGATCAAAACTTTCCCGTGAATTATATCTCATGCATATCCATATCATGTCATCAAATCATTATATACATACGATGCGTGCCGGCCCTCCGGAGGGACTCGGTAAGTAAAGTCATGTAAACA
>NC_081347.1:20186682-20353575 GCF_029784015.1 Lycium ferocissimum | reverse complement strand
TCGTATTTTTTGGGATACGAGTCGTCCAAAGCATAGAATGATCCTTTTCTCTGTAATAACGCCATGATCTTGATCTTCCAGATGTTAAAGTTATTACTTCGCCCATCAAAATTCGCTACCTCAAACTTCATAGATGCCATAGTCTCTTCGTCTCCTAGATCTTACAACATGTAGGCTTCTGATACCAATTGTTAGAGCGGAAATGATAAAAACATAGTAATTAACATGGTTCGGATCGATGTGATCCTAGTCCACGGAGAACGGCCGGCACTTTTATTAATATCAAGGGAGAAAGTAAGTTACAAGATTGAATACTCTTAGGTTCTATGTTCTGTCCTACTTAATAAATCCTAGCTAGCATGTATTTATACTACATGGTCTAATCCTTTTCTAAAAAGGATCTAAATTCCAATAACACTTGCAAACCAACAAAGAAAAAAAAGGTTCTTTTTATTTCTTTCCGCTTTTGAGTAGAAATTGACTTGAATATCTTCTCAACTTCACAAAAAGAAAAGGAAATACAGAACTGCAAAATTAAAATAATAAATCAGGAGACTTTTACTAAATTAATTAGAATTCTTACAGGCACAAATCAACAAAGAAAATCCTATCTTTTCTTGTTCTTTCTGCTCCAAGTTTATCTCTTCTAGCAACAATTCATGTTGTGATCATTTTCTCTGTGGTTCACACTTAGTAGTGCCAATTTATTAACCCATTCAATGATCAAAACAAACTTCTGCAATTCCCAAGCAACAGTTTCACAATTTTTTATCAAACAAAATATTAAATGAAGGATAAACTAAACGTTGCTGATAATGAAGGCAGTGGGGCTGCTTTAATATTTACTCCCTCCTTCCCATATTACTTGATCATTTTTCCTTTTGCACGCCTATTAAAAAATCATTAATAAAAGATGTATTTTACTATCTTATCCCTATCTCTCTCCAATAAACACATTCTAATCAATATTGACTATTTTTAAGAACATTTAATACTAAGGGTAAGATGGAAAAGATTTAATTAATTTTATCTTGGTTTCGTAAATGAACAAGTAATTTGGGACATATATTTTTAGTAATGTGGCCAAGTAATATGGAACGGAGGTAGTATTTAATATGGTCTTTGTGGCTATATTTATCAAGTTGATCAGTTGCTTGATAAATTCTTGGCACCGGTTCATCTGCCCTAAATAATTAGCAAAAGGAGAAAAGCACTTCAATTTCTAGAGGGATGATGAAAGATAGGATGAATTAGTATAATTAACGGAATTTACAATATCATCACTAAAGAATTAAATTGACTTCATGTAATTGAAATATTACTATTTTATTAGATATTTAATTAAATTCTTATTTATTGTAAGGACAAAATGGTAATCTAACTTTAAAGGTAGAAGCTTCCTCTTTTAGTGTAAAATATGATAACTTCATATCAATTTTCTTCAGCTTCTTGGTTGTGAGCAGAGGATACAGATTAAGCAATAAATGATGTAGAACTTTACTTGAATCACATTATATATAAAGCAATCATGTCCAATATGAGATATGTAGTTTTAACTTTTAAATCTTTGACATACCTCCTCGAAACCGTTCACTGGCGAGGACAAGATTCCTATCAAATCATACTAATTTGTCATGGTTATGTGAGAATTAATCTACAAACACATTAAGCGATAAATCATACCCAATCCCTCGTTAAAGTAGTTATGTCCCAATTTATGTTTTGAGACTTTGCACAAGTCAATAATATCATTTGAGATATATTGGGATAGTTTGGGTTGGGAATCGAGGGGCTCGGGTGATTTTCGACATGTTTTGAACCATTTATGCAGTCAGTTGGTGCACTGCGATCACTGAGCTAGCCCGCGATCGTAAAACTTCTTAACACTCAGTGCATATAACTTAAACTCTAATTTCATACCTGGATTGTCCGCAAAGTGGACTGTGATCGTGAATGAGGACTCATAGGTGTAAACATCAGATTTCGTGAACTAGCTTTGTTACAAATTTGGAACACCTGAAAGGAGAATTGAACTGTTCCTTTCATCGTGGTCAATAAGGTTGAAATTAGTAATACTTAATTATCATGCAGGGCCAAAAAGAGAAGCCACAACAAGGTTGAAATTAGCAGGGTCCTTGCTAGAATTATAATTTCCAAAGCCTTGACCAACCACAAAGAAATTGTAACCATGAAGGTGAAGTGGATGACTTTCAGCACCAATAATACTTGTATCTTGCATAACCAATTCCACACTAGTATTAAAAGGTAGCATCACAACTTTTGTGCCTGTGGTAACAAAAATATTGTTTGGTGGAGTGCCTGTGTAATTGAATTTTTTTTTTGGTGGATTGGCTGGAAAATCTGTGGTATAAACTCCTTTGGATTGGTTGAAATAGTGAGATTGAAGTAGTGCTACATTTGGCTGAACAAAGGATATATTGTTAACTGAAGCTGCTAATTTAGTGTTATTTGGTCCTTGACATGTTTGGTTCTGAGGGCATGGATTCAATCCTAATCCTACAGTAAAGAAAAAATGTTTATCAACTTTCTTAGGTACATTGGCTGGAAATTTTGCATTGGCTAAACTTCTGATTTTCTTGACAAAACTTGTAGCAAAAATGGTGTCATTGAATATAGGGAGTTTTGGTTTTAACAAAGGAAATTTATTGCTATTCTTGGTGTTAGTAGAGGGTTGATGATATTCTAAGATTCCAGTGGTGGTGGAATTGTCAAAGGAAGCAGGGCCAGTGGCATAAGGCCGAGCCACCATGAGGAAGGTGGCATTAGGGTGAAAATGTTTGGTTTTCAAGAGGATATTTGTGGTTTGTCCTGGTGTTATAAGAATTGTGTTTGTCTTGAATGGTTTCACGTAAACCGCATCAACTTCTACAATAGTAAGGTTGTGATTTGCTATGCTGAAGAAAAGTTCATCATTTAGTGCAGCATTGACTATCCTCAGTAGATATGTCTTCCCTCGTTTCACCTTCAATTTGAATGTATCTGCAACACATATGAAAGTAAGTTACTATGTTTACATGAAAATATGTGACCAAGTCTTAATTATGCAAAGGATAAGAGGATGAATAATAGTAGATATTCCTTTCTTATTGATTTTTGCAAGAGTTTATGTTCAGTGCAGTTACGGTGTAAAAGACACTTATACAATCATATCATTTATAAGATAATTATAGGTAAGTCTCTATGATATACATTAATCGGCAATATGATAAAAATGATAAGCAACCTACTATAATAAGTTAAATAGCACTGTCAGTACATAAAACTTAAATCAATTTTGAAATATTTACCTTTAGCAGAGCAATTGTAGAGAAGTTCAGGAAGACCATTGATGGTATAAGCATCAGAAATATTTGGAGCTCCTCCTGTTTGAAGGGCTTGGTTAATTAGTTTCTCTGTATCTGCCTGCCACCATTCACCTAAAATCCAAATACATCAAATATAGTGGTTGATTAAAAGTTAATGTTTGACAATAAACTAATGAAATGAGTAACATAACTACTTAAATATTAATTAAGTTGATCAATACCAAAAAGAATGGGGACTTCCTTGAAGGGTTGTGGAAAAGGGTAAGCAACACCTTTCTTTGGAAGAATAATAATGGGTCCATAGAGTGTTACTCTCAGCCATGAGATGTGAGCATGCCAAAATAAAGTTCCTCTTTGACCAGTGATAGTGAAATTATACACATAACTCTGCCCTGTCTGAATTGGACATTGTGCAATATAAGCAGGCCCATCAGCCCATCCACTTCTTAGGTCTCACTCCATGCCTAGAGTCATGTTGTAGAAATCTTTTACATTAGAGATTTGATAACTTAAAAGATAACTATAGGCAACCATCGATATATCTATTAAAGTGAGACTTGATAACTTAAACGATAACTATAGGCAACCATCGATATATCTATTAAAGTGAGACTAGGAATCTAGAAAATAAGTCAGGTTACCTATTACGACAAGTTAAAATACATTGATAGTAGAACTTCTTCATTCCATTAGTATATATAAGTTAATCCTTTGAAAACTTCTCTTGGTAACTCATGTTTTTGAAATGTAATAGTAGGACCACGATTAGCTTTCAATTGTAAAAGTTGTGACGTACCAATGAATGGTGACGTTGTACTGAACATGGTTAACAACCTTGATGACAAGTCTGTCTCCTTCTCTTGCAATGATTCTAGGCCCTGGAAACTGGCCATTCACTGTCACAATGCTCTTTGTTTGACACAATCTCGTCACATTTTGCATTTGAATCTGCAATCACATGAAACAATTAGAAAAAATAAATTAAAATGAACAAAAGCATAGTCATAAAAAATTGCTAAATGTATTAATGAAAGGAGTAACATATACATTAAACTTGTAGTGCCTGGTAATCCCTGCATGCTTTGCAAGTGCTAGTGTATCATCAGCTAAAACCAAGAAAAATACAGCCAGCAAAAAGAGATTAGAAGTCTTTAGGAAAGAATACTCCATATGTCAAATTGTTTTGTTTTTTCTTTGTTGAGAGATGCTGGAAGAGTTGAAATTTGAGTTACTTTGGATGGTATTGAAATGGATTGAAAATGGAAGATTTATATATCATGTGAGTGTTTGGTCAGTTAAGTGATTATGGACTCCATATTGACCTGTTTAGGGTGTTGGCCCAACCATACTTTTGAGTGATGTTTAAGTGATCAAGTCTGATAATTTTGTCATAGTAATTAAATCCATATTCCACACAGCGGTTTCTCAAAAGTATTGTACTCCCTCAGTTTTAATTTATGTGAACCCATTTTCTTATTAGTCCATGCAAAAAAGAATGACCTATTTGGAAACAATTTACCTTTATGCAATTATTTATAGCCATACAAAATATATGTGACCCATTTTACACCACAAGTTTAAAAGTCTTCTCTACTTTCTAAAATTCCGTGCCTATTCAAATGGGTTCACATAAATTGAAACGGAGGGAGTATGTCTTTTTACTTCTTTTTTCTTCAAGAGTTTTTCTTCACCCACTTTTATGAGAGAAATAGAGGTTTATATTGTAGGTGTACACCTTTTTGATTTTTTTTTTTTTTTTGAATTCCTTCGTTAGAATTCTTGGCTCCGCCAGTGGAAAGGGAAGAAAGATAATTCATCAAACAAGATGTCGTCGTTTTTCAAACATTGTTGCTGCATATGTTAGTTCCCTATAACGACATTTTGCAATGTTGATTCAGAAAAGAAGACAAAAATGGAAATCATGCATGCAATCCATAGATATGGTGATGAATAGCCCCAAAGAAAAAGAAAAAAAAATTGGTGCAACCAGAAATTTAAATAAGGGAAATAAAAAAAAAAAAAAAAAAAAAAAAAATCTTATGCCACAAAGATTCAATAATTAGTATATATGCAAAAATATTCATTTTTTCCTATTTACATAGTATATTTTTTGAACGAAGGGCCAAGAAAGTTCAATTGAACCCCACTGTCTCCGGCTCCACCCCCTGCCCACAAGCAATAATACTCAAATGAGTGAATAAAAATTTAATTAAAATAAAGGAAAAGAAAGGTTTCATTTATACAAATACTGATGATTAAAATATTACAGTCAGGGGCAAATATAGATATAAAAAATGGGGCACGTGAACCATGTTCTTTCCGTAAATCTAGATATCTTATGTACATATTTTCTAAAATTGATATAATATTAACTGCTGACACCCATGCTCCAAAAAGGTTGAATGGTGCACTTGATTGAATACTTTTTTTTCCTGCTTTTTAAAGTGGTGCACCGTGCATCCATGTTCTGAAAATCCTAGATTTGTCTATGATTACAGTGATGTATAAAGAAATTAATTTATCAATATCAACATCTTATATTATAGCTGCAATTTGTAACTAATTGAGTGGAAGTGGAAACTGGAATACTAATATCAACGCCAAGTGAAGAAAATAATTGGTTCATCAACCAGAAATTGGCAAATTGTAAGTTGCTCAGTTGCACTCATTCTCCAACCGTTAGTACTTATTACTCAAAACAGGGGATTTTAACCTCATCTTCTGTTAGTTGCTGTCGGCTGTTGATTTTTTTTTTTTTTCAATTTTTGTGTACCTAATAACAGCTTTGATGTTTACTGATATGTTATTAATTACTTTTGTTTTTAATTATCGGAAAGTTTGTAAGATTACCAAATAGAATGAAGTCATTTGCTGTTTTAATTTCAAAACATAACAGGAATTGGACAGATGACACAAGGAATACTTGCTGAATTGCTTAAGCTGAAAACTGCAGGAAATGTGAGTTGGATACTATTTTGGAGGCCTGAATTATATTCATCTAGATCTTGTTCCATACCACCTGGTGAGAGCTTAGAGGTGTAATAAATGGAGGAAGATCAAGGCACCAGAATTAGTATTTTCAAGGGCTTTTTCATTATTGTTTTTAGCTTAGTTTCTTAGTTAGTTTAGCTTTTCTTTTGCTTCTTTTGTTTTCTTAGCTTCTTTTTGTTTTCAAACTCTCCTATTTTGGAGTAGTTCTTCTGTACAAATTCTTTATTTTAATAAATCCCTATCATTATGATGGTTTAAAAAAAAAAAAAAAAAAAAAGAATGAAGTCATTTGAGATGTAGGAAATTTGGGTCCACCCTTAAGGGTGCTTAAGGCCCGTTAGGTAATTAGAGCTCTACTCTTCTCTACAATAAATAATTAGCGTTTAGACGGTGGTTTAAGGTTGTTCCCACCAACCACCATCGGTGAGTAATTAGCTTCAAACTTTCGCTTCTGCTACATGAAGAACACGTAAGTTCTCACATTATCTAATTAGTTTAGATTAATATTTATGTGTAAACCTTCATGAGGCAGTAACTTCCCTATATGGATATTATTTAACTCTAAGCTTTACGTAACTAACTACTCAATGAGAAAGTATGTTCGAAATTCTTCAACAAACGGTACTAGAACTATAAACTTTATCTATGATAACTGAAGCTATTACAACTGATAGTGAGGAATCCGTCAGTTTTAGGAATTGCAGCAAAATTTAAGGAGGAAAAAAAAGGGGAAATTTTCAAAAATTCACAGCCATACATAAAATATTACGCCACGTAGTCGTGTTTTCAGTTTAAACAATATTCAGTTTAAACAATATTATACAACATTATACTTGGGGAAAGCATTATACATAACGTATCAAACTTGTATAAAAGTGTATAATAGTGTATAAAAGGTTCTTATACACAAATGTGGGCTAAACCGGGAAACAAACTCAAATATGGGCTACGTGGCGTACATATTTTCTCCCAGTAGACATAGAGCAGAATTAGATAATTAAACAAATGGCCCCTAGTGTTAATTAAGCATGTATACTAACTACACTATTAACTACTAATTGCACGATTAACTGCATAATCTTAATATTCCAATATTCCCCCTCAAGCTGGAGAGTGGTAGATATCTAACATTCCTAGCTTGAAAGCAAGGTTTGATGTTGCACAGTCCTCAATTCCTTTGTCAACATGTCAGCACGCTACATTTTTATTGAGATGTACTAAGGTTCTATCAGTTGATTCTTAATTTTCTCCCTTACAAAATGGAAATTCCTCTAATGGAATATTGATTATCTGCTATCTGTATGTCTATCAATGCAGCTTCACTGGTGTCTCAATCTGCACACTAATTCTTGTAACAAGCTAACCAGCCAAGTGATTTCTGCACTTGCTGCTGCCAAGTATCTATACTCAAGTCTCTTTTGAGCTTATACTCCTTGTCTGCTGCTTCTTTAATTTCCAAGAGATGTAAGAGCTGTCGTAACTAATCTTCTTGTGCCAATTCGAATTGTGATCGCTTAATCACTAGGATATGTTGTCAAGGAGTGACAAGCAGTGGTTCAAATTAATAAAAAAAGAAAAAATCTACCATCCTAGGGAAAACTTTTCTTTTATAAATGTACTTCTAAGTACTTCTAAATTTGCACACAGTTCCCATGAGCTTTAAAGGAAATAAATGTCAATTACTTTGAAGGCAAGAAATATAAAGATGATTGTTACGGTTCACTTTTACGCAGGTGCATAAAAGCTACTAAGAACTTGTAGACTCTATTCGGATTTTATGTTTTTTAGAGTCACCATCTAATTTTATAATGGAAATCAGGAAAACTGGGTAAAAAGAGTTTATTCAAACAAGAGAAAAATTCTTTACAACCAAAGTTCGAGGTAAGGGTTCTGGTGATTTCATAGGGAAGGTTTTAAGCACCCTAGTATTAAAGATCCGCAGAATACGGTTGACTTACGAGCTTCAATATGTGATTAATGTAATTAGTTGCTAAAAATGTTCCTTTCTTGCAAACTTGTCATGCTAATCATCAATTTCACTTTTTTGGCAAAATGTCCTTTTTGGAACAAGATTTGGTTTAAAATGTTTATAAGGGGTTCAAATCACTTCATTTCCGAACTAAAACACACTCGAGATTTCACTTAAATAGAGTTGCTGCTAACTTGGTCCAAATGATATGATTTTAGTCCTTATAAGTTTATTTATAGAAAATAGGTGGAGTATATCTCCTCTATAACAATAGTATAGGTAAAATATAAGTGAGAAAAAAGAGTTTGTTCTTAGTCCATTGAAACTCAAATATTCAACCATATTCTACTCCAAAGCCAACTTAATCCCAAACTAAGGATCAAGTGTATTTCGCTTTGTTTTATTGCCTTAGGGTTTGGGCCTTTGGCCCAAAAAATGTGAAATACCTCAAGTCCAAATCAGTTAGAAAAAATCCATTTTTTATACTTGTTCAAAAAATATGAGTTTTGTTTCCAACTTACTCCAAAATTTATCCAAGTCTTTAAAAAAAAAATTCCATCCAAATTACTCTTGGCCCAAAGAAGAGGTGGTCTATTTTCTGATTTTAAGATGGGCTTACGGCCCAAAACAGTTCTCATCATTTTATTCGTTCTATTCTCAGCAAAACACAAGGCCCAAAACAGTTTAGTTCTCAAAAATCCATTTAGGTTGCACATACTTGTAAATTTTCAGATTTTATACTTGGAAGATTTATAAAAGAAAGTTAAGGTTTACCAATTTCACACTTATAGCAACGTTGTCGATTTTGAAAATTATTTAGCCACTACATGCATTTTTCCTAAGTTCTAATTGCATTTGGGTTTCAATAATGACATTCATGTTATTTACATATACAATCAATATATGATGAATATAATTAAAATGCAGAAGAAGAGTTAGGCTGGTGGGCCTAACTAAGCCCACTAGTTAACCATTTTCGCCCATAGTTGGGCCTTCAATAAATCGGACTCGATCAAGAAGAAAGGTTTGGCCTCAAGCCCAACGGGTTCATATGGCAGAAAATGGTCCAAGTGGCCCGCGTTGAAATCCCATGCAAACAAAAAGAAGGGAAAAAGAAAATACCGGTTAGAAGGTATCTAATACTTATCACTAACTTAAGTAAAACTTAGATACAAATATATATAAGCCACACATATCCGTGTATACATAGTATATACATTCATCAGGTAAAATAAAGAGGCCAAAGGCCCTAAGCAAGAATGAGAAAAGAAAAAACGTAGGCAAGAATGAGAAAAGAAAAAACGTAGGCAGGCCCAAGTCACATCACACCAAGGACAATGCCCAATATTAGAAATAAATAGAATCAAGTAGATAGTGGGGGGAAAATAAGCCCAGTTCAGTTTAACAAAACAGTAAAGTTAGAGCAGGCCCAATATATGCCCAAGCCGAAAGAACACCATACAGGCCCAAAACATATTAAAACAAAATAAAGAGCGCAAAACAAACTCTAAACATTCCCTACAAAGCATACTAATGCATAGTCATGAGTCAACTATTGATAATATACAAGTATACTATCCTATATACACAAAGTGTATATACAATATGTATATCTTGTATGTCTTGCAGATATACAATAATGCAAACATCATATAAGTCCCAAAAATGACAAAATGGGCATGAGGCAAATAAGGGAGAGGAGTACATGTATATGCAGCAAAATCAGATAAGGCATAAATCAGCATGAATTCATTTAGAAATAACCAACTCAGTTTCTCAACACAACCATTTAGCATCTAAAACTACAGCAGAGCATGTTCAAACTTCAAATTAGCTAGAACTAGACTTCAGGTGTAAGTTGACTTGGTGACAAGGGAGATGAAGCAAGCAAATTGTGGTACATCATTCAAACAGACTCATTAACATGAAGGATAACCAACATCCAAACTTCAGCAGAGATTTCAAAGGGTCTAAAGGCATGGCAATTAGTCATGATATGCAGAGATTGACATCAAACAACACAACAGTCATATGTTTGAGTCAAACTTGGAAAGAATGAGCAAAGTTTATAGACACGAAGGCATTAAACTTAACTCAGGCCACCACATACTTAGAAACATTCCCAAGGACTAAACAAACTCTCACAAGACTCATTCATGATAACTAGTGACAGGTTTAAACTATTCAAGGCGTAGTCTCTAAGGTTTACATCCCATACATACATTTTTATCCATATCAGACCACTCTAGTTATTGAATGAGCCTTAATTCCAAACTAGTTGCAACATGATAGTCATTCAAGTCATTTTTAAGCAGAAAATGGTATTTAATCAGAGATACTACATGTTTACAAGCTAACTGAAGTTGAGTTCAAACCCTTGTTAATCCTATTTAGACTTGCTAACATCATTCAGATCCTACTTCATCATGCTGGAGACTAAATGAACCAAAATAAACTCATGCCATGTCACGATCCAAATTACGGGCCATGCGGGCACCTACCATATTACTACCTAGTAGGCGAACCCTTACCAACCAACCCAATAGTCAAACACGTTTTATTACCAGTAATATAATTAATGATCACAATTTAAAAGTGAATACTTATAGTGACTATGTTATCAATACAAGAAAACGGAAAAGTCCTCGGGATCTATTCTAGACAGGTACAAGAGCTCCTATTACACAAGAATAAAACTCAAATACATGACACAACCTCTGCCTAGAATGAGATGAGCAAGGCCGTAGGAAATGTCTAGTAATCCATTAAGAGGAACTTCAAGTAATAACCTACAACACATCTACATCCAAAAAGGATGTAGCAAGAGTAGTATCAGTACACCACACGTACTGGTAAGCATCATAGGTCGACTAAGATTAGTTCACGCAACACAATATAAAATCAATAAGATAAACAAATAAGTCAACGTACGCCCCTAAGTACGAACTCACCTTTCTAACTCCTGGTTATTCCGGTTCCCTTATTCCCACCGTATCGCTAGCTACCCGACTAGTCAAGGTCTAGTCCTACTTCGTATTTCTTTTAGGGCCAAATAATTAGGCCTTATCTCCTCACTCCCACTAACGTCTACTATCTGATTATTAGCCTTAGAGTTTTCTATCCGGTCCACTCGTTAGGGTATGATGCATCCACGGAACGTACTCCTCACACTTTCACCAAACACTGTGACCCTCTAAATCCATCATATTTAACACAGAAATTCTGGAACTTAATAATTCATTCTTATGCCAACACATTATTCTTATGCCAACACCTTCATGCATGATCAAAACCCCTCAGACATTCCAACACAATTATAAGAGATGCATAATGCAATTTATAGTAGAATGACAACATGCAAATATGAGGATATGAATGTATGTAATGCAATGCAAGGGCCCAATACACAAACTGTACATACATTGCTAATTGGTGTTTTTTCCCAATAGTCCTGACCTGCAGGGACCCATGATGTCAATATACCACTCGTTCTGGAACGAACCTCGGACCACGAGCCCATAATCTAGGTCACATCCTCACTCCCGGTCAAATGTGCCTTTTCAGATATATAAATATATATATATATATATATATAGTCACATCACTTTCAATGATCAATTATCAAGTAGTACCTCATATTCAACCCAACTCGACCATAAAACCGAGTAGTACAACTGAGATTTACTCACACTTTCCGCTTTGCGCGGTATTCAATAATTACACGCAAACATATGCAACGACGCTAATGAATAAAATCAATGTCATGAAATATGTCCTTGACGGGCATAACACTACTATGCCTTTGCTTCAACTCACCCAATGCAACCTTTTTATTGACAAGAAAGAGCAGCCGTATGAATATTGCAAATAAATCAATAATTTATTGCGGAACTAATTATACCTCAGAATAATTATGCTAACCTGCGGGGTAACCTTCCTTAATAGCTACAAATGATCTCTTCCAAATCAATAACACATTGACATCAACAATTTATAGAACTTAGCACCCATTTATATACTCGTTGCTACCCTAGTCTCTCTCTCTCTCTCTCTCTCTCTCTCTCTCTCTCTCTCTCTCTCTCAACAATTTATAGAACTTAGCACCCATATATATATATAGTCTCTCTCTCTCTCTCTCTCTCTCTCTCTCTCTCTCTCTATATATATATATATATATATATATATATATATATATAACTTCCTTCAAACTATATGTATATCCATCCGAACTTCATGTCTGAAGACTTAATTATGCCTTCTCCCGTCAATTCTATACGTATATACGACTCACTAATCCCAGTCTAACTTAAATAAACCGTAACCTACCTCGATGACGAGCAGCTATTCGAACTTCCATGAAGTATCCACCCTCTTAGGTTTTATCCGAAATCCGCAAGAGATGATAGTTGAGGAAGAAGATGTGAAGAATGTTGGAGGAGCCTTCTTTTTCTTGGTGTCAAGGGTTTCTCTCAATGTAAAACCTAATAGCAGCCTTAAAGGGTCTTTTATTAAAAAGGAGGGTGAAATATAAAACTAAGTGTGGGAAAACGCGTTTACTGGTCCGCGATGTCCGCTACAGCTGACATTAGGCTCGCTATGGCGAGACCGCTGCTGCGGACCATGTTTCACTACGGCGAGACGGCTGTGGCGGCGGACCAAATTTAGCCGGGCCCACGACTTTTAACTCTTTTCCAAAATTGATTTTTCCAACTATTAATCATTTAGACACCCCATAGGGCTTATCTTTTTAAGACCTTAGGCTTCAATTTGGTTCGGGTTTTGCGAAGTATTAAATAACGACCGGGCGGGTCATTACATGCCAACAGTAAAACTTATCAGAATCAACTTATGGACTATCATAGAGACATTAATGAAACCATATTAGGATAAGGTAGGTAACCTTTGTTACCTAAAGTTATTAATCATGCTAATTTAGCCAACTAAACCATATTTAGTGTAAGTTCATGTATAGATGGGTTCAAATAGTATAAATACAAGCGGTATTTCAATTAAAGCTAGGTGAAGCAAACAGACAGGCTCTTATACTTAATCAAAACATGATAAACTTATATTAGGGTTGAAAGTAAATTTTAGCAGCATTTGATATTCATAAGGACCATTAACAACAAGCCAAACAAGCAGACAAATGCCTGAATAACACAACAAAGAGGACACAAAATAAACCATCTAAAATGCTATTAATGGCATGTTTCAATTAATAAATGAAACACCGATCATATTAACGAGATTACCACTAGCAACATGATTCAAACAACCAATGAAATAAATACTATACTAACCTACTATTAACAAATAATTAACTAAAACATCAAATAAATACACACTAAATCATGCTGAGCTAATATTAACAAAAAGTTAACTAAAACAATAACTAAGGCATAAAATAAATTAACTACAACAACAACTAAGTCAAAGCATAAAACTAAAACACCTAAAGGAAGAAGAATTGCCTTTCTTAAGCGCAACCTTTGATCGAGAAATGAAGTGGAAGACCCTTCTTGCTCCAAAGGCTCAACACTCAGCCATATAAAAGGAGAAAAACAATTAAAAAAATTTAACTATAAAATTGAATAGTTAAAAGTCTTAGCTAAAAATAGCAGAAACCTAGGTAATTCGACTTTGTTGTGAATATATCTGATATTCGGTCCCTGTAAATGTGAGAAATGGAGTTCTTTATATAGAACCCCAAATCTGAGAATCCCTAGCTCATACTCGATGTGGGATTTTTGCAATTCTGAAAATTTCTTCTCTCAATATCACATTTAACAACTAAGATTCAGATAAACAAACAAATCAATGGTTAGATTTGACGTAAAATCGATCAATCCTTTTGGTTCCTCATGAACCAATGAAAAACGAGCATTCAAAATCACATACAACAAAAATAATTAAATTTTCTCTGTCCTATTGATCGTTAATTTGTAGAAAAGTAAAGAAAAGGATGAACTATACCGTGTTAGGGGCGGCGTTTGGTAAGAAATGGTGTAAGCATTTAATGCCTTACTCCATAAGGCCATACTAAACCTGGAGAAGGCAAGACACGCCTGTCGCTATGCCAAAAATGTTGATGATGACGCAGGAGAGAGACAAGGAAGATGGTGCAGCCAGGGTTCCAGGGTTTCTCTCAAAGAGAAACCCTCTTTTCGTTCCTAAGGGGTTGTTTGGTTCTGACGAAAAATGAAAAAGAAAAGGGGGCTATCCCCTTTAATTCCGCTTTGGCCCGGTCACAATTGAAAGGGAAGAAAGGGGATCCCTTTGCATATACAAAGGGGATCCCTTTGCATATACATCCATATACACGATATACATGCATATATATGTATACACATGTATATACATAGAAAGGGCTTAACCACGGTTTTAATAAATGACCATAATTAAGAAAATAATTTAAATTAACCTTTCAATTATGACCAAACACAATTAATTAACCAATTAATCAAGCTAATAGACCCGGTTAATTATGTGGAAGACCTAAACTTGCAATTATGACCTCAATTGATTTTAAACCATGAAATTGGTTATTTCAATTATGGACATATTTGACTAACAAATGATTATTTCACTTGTAGCCGCAAACTAACTACATAATAAATCAATTTACAGATGTAACCGCAATTAAACATTTGATTAGTCATGATTAATTTAAAAAATTTGCTACAAATGCAAATTGATTAAAATTTGAGAGATGATGATTATTTATTTAATTAATCAAATTTGTTGGATTAAATAGAGTAAAATACTTGCTAATTAAATCTTCAAAAATTCTCCACAATTAATTGAATAATTGTTTTAAATTATTTTTGATTTAATTTTGGTAAATGCTTTATGTAAATATGTAAATTTATTTTCAAATGACTTATAACATATATTTGAAATTATTTTTTCAAATGAAATGGCAAAATATTATCAGAATAATTTTGCAAAATCAATTTGATTTATAGAAATACATATTTCACTCCGTTTGAGATTGAAGAACTCTGTGTAATTAAAACAAATTATTGGAGGTCAAAAATTAGGTGTCAACAACTACCCCTTCGGTTGGGGATGGCGGGCCCATCCCTAATCATCGAAATTTGACAAGCCCTGATTTTTGACTGACCAATTTCAAAATACCTCTCATTTTTTATGCGATTTTCAAATATATGGTTGGACCCTTATTTCTTTGGGTTTCCTACATATGTCAGGTATTTTGAATTTCCCGATTTTCAAAATTGAGAGATCCGGAGTGATTTGTTGTAGTGTGACTGACTATCTGGTATTGAGTCTGCCTACATATCCCTGGTCTTTGGGAATCAAGTCACTTGTAGTTCAACTTGATAGGAGGAAAAGACTATCCCTTATGCAGAAATGCCTTTGTGTGTCGGTTTGTGCCGGACCAGTGGCGGGAAAATTAAAAAGAAAGCAAGCAAAGTAAATAAACAAGTTTTTGTGGTTGAGCATAGGGTGGAGCAGTCTTCCAATTCCTGGCCGGTGAGCTTGACTCTCATGGACAACCTATCTCAACCGGCTGCGTAAGAAAAAGTTCCATGTTTGCCCTGCATGCGTGTGAATTTGGTTTAATCGGCTGGCTTCTCCTCTTGGAGGCTGTTAAACCTATTTTTCATCTGTTGGGTAATATTGTGGCGGACTCCTTGGTCATTTCTTTGCTTTTTTACCCTTTTGGTGTGTTTTTGCTTACACCTGCTTGGTATTATTTTTGGATTGCGACCTTCGTGGCGGTACTTGAATTTAGATGACCATCTTGGTCTTGTTTCCTTCTCTTTTACCACTTTGTGTGATTTTGATGCAAATGACAAATATGGCCCCTTCAGCTAAATCATCTTTCTTTCGTCCTTTGTATATGCTATGATCCTTTGCGGTCAGATGTGCCGTTTGTTCTTGTTGTGACCCTTTGGCCTATTGTTTGCCATTGTGGCGTTCTGATCATTTTGAAGACCTCGTGGCTAGATATTTTCTCTTGTGGCATTTTGTTATTTTGTAGCACTTGTGGCTAGATATTTTCCCTTGTGGCATTTGGTCCTTTTATAGCCCTTGTGGCATCTTAACCGCTGCAAGTGCTTTCTCCGGTTGCAGCTTCTATTTTGCTCGGTGAACTTGTCTTTGCCTGTAAACAAAATGAAGTTAGAAAAATGGGTCGTCCTCCCAATGACATGGAGACCTGCATCAACAAGATGTTAGTTTCCTATAAAGTTAATCCATGTTGTTGTCTTCGGCTGCACTTTGTCCTCGCCAACTCGGTTTATCCCTTTGGATCTAATCCTCTTGGATTCGATATCGAAAGATGAATTTATCTTAGCATAGAAAATTTTTTTCGTAAATTGTTGATCATGAGTTGTTTATTTGCGAAAGAAATATATATTTTTCAAAATTGTTTAAATGGGTCGTCATGACATGCGCATTTGAATGAGAATTCTTTTCTTCTTCGCTGCGTTTAATAGCTAAGGCTTCTACTTTCTTGTGCGAAATTTTTGAGACCCTCTCAAAAATTCTGCTCCAGTTTTCCTGTTGCTCTGGCGAACTCTCGCGTTGAATTTTTGTTCTATTGCTTTAGAGAACTCTCCCGTTGAATTTCTGAAGTGGGCCCTCAAAATTCTGCCCCAGTTTAAGGTATTGTGTCAGTTAACCCCTTACGAATTTTGTTTAAAAATGAGAAATTTTGAGATCTTCTCAAACTTTCTGCCCCAGTTTGAAACTTTGGATCAGTTGACTCCTGGCCAAACTTATTGAAGGAATTTTTTAGGTCCTCTAAAAAATTCTCCCCAGTTGGGCATGTATGGCAATCTCTTCGTGCCAATTTTGAATTCTCCTTGAAGTCCTATCTCTGAGGCTTCCTAAGGGTTTCTTGTTTTTTCATTAGGTACGCCCGAGCTCAAAGAGCACCTAGGTATCTTGTCACAACAGTAATCAGGTCTAACGTATTTCGGCATAAAGTAACCGAGTTTTGGTGTTTTTACTAATAATGTGATCGGGTTCCAAATAGATTGCCTACATATCCCACTGTGGGGAAGTTAGGTCATTGCGTAGTTCATATTACAAGGAAATCATTTGATTTTTCTATCTATTTCAAATGATTACAAGCAAATAAATAACTTAAACAAGTCAAAAGTGTGTCTTCACTCGTAGTACCGCTTGACTTTGTCTAAATTGATTGGTTTGGGCCACTCTTTCCCATCCATTTCTGCTAGTACTACTGCTTCTCTAGAGATTACTTTGCGAACCACATATAGGCCTTGCCAGTTAGGGGCAAACTTCCATTTATACTCGTCTTGATGTAGGAACACTCTCTTGAGTACCATTTTCCCTATCTGAAAAAGTCGAGCTCTGACTCATTTGTTGAAGGCACGCGCCATCCTTTGTTGGTATAGTTGGCGGTGACATATGACAAATATCCTCTTTTCATCAATTAGAGCCGACTGCTCATATCGAGTTCGGACCCATTTTGCGTCGTCCAGCTCTACTTCCTAAATGAATCTCAATGATGGTATTTTTACTTTAGCATTTATGACTGCTTTAGTACCATAAATAAACAGATACGTGGTTGCCCCTGTTGAAGCCCGACTGTCATTCGGTATCCCAATAAGGCATATGGTAATTGTTCGTGCCAGCACTTGTAATTGTCTGTCATCTTCCTTAATATTAGTTTGATATTCTTGTTGGCCGCTTCTACAACTCCATTCATTTGTGGCCGGTAGGCAGTTGAATTCCGATAAGTGATTTGGAATTACTCATATATATGTTTCATCAGGTGATTGTTCAAATTTGCTCTATTGTCCGTTATGATTGACTCGGGTATGCCAAAGCGGCATATGATGTTGCGCACAAAATCAACTACCACTTTCTTTGTTACTGACTTGTGCGATGTGGCTTCCATCCATTTGGTGAAGTAGTCTATGGCAACCAAAATGAATCGATGTCCATTTGAGGCTGCAGGCTCGATAGGTCCAATGACATCTAAGCCCCAGGCGAAAATGGCCAGGGCGAACTCATGGCGTTGAGTTCACCTGGTGGGACCCTGATTAGGTCTCCATGAATCTAACATTGATGCCATCTTTGCACAAATTTGCAGCAGTCATCTTCCATTGTAATCCAGTAATATCCTGCTCGAAGAATTTTCTTGGCTAGTACGAAACCATTCATGTGGGGTCCACAAGTCCCAGCATGTACTTCTCCCAGGAGTTTCGTGGCTTCAGCATCGTCCACACATCGGAGCAAACCTAGAACAAGTGTTCATTTGTAAAGTATTTCCTTATTGAGGAAGAAACTGTTGGCCATTCTTCGGATGGTCTTCCTTTGATTACTCGTGGTACTCTCTCTTCTCCAAATACAAGTTGAAGTCACTGTACCATGCTTTGCCGTCTGGTGCTACTTCCAAATGGGAACAATAAGCGTGCTCTTATTTCAAACTTATTTCCAATGGGTTAATGTGACTACTTTCAAGATGCTGAATCATTGATGTTATGGTGGCCAAAGTATCAGAAAACTCATTTTGAGCCCTCGGTGTATGCTTGAATTCGATCTTTTTGAACTTCTTGCATAACCTTTGTGTGAGGTTCACGTAAGCTAAGATCTTAGTACTCTTTGTGACCCATTCGCCCTGTACTTGGTAGATCAACAGATCGGAATCTCCTATGACCAATAACTCGCTGATGTCCATGTCCAATGCCATCCTGAGGCCTAAGATACATGCCACATACTCTGCCATATTATTGGTACATCATAATTTGAGCTTTGCGGCCTATGGGTAATGTTGCTCGATTTTGAATATTAAGACCGCCTCGATTCCTGAGCCTTTATAATTAATGACACCATCAGAGAATAACCTCCATCCTGAGTAGGGCTTGACGGTTTCCTCTTCTATAGTCAATACTCCCTCATCCAGGAAATGGGTTTGAAGTGGTTCGAGATCCTCATCCATGGGGCTTTCAGCCAGTAGGTCGGCTAATGTTTGTCCTTTGACACCTTTTTGTGCTATGTACACAATGTCGAATTCACTTAATAACATTTGCCACTTGGACAACTTCCCGATGGGCATGGGCTGGCGAAATATATATCTCAATGGATCCATCTTAAATATAAGGTGAGTGGTTTATGATGAGAAATAATGTCTCAGCTTCTGAGAAACTCATGTTAAGGTGCAACATGTCTTTTCTACCCGTGTATATCTTGCCTCGCAGGCAATGAATCTCTTTCTTAAGTAGTAGATTACACGCTCCTTTTTGCCTGTCTTATCGGGTTGTCCTAACACGCACCCAAAGGCATTTTCTAAGACTAATAAGTATAGCAAAAGTGGGCTTCCAAGTATAGGAAGTACCAAAACTTATGGATTGGACAAATACTTCTTGATGGTGTCAAAGGCTTTCTGGCACTCCTCAATCTATTTTATGGGTGCGTCTTTCTTTAGAGCTTGAGTATGGGCTCTACAATAATGGTAGACTGGCCTATGAACCGTCCAATGTAATTCAATCTTCCCAAGAAGCTCATAACCTCTTTCTTAGTCTTTGGAGGGGGTAGCTCGTGGATTGCTTTAATCTTTGTTGTATCTAACTCTATGCCCATTCGGCTAACTATGAATCCTAGTAATTTTTCGGCGAGCGGTCTAAACGTGCACTTGGCTGGGTTTAGTTTCAGATTGAACTTTCGAATGTGTGTGGCATGCTCTGAGCTTTCCCTTGATTTAATTATGACGTCATCCACGTATACTTTAATTTCCCTTTGGATTATGTCATGAAAAATGGTAGTCATAGCCCTCATATAAGTGGCGCCGACATTCTTGAGGCTGAGCGACATTACCCTATAGTGATACACTCCCCATGGAGCGATGAAGGCTGTCTTTTCAGCATCCTCTTTGTCCATCAGGATTTGATGGTATCCTGCAAAGCAATCCACGAATGATTGTAGCTCATTTTTGGCACAATGGTCTATGAGTATGTGGATGTTCAGGAGTGGAAAGTTGTCTTTGGGATTGGCTAGGTTGAGGTCCCGATAATCCACACATATCCAAATTTTCCCATCCTTCTAAGGTACCGGCACTATGTTGGTCACTTTCACCATTCCTGATTTGATCTGCTTTCCTACCTCGTCCATGATGCAGATACTGAGATCCGGCTGGAACTGCCTGATTTTTTTATTTTACGGGGTTAAATCTCATATTAATGGGTAATATGTGGGACACTACACTGGTGCCTAATCCTGGTATGTCAGCATACGACCATGCGAAAATGTCCACATATTCTCTCAGTAGACTTATCAATTCTTCCTTTTGGGGTGCCTCTAGATGCGCACTTATCTTATTTTCCTTGATATTCTCTTCATCTCCCAAATTTATGGCTTCCGTTTCATCCATATTAAGCTTTTGCTCATTTTTCAATTGTTCTATCTTTTCTATGAGACCCTCAGGTAGCATTGTTTCGTCATCATACTCTCTCCTCCTCCTCTATGTCTTTTGGCTCATTCATTTCGCAACATGTCATGACATTTAGAGTTGTTTTATTGGTTTTAGTACTGAAGAATCAAGGCAAAGTGAGGTTAGGATAAAATATATGCGTAAAAGTTAAAATAAAGGAAATCATTTTTCCCATAATTCGAGGCTTCATTAATTTGATTACAATGAAAGTATATACTATGGTCCTGACTCGAATCAACATCGAGTCATTTCCATTTTTTAAAACATCCCGAGGTAAATAAAAGTGTAAAGGGTGAGTAATCGGGCCTCGATCAATTCTCACCGTTTTCAGAGCATAAATCCATCATTTTCTTTATCGAAGAGCCAAGAGTGCGGTAGAAGTCCATTTGGATAGTCGCTCGCCCGAATCAACATCTCGGATGGTGGGCACTTCTGTGCATTCATCCAATGCCACCAGGAAATCCTTTTCGGAATATCATCCCTAACACTTCTTCTATGTTTCCATCATTTGGCATGGGCCTTCTGATCGGGAATGAGTGGTACAAGTCGGTAATAGGCTTGCGCAACCTCGAAGCGCCTTTCTTCTTTCTAGTGGCTGTTGAGATCTTGTCATCATTTGGGTCATAGCCCAGTCCGAAGTGGACGTTGTTTTGGGGGATAGGGATCGACTCCGTGATGCCGTGTAAGTCCCTTCCCAACCCTTACCCGGGTTCAAACCCGTTATGGAGCATGGTTGAGGCAATCATTTTATAAGCTTTAGGCATAGTTACTTCTGCAGAATCTATTCTGTGGGCAGCCCCCACCAGTTCCACCATGTGGAAATCCATTCCCTTTGGAACTGCTTCAATGACCGGCACCGAGTTGTCTTGGTAGTTGTAGATGCTACCTTCTCCGTGGATCACAACTTCATGGCCATCCCATACAAATTTCACTAACTGATGGAGAGAAGATGGCATGGCTCCTTCCATATGGATTCATGGCCTACCCAGTAGCAAATTGTAGTTAGAGGGTATTTTCATGACTTGGAATTCGGTGCCAAATTCTACTGGCCCTATCTGGATACGAAGGTCAACTTTTCTGGCAGCGTCACACTGAGATCAGTTGAATGCTCTTATGTTGATATGACTTTGGTGGACCTTCCCGAGGTCATAACCTAGCTGGGTAAGAGTGGATTCAGGACAAATATTGAGACCAGCCCCATTATCGACCAGAACTAGTATTGCAACTTTGTTTTGACATATTAAAGTGATGTGTAGTGCCTTGTTGTGATTTGTGCATTCTTTGGGTAATTCTTTGTCGGTGAAGGCAATTTGAAGTTCCTCCATGACGTTGGCGACCATCTCAGCAAAGTTTTCACTGCTTGTCCCTGTAGGGATGTGGGCTTTTTCTAGCACATTCTTCAAAGCTAGATGGTGTTGTGGTGAACTTAATAAGAGTGTGAACACAAATATTTGAGCCGGGGTTTTCTTCAGATGCTCCACTAGTCTTTTGGCTGTATCCGACACCAAAAATCTTCAGCTTCGCCCTCATTAATGGGCCTCTTTTAGTTTCTGATAGTTTCAAGTGCATTCGTGTTTTGATGATTATCAAACTGTTTCAAAACCAGATAAAGACCTGGTCTATAACCTGCTATCCGTGCATCTTGCACCGTCAGTAGAGAACAACTGTAAAGCACTTGCTGCATACCAGTACAATTGTGAGTTGGCGCATGCTCAGATCAAAATTAAAGAGTGGTCTTTTATCACCCCATATGCTCCCACTATATTTACAACATGACGGCAACATATTGAGTAAACTTGAAAACCTAATCTAAATAGTGCAAAACTACCGACACAAGTTCTTAAGATCTCTCAAGAACAAAGTCACCTACAAGTTGAAGAGCCTGATCTTGATACAAGATTCAGTCTAAGTTCTTTATATTATTGTGAGTCTTTATTTGTTTGTTCTTAAATTGTAAACCTACTCTTCTCTTTAAAAGAAGCTATTTGTAGGTGTTTCAAAAGGCTCAAAGGGTGCTTATTGGAAGTGTATTTCCTCAAGCTGTTGATGTACATTAGGCTAGGATTAGTCTAAGTGTATTAGTGTCCTTAGCTAGAGTTAGCTAAGTGAAGTTGCTTGCAATCGGAGTATTGCAAGGGTTGAGGGACTATGGGAGTTAGTTCCTAGGTTACATAAGCGTTATTATAAGGGTGAGGGATTATGGGAGTTAGTTCCCAGCTTACGATAGAGTTGTAACCTGAACTTGCTCGGTGTAGTGGAGTTGAAATCTTATTGGGGTAGGTCGTGGCTTTTAATCCTTTGAGCAAGTAGTCTTCCACGGTAATATCTTGTCTTCTATACTTACTGTGTTGGAAGGGAATTGGTACTCAACCAGGTCCCTCATATATTGTATTTAGTGGACGCATAGCCTACAACAATTGGTATCAGAACGGGTTCTTTCTAAAAGGTTAATAACTAGAAAGGATTTTCATCATGTCTAGTTCACTAAACCAAATAAAGGGAGAGTGCATCACAAGTCCTCCAAGATTCAGTGCAGGACACTAAGACTGGTGGAAGGCTAAAATAGAAGACTTGATCACTGCTGAGGAACCAGAACTGTGGAACATCATTTGCGATGGTCCTTGAGATTTTGCTCACCAAAGCCATACTCTACGACAAGACCAAAGAGCTAAGCACATTCTTCTTCAAAGCCTTGGATCAAAAAAAGAGCATAACTGTTTCTTTCCGTAAAATAAAGCATAGGAAATCTAGGAAGCTATTAAAAGTACATGTGTTGGAATAGACAAAGCTTGGATCTCTTAAGATGAAGGATGGTGAGATCGCTCAAGATCCAGAAAGAAGAAATGATCTTGATGATGAGAGCAGAAGTGAGTCAAGCAATGATGAGGGAGTAATGCCGAATCTTTGAAGAGAAGGAGGAACAGTAAAGATCTCAAGGTTAACTCTAATGAGATAGCTACAGAAAGTCAGACATCTGTCAAAAAGGTTGCAGAGAGAAGGGAAACTGAGAAATTGATGAGGGATGACCTAACTACATGGAGAGATTTAATGAGGGAATCTGAAGATAAAATTGAATCAAGTAATCCTAAGTGTGTAGTCAATCATGAAGCCTCAACAAGTAACTTGAACCCCTGTCTCCTAAAAGAATCTGGGACCTATGATGAAGCCAACAAAAAAGAGCCAGATACTCTTAAAGATTAGGTAGAACTGGAAGGTCACTATCACAAAAGGTTGATCTCAGTGGTAAAAGGATTGATAAGTGCGATTCATGGACTCATTAAAGAAAAGAAGGAGTTAACTGAGAAACTTGACAGTGCCGAACAAGAGAGTTATGATATGGCTATCGGCATCGTAGATCCACAAGAACAAGTGGAAGAAGTTACTAAGGAGAATCGTCTGCAAAACAGCCAGATCAAAAAGCTGATGAATACGATTAATGGAAGGAAGGAGATAGCAAAAGGAGATCAGGTGGGTCATAAAGGTAGACAAGAATGTGAACCCCAAAAGATTAAGAGTCTCAATCATCCTCAAAATGAAAATGCTGCCAAACAAAGGTCATGAGAGGAGGAACCTGGTCCGCACCAGAAAAAGAAAGTCGTACCTGGTCTAGAAGGAGGAAGAACAAGCTTTACTGGTCATCACCCTAAGGGACTCAATCTGATACGAGTTCCCAAACGGAGCCAGTAGTTCAGTTCGGAGACGTGGGTGAGAAAAGGACAGTCAAAAGGTAGTGTATGAAGTACTGTTGCTCAAAATCCTTTTGAAAAAACTTGAAGAATATCATCTCACTCAAGGAACTCTGAATGGAGTGTGCACTTTTGAAAAACACTCTCCTGTTATATGGAATCTGCTTGCTACTGAAGAAAATTCTACAAGGTTCAGAAAACTCAAGGTAAAGTTGAGCAAGCACAAAGGGACCTGGTCCTCGTCAATAAGGTTAGTAGTCTTTCTAATGCTTATATGTGCTAAATTGCTAAAATGCTATTTCATTAAAACTCCACTTGCCCTCTTTTCAAAACTTAAGACCAAACGTTACATCTTCTCCTAAACGGAATCGGTTTATAAGAAAACCTTGTTGATCCCCCCTCTTCTAAAAAAAATCTTGCCTTTATCAATCATGTCTATCAAATGAATTTGTCTCTCAAGATGTCCCGAGCATGGACAGTTTTTCCTCACTCTTTAAGAACGAATTCCCTTTGGAACCACAGTCACCAAAATCATCCACACCATCTCCAGCTTTGAAAGACCAAAAAATTTTCCTCTGCATGCTTAGATTCCCTCACGACTGGTCCCTTTACAACTCAAAATAACCAAAATCATGAAAAATCAATGTGCTAATCCTTAAATCTTATTCCATCTAGTAAACTTGACTCTGACGAGAGCGGTCAAACACTCTCTGCTTCCAAGTTCCTCCAAACCACTGAGATAATCAATGCAAAGGATGATAAAGCAGAGGTATCTAGCAAAATAAGGGATTATGAATGTGTAACTACTAAGGTCCAAAGTTCTGCTGCAGAAAAGTCGAGCTGTGAGGGCATTGGTGACTCTAGAAATACTGGTACCACTGAGGGAAATGAAGTTGCAGCATGAATTTCAAGTAAACCCATCTCATTCAGTTGGGTTAAAGACGTAGAGGACTCTGTCTAAACTGTAGATGGTAACTTGGCTAAAAAAGGAGTGGGACTATCAAATATCTTAGAGAGCGAACTGGAAATTGTGACTGGTATGTTGATGCCCTGCAAGCTACTAGGGATGATGAAAAGGTTAAGGGGAAAGGAAGTAAAATAGGAAACGTGCAACAGGGACCTGATCTTTAAACTCCAGGAGTGTTCGAAATCATTCATTCGTCGGACCATTCCTACTTTAATTAAAATTCCAAACCCCTTTTGGGTGATAAAAGATAGCATCCCTACAGCTGTGCTCTTAAAAGAACCTTCTTCTAAAAAGGCAAGTGAGTCTAACAACTCTGTTCTTGAAATAGATTCTGATGAGAATGTACAGAGTGAACAAGCAGTCAAGGAGAATAGCATGGATCGACCTCCTAAAAGGTAAAGGAAGCAAAGCAAGCGAATAACCCTGTTCCTCCAAAAAGAAGATAAATATACAGGACTTGAATGATGAAAAGCAAGTCTCTCTGAGAAATCAAAAGGTGCTTCTTCGTAGAGTATTTGACCCAAAAATCTCTGAAAAACATGGCATGAACGAGCTTCTGGAGATTGTCAAATTTCGAGCGGGGAACATCTCATTGTTGCTTCACCGCTCCCGTTGTCTTTGAACAAGAAGTAGCTGAGCTCCATGATAAACCTGATCTATACCGAGAACTCTACTTTGGCTCTAAAAAATCATTCAGAGGAATTTGAGATCACTGATACAAAGCTGAAAATCTGACTGTCCCAACCAGCGGATTGAAAACTATGAAGAGAAAAGCCTTCCAAGCTTTCAGAAATTTGACTGTCAAGAAGGGTCTTGCGTCCTCTGAAAGATTTCATTAGAAGCAGCTGAAGCAGTAATATCAAATTATGTTTGAACTCATTGACAAAGTGTTGCTTCCTAGAGCTGAAGGGAGGTGCACAACTTCGATTTTAGACCTGGCTATAAATATCAAAAACAGCAAGCATGAGCTTCCTTATGGTCTCTTCTTAACCAGGGTGTTTGAGGATTTCAGTGTCAAGACTGGAAAGGCTACTAGAGGGAACAAGGAAGTAGATGATTACTCTAGGGATCTTGGAAGAATGCGATTGCATACCCAAAAATGAAGGTATGGGGAGAAGCTATGCTATCTCTGACCTAACAAAACACAGAAGCAGGAAAACATTGAAATCAGTAGGCTTGAAGTTGAAAATGATAGTCTGAGAGCTGAATTAGTTGGACAGACACATGAACCTGGTCCCAACAGTGAGCTTGTCCATGCAAATGCTGAGCTCTAAGCTGAAAATGCTCACTTAAAGGAGAAGGAGGATGAGCTTCATCATCGGTTGATCGAGAATCAACAAGCTGCTGGTGAACAAGTAAATAATATTCTAAAGGCCCTTGCTCGTGCTCCATAGCTCTTCTTCCTATTATGTCCTCCATATTTTAGCCTCTTGAGCCCTAAAGTCCCCTCTGGCTACCTCCAGTTCTCCCTGCCTCTAACATGATGTTTTAGCTTTTTTAATTATCATGTTTGCATTATCTAGACTACTGCTTTGGATAATTACTTCATCCTTATTATGCATGGATATGTTTGTTATCTTTTTGATGATGTTAAAAGAGGGAAGACATACTGAATTAAAAAGGAAAACACATGATGTTGAATTAAGGGCGTATGGTTCACCCGAAAGTCGTATTTTGTTTCTAACATGTTGTACTTGCCTTGAAAATAATGGTCTGCATCGTAAGGGGAACAAGCGGAAAGCTGGTTCTCAGGGGGAACATAGTCTATGAGTTTATCATCATCAAAAAGGGAAAAATTGATAGTTCCAAGTTCATTCGTGTTTTGATAGTTGTCAAACTATTTCAGAACCAGATCGAAACCTGGTTTGTAACCTGATCTCTGTGCACCTCACACCGTCTATAGAGAACAGCTATAAAGTTGAGCCACTTGCTCCACACAAGTACAACTATGAGTTGGCCCATGCTTTAGGTCAAAATTGAGGAGTGGTCATTTTTCACCCCACATGCTCCCACTATATATACAACATAATGGCAACATATTGAGTAGACTTGAAAACCTAATCTAAATCATGCAAAACTGCCTCCACAAGTTCTCAAGATCTCTCAAGAACAAAGTCACCTATAAGTTGAAGAACCTGATCTAGGCATAAGATTCAGTCTAAGTTCTTTATATTGTTGTGAGTCTTTGTTCGTTTGTGCTTAAATTGTAAACCTAATTTTCTCTTTAAAGGAAGCTGTTTGTAAGTGTTTCAAAAGTCTCAAAAGGTGCTAGTTGGAAGTGTGTTTCTTCAAGATGTTGAGTGGTACACTAGGCTATGATTAGTCTAAGTGTATTAGTGTCCTTAGCTAGAGTTAGCTAAGTAGAGTTTCTTGCAATCAGAGTATTGCAAGGGTTGAGGGACTATGAGAGTTAGTTCCTAGGTTACATAAGCGTTATTTCCTAGGTTACATAAGCGTTATTGTAAGGCTGAGGGATTGTGGGAGTTAGTTCCTAGCTTACAATAGAGTTGTGACCTGAAGTTGCTCGGTGTAATGGAGTTAAAATCCTACTGGAGTAGGTCATGGTTTTTAATCCCTTGAGCTAGGAATTTTCCACAATATCTTACCTTCTCGTACTTACCGTTGCGAGTGGAACCTGCTACTAACCATGTCCCTCATATATTGTGTTTGGTGGATGCATAGCCTATAACAATTTCCCTCTCTTCGGGGTGCCCCTTGGGCTAGATCTTCGGGAGTGTAACACCTCTTGGACTGTGTCATTCCATAGGCCACAGCTACTTGCACCACAAACTCCTTTCTAGGTGCTACTGCCACTTCTTGAGACACGTGCACCACAACTGGCACGAGAATCAATACTTTAAACTGTAGGCGCTCTTGTGTGGTGAGTGACGCCACTGTATGCTTGAGTGCTTAAATAGGATCGCGAATTACAGGCTTGCCTAATACCCAATCCTCTTCTCTTTCTATCATATGAACTGTATTGTTGCCATGATTAGACAAAGGATTGGTGTTTATGTTTGGCGCTGCCGTTTGGAGAATGATCTCCTTTTTGTCAATCATGCCTTGTATTTTTCTGATTGATACAATACTCAATACTGTGTCCATTTCCACCAAGCATATGTCTGGTCTCATTGGGTAAAATTTTCCCTGGGATTGACAATCTTTGGGAGAAGTGTTTGGATCATACCTTTGGCGCTCAACCTCTTGAACAGTTCAGTTTGAGTCTTTATTAACGAGGTGAACGTATGGGCAGACTTCTTTTCAAAATTTTAACGCGGCGCATTATGGGCATTTAGTGGTGGTTGATTTTGGTAATTTGCTGGTGGATTATTCTGTGGAGGTCTGTAAGCAGGCGGGGGAGTTTTATAATTTGGCTGTGGAGTTTGGTAATTTGGCGGTGGTGATTGGAAGGTAGTTTGTGGAGCTTGGTAATATTGAGGTGATGAATGAAAAGTGGGTTGTGCGTAATATACAAGTATCGTGTTATATGGATTGGGTAAGTAGGCATTTGGGGGGTGGTGATGGATATATTTCCATTGGAGATTGGAATTCATCCTTTCTTTTAGGTCTTGGGCTAGGTGTGAGAGACGTTCGCCACGTCTTCCTTTTTCTTTCTGACGATCCCCGTGGAGCGTTGTCCGGTAGCCTTGCTGACTACGCTCATGATCCTTTCTGACTTGAGGCCATCCTCTATGGCTCCCTCATTTTTACAAGCTTATATAATGGCCTTCCAGCCATCGACAACATTCGATCATAAAAATCCATTTCTTGAGAGCGGATGAAAACTCAGACTAGTTCTTTCGTGGTCATTGGCGGTTGCACTCTAGCAGCTTTGGCTCTCCACCTACTCGCATACTCGCGGTAGTTCTCAGTGGATTTCTGTTTTACTTTTTCGAAGTAGGACCAGTATGTTACTGTTTCCTCATTAAAACAAAATCTTTCCATGAAGAGTCTCGCCATATCTTCCCACATGGTCTATCAGCGTATGCCTTGTGCCGTGAACAATTCAGAGGCTTCTCCAGTCAAGCTTAGGCTAAATAGCCTCATAATGAGCGCCAGATTAGTTCGGATACCGACTAGTTGGTCATAATAAGCTCGAAGATGGGCCCTGGGGTTGCCCGCTCCATTGAACATTTCAAATTTAGTCACTTTGAACCCTTCGGGCAAGTCTAAACCCGGATTCATGCAGAGATCATGTAACGACCCACTAGGTCATTATGTGCATTTTGACCATGTTACCCCTGCTAGTTCATTTTGAGACTAGGAGCAAGCCTAGTGAAAAATATGAGAACTTGGAGTCTTAAATGAATGCCTTTGACCAATAGTTGACCTTTGAGCAAACAGACTTTTTTTGGAATTTCGTCGACTATGTGAGGTCCGAAAGGAAGATTATGACCAGGTGGGGTAAATGGTTCGGTTCTCGAGACTTTTGATCGTATTTTGTGCACTTGTTTGAAAACTTGTTTAATACTATTTGGGAGTTGACTTAGTACATTAGACCTCCATTGGGAATTTCGAGGCCACGGGCGAGTCTGTAGCATGTTTTTATATGTGAGTGCATATCTGGTTTGTGTATGTGAGGCCTTAGATTGATGTCGGGTTTTTGGGAGAAACTGGGTGAAAAATAAGTCTTTCTGGTTCTGGTGTGACCGCTGCAACGGATGTGGGTCTGCTACAGCAAGTCCACCACAGTGGAAACTTGTCCACCACAGCGGTGAGTTGTGTTTAGGGGATTTTAGCCATAGCGGGTAGTGGGCCGCCATAGCAGGACCGCTACGGCGCTGTCTAGACCACTATGGCCAGCCGACCCATTTAATGAGGTTCGCCGTAGCAGGGCTCTCAGACCGCTATAGCGAAATTAATGACCGCTGCGGCAATCATCGGGAATTAGAAAACCTAATTTATATTTCTAAGCATGAGTCATTAGCCATAAAACTCCCTAAGCAGTTCCCAAAGCAGTAGAGGCGACTTTGTTCATTCTTTTGGTGAAAGTATCTTTGAAGGTAAATCCTGAGCATTTCTTGTTTCCTTCCATTCCTCCATTTATTATTTATGCTAATTCTAGGTTCCCTAATGGTATAAGAAAATCTTAGAACCCTAGAATCAGTAAAACCATGTGTAAATGGAGGATTGTTGAATTTAGTAATATTTATATTATCTAGAAGTATAGGTTATCACTTTCTAGGATGGGAAATTTATTAATTATGGTGAGAATTATGTATTGAGACTTAGGACCCACCAAATGGGACTTTGCCTAAAATCTTATTTGAAAGGGTTAAAGTGATTAGAAAATCCATGAATTGGAAGAATGTGATTATTGAGATTAAGGGTAGGATAAATTCATCCGTAAATTCTGGTTTCACCCATTCGAAAAGGTTAGGATTATTTTGGGTATTCTTTCCCAAGTGTTGTTCTTACTTTGATTAGATGGTTTGTTGCTCACTTAGCGTTATATTGCTACACTTTGAGCGATCCGATGAGCTACGAAAGGGAAATGCTCTAGCAGAGTAGCTTGCTTTTGTTCCAGTCCTGCACCTGAGGTAGGTTATGATTTACTTGAGTTAGACTTTGATTAGTTGATTGCATATGTAATAGAATTTACGGGAGAAAGCATGATTACGTCTTTGGACAAGACGTCTGGTTAGATATTACTTAGGTTGGTATGATTTCTTGTTTTGTGGGCTAGTCGCAATTACGTTAGAATTGAAACTTGAGGTGTATTTGTTGTGATATGTGAAGGAAGGAGTTGATATTTATTCTTCTTGTAGATTGAGATGACTTAGGCATTTATCTTTGTTGCCGAGTTGATTTATCTAAGTCTTGTTATAACTTGTGGTATAGTACCTTGTATTCCTTGACCTTGATAATATTAGTTGATCATGTTTCATATTGAGTGCTGAACTGGTAATAGTTGAGATTCATCTTGAGATCAAATACAAAAATATATATAAAGACACATTTGACAGGGGGTGATGATGTGGCCTGGTTATGGGCTCGTGATCTGAGGTCAGTTCTAGAGCGAGTGGTACATGGACGCCATGGATCCCCTGCAAGTCATGACTATTGTGCGATACGTACAACGGTGCCTATGCCGTTTAGTTGACTTTAAGTCCCGTAATGACTTTCAAAACCCGAACTTGGCTTAACTATTTTCTCAAATAAAAAATGGAAAATGCAACAGAACATGTCTATGTATGTATCATTTTTTGGATCCCAACAAGGAATGGAAATAAATTCTTTGGGACAAGCCCAATAATAAGAAGAATCGAGATTTTAGGGGGCTAACACTCTTCTGAATATGAGTACATTTTGAAGCCCACTTTAAACCAATTTTCAGAATAGGAAACAATTATAAATAAGATTTGGGGCCAAGCCCAAAACAGAAAATACCTCTTTTAAAGAGAGTTGTGAATTTTTAGGATTTAAACCCAACTCCAAAATCAATTGTATGTATATATATGTCTATGGACTGTTGATAACAAAACAAGTTATTTTATAAGTCAAAACCATTTAAATTAAGTTTTTTATAAGTCAAAACCGTTTGAATAAATGAAAACGTTCATAAACACGAGGTTTTAGGTGAGGCGTTCAAACGTATTATACGGATTGGCCCGAATGAAAGTGTATCATTAAAAAGTATGTACAAACATATGTGTATCGAAAACTAGAATATTTTTACACTTTTATGTATAAAACACGTTACCATTATATATAAAAGGGAAGCTATTCTTATCTGGATATTATAAATCCAAACCTAAATACCCCATATATAAGAGGGATATATTCAATTCCTTTTTCCAAAAAAATCAAATGATATGCAATAAATGACAGATTTTATAAATGCGAGAATAAATGCTAAATAAACAGTTAAAGTAAATAATCATACATTGAAATTCGAAGGCCAACCGTATAGTACGAATCCTTAATACTACGGCGCCTAACACCTTCCCTAAGAGATCACCAGAACCCTAACCTAGAACTTTGGATTATGAAGGGTTTTTTCACGATATTTGAATAAACCCTTCACCCTTGGTTTTTCTAATTTCCAAAAAATTAGGTGACGACTATTTTTCAAAACAAAGCCCGAAAGAGCACCAACAAGTTCAAAGTAGCTTTTCGAGCGCTAACCCTGCCCGCGAAATGTGAACTGTAATAGTTACTACTGTCTGTTCGTGAAGGGGTTTGCTTCTATAGTTTCGTATTTGACCCGGTTCACACAGAAAGAAGAACCTTTTCAGTGGTCCGAAGAGTGGGAGGAGCACTTTCAAAAGCTCAAGACTTTATTGACTATAGCTCCGATTCTAGCATTACCCTTGGAGGGCAAAGATTTTGTGGTTTATTGTGATGCTTCTCGTTCTGGTTTGGTTGTTGTGTTGATGCAGGAAAAGAAATTTATTGCCTATGCTTCCAGACAACTGAACATTCATGAAAAGAACTATCCTATGCACGATTTGGAGTTGGTAGTGGTGGTATTTGCTTTGAAGATCTGGAGGTCACTATCTCTACAGTGTCCATTGTGAGGTATTCACTGATCATCGCAGTCTTCAGCATGTGCTTACTCATAAGAATCTTAATTCTATACAGCGAAGGTAGATGGAGTTGTTTTAAAGATTATGACATTATCATTTTATATCATCCTGGCAAGGCTAACGTGCACAGCGTATGCCTTGAGTAGAAGCCGCCTAGTATGGATAGTTTGGCTCGCTGATCATTTCGAGCGTTCGCTAGCCTACGGAGGTCCGACTCCGGCTAACAATTTCACGAGGCTTGATATGTCTGATTTGGGCAGAGTGTTGGCTTATGTTGAGGCAAGTTGGTCATTTCTTAAATAGATTAAGGCAAGGCAATTTAAGGATGCAAGTTTGAGCAAGATTCGTGATAAGGTTTTGAGTGGTGAGGCTAAGGTGGCTATGATTGATAGTGAGGAGGTCTTGAGGATTAAGGGACGCATTTGTGCTCCTCGTGTTGATGACTTGATTAGGACGATTTTGGAAGAGTCTCACAGTTCTAGCTATTCTATTCACCCTGGTGATACCAAGATGTATCGTGACTTGAGGTAGCACTATTGGTGGGCTAGGATGAAGCGTGATATTGTTGAATTTGTTTCTCAGCGTCTGAATTGTCAGCAGGTTAAGTACGAGCACTAAAGACCCGGGGGCATGCTTCAGAGAATGCCTATTTCTGAGTGAAAGTGAGAGAGGATAGCTATGAATTTTGTCATTGGTCTTCCGAAGACCTTGAGTAAGTTTGATTCGACTTGGGTCATTGTTGATAGATTGACTAAGTCTACTCATTTCATACCAATTTAGATCACCTACACTGCTCAGAAGTTGGCCCAGATTTATATTCATAAGATTGTTTGTTTGCATGGGTCCCTATTTCCATCATATCTGATAGAGGAATGCATTTTACGTCCCGATTTTGGAGGACTTTGCTGGCTGAGTTGGGTACTCGATTGGATTTTGGTACAATTTTTCACCTTCAGATAGATGATCAGTCTAAGAGGACTATTTAGGTTCTCAAGGATATGCTCCAAGCTTGTGTGATTGACTTTGGTGGTCATTGAGACCAATTCTTACCACAGGCAGAGTTTGCTTATAATAATAATTACCGCTCGAGCATTGATATGGCTCTATTTGAGGCCCTTTATAGGAGGCGATGTAGATCTCTTATTAAGTGGTTTGATGTATTTGAGGTAAGACCATGGGGTACTGAACTTTTGAGAGAGTCATTAGACAAGGTTAAGGTGACTCAGGACAAACTCTTAGCTGCTCAGAGTAGACAAAAGGAATATGCTGATCAAAAGGTCCGAGATCTTGAGTTCATTGTTGGGAAACAGGTTTTATTGAAGGTCCCACCCATGAAGGGTGTGATGAGGTTTAGGAAGAAGGGCAAGTTCAGTCCTAAGTTCATTGGCCCATTTGATATTCTTAGCCGCGCGGGGAGGTAGGGCCTACGAGTTAGCTTTTTACCTCCGTGCTCGACAGTGTTCACCCAAATAAGTTTCATGTCTCTATGTTAAAGAGATATCACGATGATGGTTCTTACATTATTCGTTAGGATTTAGTCTTATTGGGTGAGAACTTATCTTATGAGGAGGAGCTTATTGCTATCTTATATAGGGAGGTTCGTAAGTTGAGGTCTAAAGAGATAGCGTTGGTGAAAGTTTAGTGGAAGAATCGTCCCGTCATGAGGCTACCGTAGACCGAGTCCGATACGCGTAATAAGTATCTCACTTTTTATCACGCTATGCATGTACCTTTCCTCTTGTTTCTCCTTTGTCCGTTCGGGAACGAACGAATGTTTAATCGGGTGTCATGACAACAACCTACTAGGTCATTATGTGCATTTTGACCATGTCACCCCTGTTGGTTCATTCTGAGACTCGGATACAAGCCTAGTGAAAAAACTTGACAACTTAGAGTCTTAAAATAAAAGCATTTGATCAATAGTTGACTTTTGGGTAAATAGACCTATTTCAAAATTTCATCGATTCTGTGAGGTCCGGAGAGCTGATTATGACCTGGTGGGTAAATGGTTCTCGAGGCATTTAATTATATTTTATGCACTTACTTGAAAACTTGTTTTATTCTGTTTGGGGGCTGACTTAGTAAATTAGACCTCCATTGGTAATTCCAAGGCCACGAGTGAGTCCGTAACGTGTTTTTACATATGTGTACATATCTGGTTTGTGTATGTGGGGCCTCAAATTGATGTCGGGTTTTTGGGAGAAACTTGGTGAAAACCGTACTTTTGGTTCTCGCGTGACCGCTGGCAAATGACGTAGTCCGCCACGCCGGGTCCGCCACCGTGGTGAGTCGAATTTACGGGATTTTTGCCACAAAGGTAGCGGGCCGCCACAGCGGGACCACTAGGGGCGCGACCGACCGCTATGGTGTCTAAGCCTTCCGACCGCCATAGCGGGATCGTTCCCAAAGTGCACGACCGCGGCGATCGTTAGTAAATCGTAAAACCAATTTTATATTTCTAACACGAGTTATTTTTGCCATAAAACACCCTAAGTAGTTCCCAAAGCCACGACTTTGTTCATTCTTTGGTGAAAGCATCCTCAAGCGTAAGTCCTAAGCATTTCTTTGCTTTCCTTTCCATTCCTCTATTTATTACTTATGCTAATTCTATGTTCCCCAATGGTATAAGAAAATCTTAAAACCCTGTATCCCAAGAAAAAACCTTGTGTAAATGGTGTATTGTTGAATTGTGTACTGTTTATATCATCTAGAAGTGTATGTTATCACTTTCTAGGATAGGAAATTGATTAATTATGGGGAGAATCATGTATCGACACTTAGTGTTCTACCCAAATGGGGATTTTGCCTAAAATCTTACTTGAAAGGGTTAAAGTGACTAGAAAATCTATGAATTGGAAGACTAGGATTGTTGAGATATTGGGTTGGATAAATTCATCCTTAAATTTTGGTTTCACCTATTCGAAAAGTTTAGGAGTATTTTGGGATCTTTCCCAAGTGTTTTCCTTACATTGATTAGATGGTCTGTTGCACACTTAGCGTTATATTGTTAGACTTTGAGCGTTCCAAGGCGTTAAAAGGAAAAGTCGAAGCAGAGAGTAGCTTGCGCATTGTTTCCGCCCGCACCGAGGTAGGTTATGGTTTAATTAGGTTAGAATTTGATTAGTTGATTTTATATGTAGTAGAATTGATGGGAGAAAGCATAATTAAAGTGTCTTCGAACGTTATTTGGTTGGATATTACTTTCAGTTGGCATGATTTCCGATTTTGCGGGTCCGTCGCCATTACTTTACGAATTGAAACTTCGAGGTGTATTTGTCGTATACGGGAAGGAAGGAGTTGATATTTACTCTTCTTGTCGATTGGAGACGACTTATGCATTTATGTTGTCGTCGAGTTGATTTATCCGAGTCTTGCTATGACTTGTGTACGGGTGCTCGTATTCCTCGACATTGGATAATATTGTCGATTATGTTTCATATTGGAGCGTTGAATCGGTAATACGTTGAGATTCATCTCGAGATCGACACGTAAATATATATATATATATATATATATATATATATATATATACATATTAAGGCACATTTGACATGGGAAGTAGGACGCGGCCTAGTTATAGTAGTCGGTGATCCAAGGTCGTCGGCGGATGGAGGACATGGATACCACTGGTCCCCCGGCAGTCATGATATTGTGTGAAAATTGCCTTTAGCATGTGTGTACGGTTGAGATACGATCATTGGTTGCATTACATTGGACTTACCTTATTTTTATAATTGGTTGATGACTATTGTGGATTATTTGATTATTGTGCCTATCTGCCTATTCTATTGATTTTATGAAAGTATGCATGATACTAATCTTAGTCAGCCTATGATATCTACCATTACATAGTATTTGTACTGATACTACCTTGCTGCACCCTTTTTGAGTGCAGATTGTGTGCCAGGGACTTCATCCAGACATCACATTTAGCCTGAAGTTATTTCCCGTTTAAATCAGAGGGTGAGCTCCTTTCCATGCCATGTCGCTATTTCTGACAGTTATTTATTCTTAGATAGCTTTATGTTTTAGAGTCCTTGTACGATGAATTTCGGATCTTTAGGGTTGTAATAGCTTAGATTTCCGCACTTTTATTTCATTTTGGCATAATTAGACAGCTTTATTTTAACTTCATTGTTATCGATTTATAATTGGGTTATCGATCGAATAATTGGCCGGGATGCTCGCCCACCAGGGTTAGCGTGGGTGCCATCGCGATCCCGGTCGGGTCATGACAGATCATCATAGCTCAAACCCATAGCTTTAAGTAGTAGCTCTTGTGGACCGCTCAACATTTCATCCATTTTTGCGCTTCTATTTCTTATCGTGCCGCATACCTGCCCTCAAAGACTTTTCCACGCTCATACGATCAAGCTCTCGGTGATCCGGTGAGAAGGTATTTGGGCATTGTGTGTGTGGAAAGAAATAGTTGGATGGGCGGGGGTGGACATGGAGGCCGGGTAAGGAACAAGGTCAGTACATAAATGCGAGTTAAAGTAGCCGTGTCACAAAGGCTTGGTAAGGGCGGGAACCTGGGCGAGCGGGTTCCAGCTGTGCTCCTACGTTGCTGCGAGGCGGCTGGGCGTGGTACGACGTACTAATGTGGGTGGGGTCAGAGGTGACTGGATTCGAGCTAAATGGCATTGTGGTTCCAGTAGGGTAAGCGGGGAAGTGATCGGGTAGCAGTGAACTTAAAGATGGAAAAGGCGGTGGAGGCCTCCTTGCCCCAGTAGGTGCCTCTTTGCGCATCGGGGCCATCTCCGCTCTTGCGACCTTCGGGAGGTTTGCGACCTTTTCAAACAGCATTACGATGACATACTCTGAAGGCGAGGACTCTTTCAACTCAGGTATGGACGAGTCCCTGATGACGAGTTCAACCCGATTCTGTTAATTTTTTGAAGTACCAGCCATCATTGCTTTGCCTTTTTCTTGTTGGGAAAGAGATGCTATTGCACTTTTTGATCTTATGAAGTACGCCATGTGGAACGAATACGTATCAACTTTCTCTTCTTTTCTATAAGAAAAGAACAACTCAAAGGCAAATGACGTTAGTACGTTAGGTAATGATAAATAAAGAAAGATATCACATAGAATTGGCATGTAAAGCACATAGCACATAAAAATAATATGTTTGATTCGAATGCTTGACTGATCTCTTGTATCAAGGTTTCGGGTATTTTTTCTTTCTTGAGTCATGTGGGTCTTGGTTCAGTTATTTTTAGGTTGACTTGTTTTTACAAGAAAGGAGGATATATATCTAATATAATATAAGGACCGAGTCTTACATAGACTGTCTACGTAACCCTCTAGGGGAAATCAGGCCCTTCCATAGTTGGATTACATAAAATATGTCACTCCTACTTTAAAACTACCCAAAAGTCTCCAGCTCATGCCCGATAAGGGATTCCTACGTATCCTTCCTTGGGACATCAGTTCGGACGTAGTTTCTTTTATATGTCAATAGGGGAGAACAAATCTTTTCAAAACACAAAAAAGGGATCCCCTAAATCTACCCAAAAGATGACCTCTCTTTGAGATCGGAATGGGTTGTTTGTCCTTACAACCACGTGTTTGGCCAAAAGCCCTATTTCCTAATGCTGGGGCGGAAGTACTACCCAAATCTCTCCCGCATGGACCAAATGCTCCAACTCAAATATGAAAGCCTCGCACACTTCAATGTCGTGCCCAGGGGCTTTAGAATGAAAAAGACAAATCCTTATTTGGCTCGTTCCCACAGATGAGGCTCTCAAAGCAACCTTAAATGGGTGGATCTTTCTTGCGCTTGCCAATTTTTAGAAGAGACTTGCGTACGAGTCCTTGAAAATGGTGAAGTCGTAACGCCAAATGTGGTTGTCCAAAGTAATTCCTTCATTTGGGGAGACTGTGTTGCGAACCAATAATGACTGGGGTCCTCACATCTTGTGGATTGTCTTATCGTCAATCAATCTTATGATCCTTTTCCTGAAAGCCATACATTCATTAGCAATGTGGCCGGTTGATTTTTGTGGAATGGGCACCTCTTGTGCGCATAATTGGAGCGCGTAGGTGACAACCTCCATGGCTAGTATGGGTGGCTCCCACAATCTTTAGCTTCTCAAAGATTTCTTCACATCACACATGTTTCGGTGTGACACAGTAAGGGAAAAAAATAACCTTGAGTGTAATTTCCCACCAAGCTGGTGATGCTAGGAGGACGAACTCTATCTGTACTTCGGGGTCCTCCTCTTAGTTTGTGGAGGCAACAGAGGTGGCCTCCTTAGATGGCTAAGTAGGTTCTTGCGAGTCGGACTCCGCTTCGTAGTTTTGGTCTTCTTGCCTATCTAATAGGGGTATGTACCCATGTAGTGTCCCTTTGACCTCATCCGAGAGGTCTTCTTGATGGTTCCCAATCCTAGTGGGCTCCTTTGGTGGACTTTCCACCGAGTCCAACATCTAGTCGGCCTCTTTGATTTTAGCCTTGACTGCCCGAATTTTTCTTTCCAAACGTTGAATCTTTCTACGAAGCAATCCTTCGCCTTCCTCCTTGATAATAACAGGCTTTGGAGTGTTCATGGTGTCAAGTCAACCTTTTGGAATTGTGACAAAGGTTTGTTCCCTTATACGGGGTCTTAGAGTTATTTGCTATTTTATTTTGTTTTTCTCTGGGGTAGTGGTCGGTACATGAGATCAATCAATCATTCAATGAAACATATGAAACATAAAAGCACATATTTTTATATCAATATAACAATAAGCCTAAATATACTACCCGTGTTCCTAAAGTTTTTTCAACCAAGGTTTCTAATCGCCTGAAATATAATTGTGCCATTTAAACCAAACCATTGCCCTATAATCATAAATTTCATTATTAATATTATTCCTCAAAAGGTTACAAAAGGATAAGTAAAGACAAAAAAAGCCAGCCAAAATGCCTCGTAGGACATGATAAAGCCCTGTCAGTCCTTGCCCTCTTGGCCTTTCGAAGGGTGGTTTGGATATGGAGGTGAGTCGATGTCAGCATGGCGTCCATCAAAAACCCTTTCTGTATGAAGCTCATCGAGACGATGTCATCTAATATCTTCTTTATCTGATCATCCAGCTCTATCAAACCGTCGTGGGTGAATTCCAGCTCATGTGTCAAGCTTTCTATGATAGCTTGATCCTGTTCTATCTTCTACAAATACTTTGCATCCCTATCATCAGCCCTTCTTTGTATCAAGCGGGATTTGATCTCAACTTTGGAGGCCTTGTATTGCACACAATTGTAGACAATGGGTTTAGGAGTGAGGGTGTCTTGCAAGGCAGCCCTTAGCCAATCCCTATATTCTTCTTCATACCCAGGGTGAAACTTATTGAGAGCTAGGGTGTCTGGACCCCAAGATATGCTACCATTCCACTCTCGGATACAATCCCCGGCTCGCTCTATCTTGTCATCATAGTCAATGATAAACTTCTCATATTCCCGACTTGGGGTATGACTTGGGTTCTACCAAATTGCCTCAAAACCTTCGCAGGTGCATAAGGGTGAATCCCTCGAATCGCCATGAGCGGTAAGAATGGGCACTTTCTTCCCTCGACCACAACGGTGTCGGTTATAAAGTCATTGAACATCCGTTGTATGTTATCCTCTCTAAGCCTAGAAAAGATGAAGACCCAACCTTGCTTGGTTTGATTTCTCAAGTTTGGGCAATGGATATAAAGATCATCATTTTCTGCTGGCCTACTCAAATACTGGGTACCCCCGACTTTGTTCATGTGCTTAATGATCCACCATTATAGGAGTAGGTTGCATCCTTGGAAGTACCTAAAGTGGTTTCTATGTAGGCTCAGGGCTCGGTGTATATCGGCAAGGATAACAGGGATCAAGTCAAAGTATTTGGTTTCTTCATTTCTGGTTATTCCATAAAAGATAGCATGGATTACAAAGATGATTCGAGTATCTCTTGCTAAGGTTCCATTTTTGGGAAATACCATAAGTCCCAAGAAGAAAATGGCAAAGGCTAATGGTCGGGTGGCCTCTCATTCGACAAAGGTATTGAACTCAGCGGGGTGTTCCACAGATCTATTTGGGTTACCGAATCTTTTGTACAACTCCCTAAAAGGTATGGTTGGACTGAATATCCAATTGGCATGGGATAGGGACAACATGTCTAGTATTTAGTTGGAGGTGGGCTTTGTTGGTATTAGGACATGGTTGTCGGTTTTTTTTTTCTCTTTTTCAAGCAAGTCTCCACACTGTCTATGACATCTCGCATATCCTCCAAAGTCGGGACCATTTCAACATTATCCCCAAATCTGAACATCATTCTATCTGGGTCCCAATAATGGTGATCACCTCGATCCACTCCCTACAACCCTTCATAGACATAATGGATGGTAGGTTCCCTAAATGGTTAGTGATCTTCTTTTTCTCATTCTTGCTCATCCATCCCCACTATATGTTTAATAGATCGGGCACCTCGATAACCATGTCTAACTGTAAGTCGGTCGGCATCTACAAAATAAGGCACGGTTAATGTACCCCCTAATAGGAAATGGTTTAGTACATAGGCACATAAAATGTTTCCATTTAGCACATAGTGGGATGCGGTGTCTTTTGGGTCATAGACCATCTTGACACAAGGTAGTCTACCAAATGGACTTTAGATACGACTCAAGTATCCAAAGCCTGTTGAGTTCATTTTAAATTTGGCTTAGGTCTATCTTAGGCATATGCTAGAATTTCAAATGACCTTGGACCCGAGCGGACTAATCGAGGTGAATCGTTGTCGGCTATTTTCTGACTGCACACCAACTCCGCATTAAACATGTTCCAAAGAAAGGGTGTTTCGGGTTTTTTAGTGAAGGCTAGACCGCGAGCCTGCGTGTTCCCTTTAAAACCATGCTTTTTGCCAAGAGTGGCAAAATTGATGACGGGAATGCATGACAGTTTATATTTTGCAAGAAGTAAAAAAATAAGCAAATAATCACAATTATATCACATTATATTATAACCCTTATGGTTAGAACCTAGAAAGTCTCCAGCAGAGTCGCCATCTGTCACAGCTCACTTTTAGAGTCGCCACCTAATTTATTGAAGGAAATTAAGAAAATTGGGTAAAAGGGTTTATCAAGCAAAAGAAAAATCCTTTTTGAACTAGAGTTTGAGCTAAGGGTTCTCGTGATCCCCTAGGAAATTTTTTAATCACCATAGCATTAAGGATCCGTAGAATACAGTTGACCTACGAGCTTCAGTGCGTGAGTAATGCGATTATTTGCTAAAATATTTCTTTTCTTGCAATATTGTCATGCTACTCATAAAACTGCACTTTTTGGCAAAAATATCCTTTAAGGAAAAAGGGTTGGTTCCTTTTTGGAAAATGTATAAGGGGCTAAATTCACTTCATTTCCAGACCAAAACACACTTAAGATTTTATATTATGTAGAATTACCACTAATTTGGTCCAAATATCATGATCTAGTCCTTATAGGTTATGTATACATGTAAGGAAATAAATGGAGTGTATCTCCCCTATAACAATAATATAGGTTTTGATAAGGATAAGTAGTTAAAATAGTTTGCTTATTACTTTTTGGTCCATTGAAGCTCAATTATCAAAAATATACTACTCCAAAGCCATCTTATTCCTCAAACTATAGTCCAAGTGTATTTCCTTTTGTTTTTTGTGCCTTAAGGTTTGAGCTTTTGGCCCAAAAGATTTAAAAATATCTTAAGTCCCAACAAGTTCAAAGAGGGTCAATTTACACTTAAACTAAAAAGCTGATTTGTTTCAAGTTGCACTAAAATTAGTCCAAGTCTGTTCATAAAGCCCGAAAGTGTTTTCAGTCCAAATCATTTAAGGCCCAAAGGATAAGCAGTCTATTTTCTGATTTTAAAGTGGTCTTGTGGCCAAAAAAATTTTCCTATTCTTGTCCATTTCGCTTCCAAATTTTGCAAAAATGGCATAAGGCCAAAATCAGTCAAGTTTTGTTCCCAAAGTCCATTTATCTAGCCATATTATCAATTTTAGGTTTTATACTTGAAAGATTTTATAAAATCCAAAGTTACCAATTTCATGCTTGTAGAAAGAGTGTTCAATTTTGAAAATCGTTTGAGAAATTGTTTAACAACTACGCGCATTTCCTAGGTTCTAATCACATTTGGGTTTCAATATTATCACAAGTATTCTTTATATATACATACAAAAACATATGAAAGTAAATGAAAGAGAAAGTTAGGCTGGTGGGCCTACCTAAATCCACCAGTTGCCATTTTCACCCATGGTTTGACCTTCAAATATTTTCATCTTCAAACAGACTCGATGGAAATGAAGAGGTTGGGCCTCAGGCCCAACAAGTTTTAGAGTGAGGAAATGTCCCGAGTGTCCCACGAGTGAGATCCCATGCAAACAAAGAGGGGGGAAAAATAATATGGTTAGAAAGAACCTAGACTTAATAACTAAACTAATAAGAACTTGAAAGAAAATAATCACATATATAAATATGTTCATACATGTATCGCATATGTATAAATAATCAGACATGGAAAGGGAAGCCCAAACGCAGTTTAACAGAGGTAATCAAAAGCAGAAGCCCAAATATGAAGAGGAAAGGTCCAATTCATTATTAAATAAGCAAATGAAGGAAACAGGCCCTAATCACTACCATAACATATTCCTAAGTCAAAATACTTAACGATATACAAGATATACTATCCTATATATATACCAAGGTATATATATATATAATGTATATGCCTTGTATATCATGTATATCCACTCAACAGTAGTATAAAGCTAAAAGGGAAGAGTCAAAGCTAAGGATACCACATCAATTTCATATCAAACATAGTAGACAATATATATGACAAGATGCATTTGGGCACATATTTGACTTGTCTAATTAAAAAGACTTCAAAATACTACAACAAATGTCACACTATTTGTATTCTAAAAGCACTTAGCTCATGCAAACATTGAATGAGTAAAGCTATGCATACTCAGTATAATAGACTTCACAGATTTCAACAATTTTTTTTTTAATTAAATAAGGCCCCAAAAGGGGCTGATTTTATTAATATTCAAACAAAAGGTCCACAAGACAAAAAAACAAAACAAAAGTGAAAAAAAACAAAAGGGAAAGTGCAGTTCAACGAACCACACAAAAATGGAAACCTAAATCTATAGAAATTCTCCCATCTAAGCTCAGCGATTTGAGTTTCTTTCTTCAAGCGACTCCAGATTAGTACCCATTTAGATCGAATGCTGCAGCTGAAGTGTTGCCCAGATTGTGCAAATATCTGGTACGGTATCCATTGTTATCTTCAATTTCCTTTTGCTTCCCCTTTGAAATTGTTGTCTCATCCGGCAATTGTTGTTCCCTTGTTGTTCTTGTAGCTCCGAATTCCTAAATTTGAAATGTATGATATTTATCTTGCACTCCGTGTATTTGATATCGATTTCCTTCAGGATGAACTTTGTGTTTTTTCTCAAAAGTTGTTCCTTTTGCTTTATTTGTAGCATCAGTTGATTGCATTTTACATTAAATACCTAATTCTTGTACATAGTAATGAGTACCAGATGGTACTAATAACACCTATAGCACAATTATCAGATACTCAAGTATTGTGCAATACAACCAGATATATTCATCTTTGGACCTTGTCTGCAATTTGTGTGGTTGTTGTTGATTAGCCTGATGTTGAATGGTGTGTTCCTTTGTTCTGATATCTTTCAACATCAACTGGTAACAACCTACTTTTACCTGATGCTTGTCCAATGAATTGAACAATTATCAGATATCTTTTAAATTTTGTTGCTCGCTTCCTTATTGTGTTGTTTGTATTGCACTATTTCTCTTAAGATGTCCTTTTGTTCCTGCACAATGAAACAAAAAATTAGTTCAAACAATCCCATTGTCCTCCTCCCAGAGGATTTGGACAATGAGATATCCCTCTCTCTTTCCAGAAATCTCCTTCATTTATAGAATCTCTTTCTCAAATAGGGCAGCTGCATTTTATCATTGTTGATCAATCTTTTTCTCTCTACCTCAAGCTGATGGAAAAGGGTGATTAAGATTTTTCCATGGTCTAGTGCCCAGTTTGCCAATTAAATCTGCAATCTTATTTCCCTCTCTTAGGATATGAACCACCTGAATATTGCTGCATTCCATGATTTTCCATATCTCATGCACAATTTTCCATGATACCTCCCAATTCTTGTGAATCACCTTCTCAGGAGTTAATGAGTCAGTTTCCACAATTACTAGATCCCTTTGAGTTTGTTTGATGAATCTCATAGCATACAATATTGTTTTTGCTTCTGCTTGAGTATTTATATAACATTCCCCTTCCATTGCCTCTTCTTGTGCATGAATGATATCTCCATTGCTATTTCTAGCACAAAAACCCAAGCACTTCTCCCAGGATTACCCCTTGATGCCCCATCTATATTGCATTTTATCCATTCCCTTTCTGGAACTTCTATAGCACTTGCCTAATCCTGAATTTAGGAGAATAAGCTTGCAATGCATGTACTACTGTCTCCCAATGGTATGGTGCATACTTGAAATTTCCCCTTCTCATTTTCATAAACATGATAATATTGTGCATCACTTGATACATAAGCTTCACATATGACATCCTTCCTCCATGCTTAATGGCATTCCTCCTCTTTCATAACTCCCATAAAATGATTGCAGGGATTGCTTTGAATATATATCATGAGGATTCACAGAAGCTTCCCACCATAAGTTAACCACTTGAGTTACTTGCATTCCTTCTATGTTTAATCCAATTGCCCATTAAATTGTTCCCAAAGATATTGAGTTGCTAATGACTGTAGAAAAACATGAGAAAAGGTTTCAACTTTTGGAGATTGACAACAGTAACATCTAGAGGGGAATTGAAAACCCCACTTCTTTACTAAATCATCTAATGAGAGTTTAAACTTCCAAAATCTCCATAGAAGAAAAGATATCTTCATTGGTAATCCTTTGATCCACATGTTCTTAAACAAGACATTGGATTCTTGCCTTTGTCTCACAATCTGATAAGCTGATGTTACAGAGAATTTGCCTCTTGCTTCAGGTTTCCAAAAAGGCTGATCTACTATTTCTTGCTCCTTTGGAGGTGGAATATTAGTAACAATGTGCTCAACTAAGCTACTAGGAAGCAGATCCCTTAGTTTAAGTATACTCCACCTCCCATGTTCCATAGTTTTCTGCACTTGTACAGCAGTTCTGTCACAATAAAATTGTGCCCCAGTGACATGATACAAAGCTCCCAAGCCAGTCCAATTATCCAATCAGAAGTGAGGCTGCCCTTGATTTTGTTTCTACCATATCTCATGTTCAACCAAATCTCTCATTTGTAGAATTTTCTTCCATACATATGTTCCCCTTTTCCCTCCAACCAACACTGCATGCTCTTTCTTCAAATATTTATTGCTCAAACACCTTCTCCATAAGGACTATTTAGTTCTAAACTTTCACCACAATTTGGCAAATAAAGCCTTTGAAATATATTGGAGACTTATAAACCCCACTCCACCCTCATCATAAGGATGGCATAACACTGTCCATGATGACCAATGCTTACTAGAATTCCCTACTGAGTTACTCCAGAAAAACTTTGCAAACATTCTGTGTAAATTGGTAATAACCCTAGCAGGAGGATCACATGCTGACAACAAATGTATAGGCATGCTTTGCAACACATGCTTAATGAGAGTGATCCTCCCTCTAATGGATGAAAGCTTTCTAGTCTAGGAGAATAATCTGTTGCTCATCTTATCAATAATTTCTTTGTAATGCTCATTCTTCCTCCTGCTATAATATATTGGCACCCCTAAATAGGTAAAAGCAAAGTCCTTCATTGGGATTCTTGTAACTGTATGTACCAGTTGTACCAGTTCTCCTATATTCTCATGCAAATACACTGCACTTTTCTCCTTGTTGATAAGCTGTCCACTAACCTTCTCATAAGCTTCTAGAGTTTCCATTACTAATCTTAGAGAACTCTTGTCTGCTGAAGTAAAAATGGTGGTATCATCTGCATATGAAAGGTGATTGATATATGGACTCCAGTTAGGCATCCCATAGCCTTTAAACTGCTCCTTATAGTGACATGCATTCAGTGCTCTTGACATACATTCAGCTGTAAGAATGAATAAGGTTGGTGAAAGAGGATCTCCTTGTTTAACACCTTTAGTAGATTTGAAAAAACCCTGTGGCTGTCCATTTATTAGAATAGAATACCAATTGTTGGAAACTATTCTATATACCATATCAATTAGTAATTCACCAAATCCCATCTTTCTTAGCACTTTGGTTAGGAATAACCATCTATCATAAGCTTTTGTCGTATCCACCTTCATTACAACATTTGCTGGCTTTCCCTTGATTTTAATATCATGTACAATTTCCTGAACCAACAATATATTCTCAACTATACTTCTCCCTTTAACAAACCCTGCTTGTTGAGGAGATATAATTGTTGGAAGAAGATGTACCAATCTATCATGTAAAATCCTGGGAAAAATCTTACTGTTAAAATTGCTCAGGCTGACAGGTCTTATATCTGAGAATCTTATGATCTCTTTCTTCTTTAGGAGTAACACCAGATTAGTACAAGTTACATATCTAGGTAATTCATGGCCACAAAAAAATGATTGCACCATTCTAACCACATCATCACCAATTATTTTCCAACAATGTTGGTAAAATTTCTCTGTGAATCCATCTGGCCCACTTGCACTATCTGAATTTAACCAAACACAGCTCCCTTTACTTCATCTGCCTCAGGTATTTCATAAATCTTATCTTTTTGTTCTTTTCTAACCAACTGAAGAATATACTGTAAAAGATCAAAATCAGTTGGGATATGGTCCTCTGCAAATTGGTGTGAGTAAAATTTGATTGCCTCCTGAATGATATCCTCTTCAGTAACCAACTAATTCCTAACTTGATCTTGAATTTTCTTAATTAGCAATTTCCTCCTCTTTCCAGTTACATGAGAATGAAAGAATTTGGTGTTCCTATCTCCATCTTTAAACCATTGCATTCCTGTTTTTTGTTTCCAAAACTTCTCTTCCACAGCATAAAATTTGATAAGATCAGCTTGAAATTTTTGCAATCTTTCTCTGTTGCCATTAGTGGGATTCTATTCAAACTCTGCTTCATGCACCTTGAGCACCTCTTCAAGAGTTGAAATCTTCTTGAATATGTCACCATAAGTGTTTCTACTCCATGTAGACAAAGCTTTACTGAATTTCTTCAATTTATTATGAACTAGGAAGAAATGATTAAAACCATAATTACTAGTCCAATTTTGTCTCACTACCTCCATAAAAGACTCATGTTCCACCAAAAAATTAAGGAATCTGAAAGATTTCTTAATTATTCTACTATCCTCTTTATAGGAGATAATGAGAGGTGCATGGTCAGATCCTTGCTTAATCAAGTGCTCCACTTCCAAATTAAGAAACTTATCCATCAATAAATGATTTCCCAAACATCTATCCAGTCTTTTAAAAATGCAAGCTTCATCAGATCTACCATTCCCCCAAGTATATATACTACTAGAGATCTACAAGTTGACAAAGTCTCAAGAGTCGAGTCCAATTGTTCATCATCACCTATGTATAGCATCTAATCCCCATATGATAAGTCTGAGTATATCTAATCCCGGAACAATCAACATAATAGAATCAACAACACCATCGTCACGTCATCACGACATCTCACTCAAGTCATAATGTAATGCAATGCAATAATGGTATGAATGTGATGCCATGCCATGCTATGCAAATGAGATGTACACACGTACTCCGGACGGAAATATCGATGTCTCGGCAGCACAACCCAGTGTGACTCGCAAAGTCTGAGTGCCACCCATCCCGAATCTTTGCCAAACAGGCAGACAAGACCCTGGCTAATTGCTCACATAGGGAGTCTCACCGGCACCACTCTAGGGACCCACAGAGCCCATGCACTACAATCAATTCCGGAATAACATCGGAATCGGCCATGCAACAACGATTCCCGAATATAACCATCAGACATCGGCCTCCTCACAATCACTCAAAAGAGTTGTCAAATATCAATTTCATAAATCAATGATTCCGGAATTGAACCTCAGACATCGGCCTTTCACAATCACTCAAGTAAAAGAGTTTATCAAGTATCAGTTTCATATAACAACGATTCCGGAATGGATCTTCAGAAATTGGCCTTTTCACAATCACTCAAGTAAAAGAGTTTATCAAATATTAGTTTTTCTCAATCAACGATACCGGATCATCACCGGATGTCGGCCATGCATGATAAATATGAAAGAATGCGTACAATGCATATGTCAATCACCAACAGTCAATCTCAATATCATAAATACCAAAACGGTTATGTCAACAATGTATCATATCACCATACCAACAATGGGCATGACAACATATATCAAGTACAAATACCAACAACGGATATGTCAACCCTATCTGAACCAGGACAACAAGCAGAATTTGGTATCTACCAACTACACAATGGCATCAAGCCAACTCAATTGAACAATCAAACACATATAACGGATGGCTATCCCCAACACGCATCAAGTCAATCATTTAACATACAGTATTACCATTTCCCTAATCAGCATATTTTCTTAGGATAAGAATCTCACCCTACACTCGAATCACTCGTCACCATTTAACTAGGATATCATTCACTACCGTGATTCATTTTATATTCCCTGCTAGCGCTTAGATTCACTACAATAATTTCATCGATAGGCATAATTAGATTCCGTCCGCTACTCGCAAGTCACATAAATCCACCGATAATCAACAAGGTCACATCAATACCTAAGGAGTCTACAGGCCACGAGCCCGAATAAATATGTCACACATAAAAATATCATCCTAAGATTCCATCCCATATCTCCAAATTCCTATACATCCATTCTCCGTTTCTTCTACACCACAATACGGAAAACTAACCGGAGTCTACCGAAAGGAAAACATAACCTACCTCATTGCTGTGCGGGTGCCACGAACATCCAATGACGACTCAATTAATCACCACCGCGTAATCCATATGAAAATCTCGGAGATAACCATGAGACCCAAGAGTAGAATTCACCATTAGGGTCTTTCCCAAGGACTTCAAAAATTGCTAAGGTAGATATGAAATTTTATCCTACCTAAAAACTCACTATCACAACGCTAGTTGATAGATCAACCTTCATTTAGGACATTCATGACCTTACTCAAGTTACTAGTTTGGTCAAATTGCCATTTTAGGCTTATTTCAAGAAACCCATTTCTAAGATCTGAAATAGAGACCCAAAGGTATTTTAATGGGGTAGGTGAAGGATTGGGTCGCGAATCATTAGGATGATGTGCATAGGAAAATATTCCAAGGACTTTGTATCAAGAAGAACAAGGGTTCATTATATTGGAACTTAAGAGATTGGAGATTCTCATTTGTGACTCTAGACAAGGATCCTTAATGAGAATCAATATTGGGAGAATGGATGGAAGAGGTTAGGGAAATAAACCTTAACAAAAAAGTATCACTTTTGGCTCCAAAATTACTCCAAAGGCGGCTGGACTCTCTAGGGTTTTGAGAAATGAAGTCAATTGCCGAAATGTCACTTAAATAGGTGGAATTCACTGTGCTAAACCGCCCCGACAGTAGGTGTACCATCGTTAGCAGCGGTACCGCCAGGGCGGCCAACACGCCGCTATGGCGGTTGAGCAGTCATATACGGTTACCGCTACGGCGGTTGGTATCCGCCCGATGCCGCAGACCGCTGTAGCCTTCCACGCGATCACTGTAGCGGTCTGGCTCTATTTGTTTGCTCACTCTTCTATTGCTTACGGGATGCGTACGACGATCTTGGTTTGGCTTGAAGGGTTTCCAAGATGCGAGAAGGTGGAGACATCGTTAAGCACCATAGTTGTCGCCTTTCTTAGAATTTCACCGTAACGACAAAATGGGTCATTACATGGGCCTTCCTGCGACCCAGTCTTCTTCTCTCTCAATCATGTGAATCACATTGTTGCTATGGTTTGGCAAAAGAATGGTGTTCACATTTGGAGGGGCCGTTTGGAGTATAATTTTTTCCGGTCAATCAGATCCTGTATCTTGTACTTGAGATTAATGCAATCCTCACTACTGTGCCCTATGCCATTGGAGTGATAGGCACATGTTCGGTCAGCTCGGTAAAATCGGTTCTTTGGATCGACAGCCTTTGGCGGAAGCACTCAAATCATCCCAGCCGTACTTAACCTTTTAAACAAATTAGTCCGAGATTCCATTAGTGGAGTGAATACCCGAGGGGGTTTCTTCTCAAAATTGGGATGTGGCACATTATAGGCATTTGGTGGAGGTTGATTCTGGTAGGTATTAGGTTAGTTATTTTGTGGGTTACAGTAAATGGGTGGGGGAGGTGATTGGAAGGCATTTGGTGGAGTGGTAGTTTTGGGTGGTGATTGAAAGGTCGGTTGCACGTAATATATAGGCACCGTGTTGTAGGGAGGGGGGTACGTAGGTATTTGGAGGAGGTAAAGCATATGCTTCCATCGGGAAATCTTCCCTTCTTTTGCGTTTAGGAGTGTGGGATATGCTAGCCACGTCTTCTTTCTTTTTGCGTGCGAACCCGGTAGAGCCTGAACCAGCGGATTTTCTAGTCATGCTTATGATTCGGCCAATTTTTGGACCGTCTTCTATGGCCTCGCCCATTTAGACCAATTTAGAGAAAGGTCTCCCCGCCATTGAAAGCATTCTATCATAGAAGTTTGTTTCTTGTGAACAGATAAAAACCGACACAAGTTCTTCTACGCCCATAGGAGGTTGTACTCGGGCCCCTTCTGTTCTCCACCTGCTTGCACATTCGCGAAAGTTTTGCAGGAATCACACCCAAACCAACTCTATGAGAGTGATCTTATGATCGATATAGGATATAGACTACCTCATTCTTATTCTATTCTATTTCTGAAGAGAAAAAAAAGGGTGACTCAACTTCTCCACGACTTTCTTATGTTATGGTGTCTCGAAGACTAAATTTAGCTGCCAACCACAGCTGCTTTACTTTCTCCAAATCATATCTATCCGACACTGTTTCCATATTAAAACGGAATCTTTCTATGAAAACCATAGCCATGTCTTCCCATGTGACCCATCGGCATATGTCTTGCGGCGTGAACTATTCGAAGGCTTCTCCTGTCAAACTCTGACAACCTCATGATGAGTGCTTGATTGTCTCTGACACCAAACAATTAGCCGCAGTAGGCCCACAGATGCGGATTAGGATTTCCCGTTCCATTAAACAATTTGAAACGGGGTACTTTGAAGCCCTCGGGTAAATTCAAATTGGGATGCATGCACAAATCGTCATAGCTTAGACCCGTGCCAGTAAGGGTAGTCCTCATAGATCGTTCCAACATTACGGTCATCTTCCCCTCAAGCCTTTCTTCCTTCTTCTCTTGTTCGGCTTTCGATGCCTTTTCCATCTCCTCATAATGGTCAATTTCTTGATCGGGTGAGAAGGCACCAGGTGTGACAGGCGTGTGGAAAAAAATAGCGAGGCGAATTAGGGTAATAGGGGTACTTTTGTCAGTTGGTAGTGGGGTGGTGTTTGGTTGTATAGTGATGCCAGGGTGGGTATTTTGTGGTGTTGGGTAAGAAGGGATAGAGTGGGCGGTCCCAAAAATTTGGTTGGTGTTAAGTGGTGCACCAATGTGTCCATCGATTGGGGTAAATGGCATGGTGGTCATAACGGACCTAGTGGGGAAGTGATCTGGTAATGGTGAATTCAGAGATGGAAAAGATGGCTGAGGCCTCCTTTTTTCCGCAGGGGCCACTCGGGCAACGTTAACAACTTTGTTTCATGCCACTTCCTCTTGAAGATGGGGAATTTTTTCAAACATCATTTTCATGACGTCTTCAGCAGGTGATGGTTCAGGCAACTTATGCAAAGGCAATTCTCTGAGAGCGATGTCAGTAGGGGTAGTTTCGTTCTCCGAAGTACCAGTCATATTCTCTTTGCCTTTGTCTTGTACGGATAAGGATGCTATTACAGCTTTAGACCTTATGAAGTATGCCAGTGTGAACACGAATCAACTTCTCTTTCTATAAGAAAAGAATAATTCAAAGGCAAACAAAGTTAGTTCTGTCACATAAATAAAAAGAAAATCAAGATATCACATATAGATGGCAGTTTAAAACACTTAGCACGTAAAATGATCATATGTTTGATTCAAATGCTCAATTGATCTCTTGTACCGGTTTTTGGGTACTTGGGTTTGTCTAAGTGAGGGGGATACAATATTTATAATATATAGGGACCGAGTCTTATGTAGACTACCTATGTATCCCTCTGCAGGAAGTCAGGCCCTTCCGTAGTTCGGTCTACACAAAATAAACTTAAAAAACTCACCCATGATCAGGCATGATAGAGGCTTCCTGCGTATCCCTCCTTGGGACATCAGGTCGGCCAAGTTCTATTTACATAAATAGGGGGGACAAATCCGTGTTAAAAACAAAAAATGGGATCCCCTAAAACTACCCAAAAAGCGACCTTTCTTTTTAGGTCAATATAGGTTGTTTGTCCGTTCAACCTTTCCCGGCCCTAGAGCTCCCAAATCCTAATACTGAGAAGGGAGCACCAACCAAAGGGCGCCCTTGTGGACCAAATTTTCCAACTCAAACTTGAATGCATCGCATTCTTCTATGTAATGCCCTAAAGATCCAGAATGATATAGCCACATTTTGCGGTCGCCAACTCCTTCAGCTTGGGCTCTTCTGGTTCTGATGGAGCTAATCTTCCCAATACTGACCAATTTCTGGAAGATGCTGGCATAAGAGTCTCTGAATATTGTGAAGTCGTAACGCAAAATATGAGTGCTCTGAGTAATCCGTTCAATTGGGATAATGTCATCATGGACCAAAAGTGAATGCGGTCCCCGCATCTTGGTAATGTTTTTCTTATCTATCAGCCTGATGAGCCTCCTTTTGAAAGCAAAGCATTCATTGAGGGTATGCCCTGCCTGATCCTGGTGATAAGGGCATCTATTATGTGCGAAGACCAAAGGACAGGGTGGCAGCCTGTCGAAGCAAACACTGACTATTCCTTTGCTTCAGAACTTGATCATCATTTTCTCGTTCATAACCTGCTTAGGCGAGACTCGGTAGGGGCAATCCATTGCCTTGATCGTGATACCCCACCATTCGGGCAAAGCTGGTCGAGCATACTCTATTTTCTCCATGGGCTCATCCCTCGGGCTTGATAATGCAGTGGAGGTTTCTTCCCTTTTTATGCTCGATAGTGCAGCGGAGGTAGCCCTCTTCGATGGCCATGTGGGCTTCTTCAGGTCCGACTCCATTTCTTCTTCCACGGACTCCTTCACTACCAGGATGTACTCGAGAAGATATGGATTTTCCTCATATTTAATGGATCGAGACCATAAAATTGATTTTAGTCGGGGATCACCCGCAAGAGCTAAGATTAGTGCAGAAGTTTTTACACCCAGATGGGAACCATTTAGAAAATGGTTTTTTGCAAGTTTTAATAATAATGAAAAACAGTTTTTCAAGGAGAATTTTATAAAGATCTTTCCAAAGCCAATAAGATTATATCTTTTCTTCCTTGGTTTATGGCTAAATATGTTGGAAATTATATTTCTGTCTTGGAATGAGAATATAAATGAACTAATGGAGAAATTATTAATACAGTATTTCTTCCATAACAGTCTTTTCAAATTGGTAAGGATGATAAAGTCCTTCATTTTGCAGCTTTTTCAAAATTATTTGAAATAGTTCCATTGCAAGTTACTTCTAGGCATATTAATAATATGTTGAAATAGCAAAATTATGCCAATATTTACATGAATATTTTGGGTGAACAAATTCTTTCACTACATGATAGAATTGATAAAGTATTTTTCATAATTGGAAAATTACATGATTCTGTTATCCTTAAAGGAAAAAAGCAGGAAACCATAGCCACCAAGGTATACAGCCTTCACTTGAAATCAAAGATTTTAAGTTAAAACCTTTTTCAGAATTAAAGCAAATGTTTGATGAAAAGTTCAAAGGTTTACAAAGTCATCCGCTAATAGCAGAGGATGATGACTTTTTCGATCAGGATTATAAGACCAAAGTATCGAAAGAGGCTTATGCTGTGAAGCCTCAACAAAGGATGTCCTACTATCCTTGACCTACTCCTCAAGATGTTCTACTTGAAGAACATGAACATAATATTACTAATAGTTACAGTGGTAAAGAGACATATGAATCGAATATAGATGGTTATAGTGAAAGGAAAATTTACTGTACGATACATAGAATGCTAATGTATAGTACAATTTGCAAAGCTAATAAAAATAATGAGCGAAATATTGCTGAAATGATTATTGTTGGTTTTACTGGCCAATTGAAAGGTTGGTGGGATAATCATTTAACCCAAGAACAGCGTGATAATATTTTAAACGCTATTAAACTAGTACAGGGGTCAAAAGGATCTGTTCAGGCGCCAAATGTTGTTTATACACTAGTTCTTAATATTATAGAACATTTCTCAGGAAGATGGTCAAATAATAGTGACACCATTTGAACCTTGCTGCAAAATCTGAGATGTAAAACCCATACCTAATTTAGGTGGTACAAGGATCTAGTCCTTAGTAGGGTTATGGAATTGCCTGAATGTATTGACGTTCATTGGAAGTCCAAATTTATAGATGGATTACCCAGCCTTTTTGCAGAAAGAGTTGGAAAAGCTCTTAGAAGAGGAGAAGCTAGCATCAATTATGATGCGTATACTTATGGTAAGTTTATGGGAACATGTATGCAAGAAGGTTTAGCCTTATACAATGAGAGATTAGGCTGAATCAGCAAATTAAGAGAAATGATCTAAATGAAAGACAGCAGTTAGGAGAATTTTGTGAAAAACTTGGCATGGATATTTCAAAAACCAAAGCGCCTCATAGGCATAAGAAAAAGAAGAAAGATTTTCAAGCTTGGAAAGAGAAACGCTTGCAAAAAAAAAAATAAGAAGATAAAAGGAATTCCGAAAACGAAAGGATTTTGTTAAATCAAAAAAATCCGAAGGCTTGTTATAAGTGCGTCGGTCATTATTATAAAGACTGCAGAATTAAGGAAAAAATTAAGAGCCTTAACATTGATGATGATCTGAAAGAATCATTATTCAAATTATTGTTGAATTCAGAACCAGAGGATTCAAGCTTTGATTCAGATGAATCGGAGGACTCTACTTCAAATGAAGATATTAGGGTTCTTGCGAATGAGAGTTATACCTCTACAGATTCAGATGAAGACTGCGTACAATGTCAAATAGGACAACCTTGTACTAGTAAAGATAACAAAGAAGAGGATGAGTTTTATAATATTTATTCTCAGTTCCAAGAAGTGAATGTTTTAGATGGTAATAACCTCGTAGATTTATTAAAGATTATCAAGGATCCAGAGCTTAGGTCTCAGATTATTGATAAGATTAATGAAGCACCTGAAAAACCAAAAATTCAAACCGGTACACAGATTCAAGAGTCTTCAGGTCCATGCACCATATCAGAAGTTAAAAAACTTCTTGGACAAAGGAGATATCATAAGTACTCCGGCCACAACTCAGGATTTGGAAAAAGAGATTGATAATCTCAAAAAGGAGATCTCTACTCTCAAAAAGCATAATACTATTCTAGATGAAAGGATTCCTAGAATCGAGGAGAGAGAAAACAAATTGTTAAACCAATTCAGGAACCTACTGAAATTGCAAATGCAATGAAAGGTACCAGTAATAATGAACATTGGGAATTTCTCAAGACACTAGAGATTATTACTTCTCAAAAGATTTTTTATAAAAGTCACTCTTTTAATTGATTATAATTTTAAAAAAAAAATTACTGCTCTAGTCGATAGCAGAGCTGATTTAAACTGTATTCAAGAAGGATTAATCCCTTCAAAATATTTTCATATCTACCCATAGTCTTCGATCTGCTAATGAGCAGAAAATAGGAATTACTTTTAAATTACCAAAAGCTTATATTTGCCAAAATAAAGTTTGCATACCAGAAACTTTTGTTTTAATAAAAGATATTTCCAATCAAATTATTCTAGGAACCCCATTCTTTCAGAAAATATTCCGATTCAAAGATGGATAATAAAGGTATCATAGGAACCTATGAAAATCAAGCAATAGAATTTCAGTTTATAGCTGAACCATTTTCGAGGATTTTGAATGAAATCAAAGATAGGTTGATGAATAAACATCAACAAGTCAATTTCCTTAAACATGAAATTTATACTCTCAACAGTGAGGATATTTTACAAAATTCTAAATTACAGCAAAAAATAGATTTTATAAAAAATCAGTTTTCATTACAAATTTGTAGTGATCATCCTAATGCATTTTGGGATTGGAAAAAACATATTGTTACACTTCCATATGAAGAAAATTTTTCTGAAGGAAATATTCCTACAAAAGCAAGACCATGTCAAATGAATTCTGAATATTTAAAATTATGTAAAAAAGAAATTTCTTCTTTTTTACAAAAGGATCTTATAAGATCTTTAAAATCTCTATGGTCATGCACAGATTTTTATGTTAATAAACACGCTGAACAGGAGCGTGGAGTTCCAAGATTAGTTATAAATTATAAAACTCTTAATAAAGTTTTGAAATGGATTCGATATTCGATTCCAAACAAAAAGGATTTATTAGACAGGCTTCATAATGCCCTAATATTTTCAACATTTGATTTGAAATCGGGATATTGGTAAATTCAAATTTCCGAAGTAGATAAATACAAAACCGCTTTTAATGTCCCCATAGGGCAATTCGAATGGAATGTTATGCTATTTAAAATGCCCGTTCAGAATTTTAAAAAATTATGAATGATATTTTTATGCCTTATAGAAATTTTATCATCGTTTATATACATGATATCTTAGTATTTTCAAATACTATAGAAATGCATTTTAAAAATCTTGATATATTCAAGAAAATCATTATTCAAAATGGGTTGGTTATATCCAAGCCAAAAATGTCTCTTTTTCAAATAAAAGTCAGATTTTTGGGACATAATATTGAGAAGGGAAAAATCATTCCTATTAATAGAAATATTGAATTTGCTTCTAAATTTCCTGATATTATTACTGATAAAACTCAGCTTCAAAGATTTATTGGAAGTTTAAATTATATTTCCCCATTAATTTGGCAAAAGATACATCTATTTTATATGATAGATTGAAAAAGATTCTGAAACCTTGGACTGATGGTCATATCCAAGCAATTTGTAAAATCAAGAAAAAAGTTAATAACCTTCCTTGTCTTACTTTAGCCAATCCTACTTGGCAAAAGATTATTGAAACACATGCTTCTGATATTGGCTATCGAGGAATATTGAAACAATATTCTCCAAATGATAAACAGGAGTATTTAGTTCAATTTTATTCTGGTAAATGGAATAAATGCCAGAAAAATTATGCATCCGTGGATAAAGAAATTCTTGTTATAGTAAATTTGTTCTTAAATTCCAAGGAGATTTACATAATCAAAAGTTTTTAATAAAAACTTACTGTCAAGCAGCCAGATTTATGTTTAATAAAGATTGTAAGCATGATGTTTCTAAACAAATGTTTGCAAGATGGCAGGCATTATTAGCCCCATTTGATTTTGAAATTAATTATAAAAAAAGGGTTAAATAATAGTCTCCTTGATTTTCTCACAAGAGAATATTTGAGTTCATAACTCTTGTTTATACAATTTGCAGGATGAAACCGCAGATACAACCCCTCTCTAATAGAGGACAGGGAGGCCGAGGTACTTCTAATAAAGGAACAGGCAGAGGCATTGTCCTTGCTCAAATGGGCAACCAAAGGCTAATAGCCGCTAAAATCGCAAGATCTTCCAGTAATAGCAAGGAAGATATTACATATCAACAATATCTGGATTTTATAAAATCCTAGAAGAAGAAGAAGAAGAAGAAGAAGAAGAAGAAGAAGAAGAAGAAGAAGAAGAAGAAGAAGAAGAAGAAGAAGAAGAAGAAGAAGAAGAAGAAGAAGAAGAAGAAGAAGGAGAAGAAGAAGGAGAAGCAGAAGGAGGAGGAGGAGGAGGAGGAGGAGGAGAAGAAGAAGAAGCAGGAGGAGGAGGAGCAGGAGCAGGAGGAGGAGGAGGAGGAGGAGCAGAAGGAGGAGGAGGAGGAGGATGATAAGGAGGAGGAGGAGGAGGATGGGGAGGAGAAGGAGAAGAAGTAGAAGAAGAAGAAGAAGAAGGAGGAGGAGGAGAAGAAGAAGAAGGAGGAGGAGGAGGAGAAGAAGAAGGAGGAGGAGTACGAGGAGGAGGATAATATGCCACCTTCGTATTCTGATGTCCTCACTGAAAATGGTAATGAGGACACAGATTCATATGATAAAAATGAGCATAAAGAGTTAATAATTCTCCTTTAAAATGAAGACCTTCGATGGAGGGATGAACCGTGGTAATCAAGGACATTCACAAGATTTTTGCAAGATTCTTCTGGAGTATTAATGAAGATGTTAAAAAGAGACATTGGTCATCATGGTTGAATATGTGCTATCCAAAGCATGAAGGGGGATTAGGATTTAGGTCCATTTTTTATATATCAAAAGCTCTATGTGCTAAACTGTGGTGGATGTTTAGAACTGTGCACTCTCTATGGTCAAACTTTATGTGGATCAAGTATTTCAAAAAGCAGTATCCTCAGAATGTTCAATGGAAGGGTGGATCTCAAGTGTGGAAGATGATGCTTGAAGCTAGAGACAATATAGAGCAGGAGATTTGGTGGGAAACTAGAAGTGGCACTGCAAATGTCTGGTTTGATAATTGGACAAGATTAGGAGCTTTATATTATGTACTTCCCCATCAGTTCCCTATTGATGAAAGAGTGGAGGATGTGAAAGAGCTTATGAATGGAGGAAGTTGGGATATTGTCAAGCTACAACAATGTTTCCCTGAAGAGATTGTTGATCACATAATGGCTGAACGATAAATTAAAGGAAATTCTCTAGAATGGGATAAGCCTTGGTGGATGATGACTAGTACTGGAGACTTTTCTGTGGCAAGTGCCTGGGATCTGTTAAGGCAAAAATCTCACTCTTCTGAGATTTATAAGGACATGTGGATCAAAGGCTTACCTTTCAAAATCTCTTTCTTCTTATGGATATTGTGGAAGTTCAAAATCCCTGTTGATGAAGTTCTAGCCTCAATAGGAATCAATGTGGTATCTAGATGTGTATCTTTGCAGATTCACCAACAAGAGACCATTGATTACTTTGTTTTTAAATAGCGGCTTTGCAACTTCTATACGGAGTGTGTTCCAATGCTATTGGCCTTATTATTCTTGGTACACGAAGTCAAGCAAGTTGTGATAAAATGGTGGCATGCCCCATGTCATTACAAGCTGAGACACGTTTACAAAGCGATGCCAACCATAATATTGTGGCAATTGTGGAAGTGGAGGAATACAACTTTACATGGAGGCTCTATGTACGTATTCAAGGTCTTGCATGTAGATCAACTTGAGCATTTACTTGTTTTGTAGAAGCATTTCCTCTCATTCAGGACATGCCAAAGAAATGGCACGATCTCATTGATTTTTTGAGAGGTTTAAGCCAAAAATCAGTTGCAAAGCTGTCTTATGGAAATTGCCAACAAGAGGATGGGTGAAATGTAATTGTGATGGTGCGGCAAAAGGGAAATCTGGTCAAGTACCATTGCCTTTTGTGTTAGAAATGAAAAAGGAGATTTGTTGTATGTTGCGGAAACAAATTCACGATGGAAACAATACGGTTTGCGAGGCTATTACTATTAAGAAAGGAGTTGAGCATTGCATTGTTAATAATCTGGTTCCTTTGATAATTGGGACTAACTCTTAGCTATGCAGAAGTTCATTATGGGTGAATGGGATACCCCTTGGAGTATTGTGATGATAGTAAAGGAGATTCAAAGATTAATGAAGGGAAAGATAGTGAAGGCGGAGCACATTTTCAGAGAAGGCAATGGACTAGCAGATTTTTGGCTAACTTTGTTTTTGATTTTGCAGGTACACAACAATTCACTACTTTCCAGGAGTTACCAATTATGGCAAGAAGAATTCTTAACTCAGATAAATCTCAAATACCATATTTGAGAATCAGATATGCCACAGATTCTATACAACTTCAAACTTGAAGAGGAAAAGAGTTGCAGCATGCTATAGTTGTTGTTTTATACTGTCATTCATGACATACTATTGCTGAATTAAGGTAACACAGTTGGGAGCTATCTGTAGGGGTGGTATTAGTATGATCACATGCTCATTCCCATGCAGAGAGTTTGCAAATGTTTTACTTTCAAAACACAAACGGGGAATAGGACATATGACACAAGGATTACTTGCTGATTTGATTAAGCTGAAAACTGCAGGAAATGTGAGTCGGAAACTATTTTGGAGGCCTGAATTACATTCATCTAGATCTTGTTCCATACCACCTGGTGAGAGCTTGGAGGTGGGATAAATGGAGGAAGATCAAGGCACCAGAATTAGCATTTTCAAGAGCTTTTTCATTGCTGTTTTTAGCTTAGTTTCTTAGTTAGTTTAGCTTTTCTTTTGCTTCTTTTGTTTTCTTAGCTTCTTTTTTTGTTTTCAAACTCTCCTATTTTGGAGTAGTTCTTCTGTACAGTTTATTTATTTTAATAAATTCCCATCATTATGATGGTTTAATTTTAAAAAAAAACCGTGGAAAATAATGTAAAGGTATTTTGATAAAAACCCTAAACCCCACCAAACCCCAGCCGCTTGGAGCTTCTCTCTCCTTCCTAGAGAGAGAGAGCTTCATTTCAGCCATTAATGGCGGCTCTCGCCACTGGACAGCCTCCACTAGAGGTTGTCCAGCCTTCATTACCAACTACACAACCTATTAAACCATTAGATTATACTAAAATTCTATAACCAGCCACGTTGAATGCAAACAGTGAAGCATCAGCGTCTAAAGTCGAATTCCCATAAAGAAAGTAGTCTACGTGCATGGAGAACCCATAGTGCAATATACCATGGAGGAGATCGGCATATGATAATCAGAGGATCTTGAGTTTGCCGTCATTGGAAATTTTAGTTATGGTTGGCCCGACTTGAATTTTCTACGTAATGCAATTCCAACTCAATGTGAACTTAAAGGTAATGCTACGATTGGATTTCTTTGTAATAGGTATGTGTTGATTAGATGTACCCTCTTTGATGATTATGTTAATCTTCTATCTAAACCTGCGTATTGGATAAAAGATAAGCAATGGCTTTATCCCATGAGAACTTTGAAATGGGACCCATGGTTTTCACCCGAGGAGGAAACAAGTATTGCAATTGCATGGATATCTTTCCCCGCTTTAGCACCAAAATTTTTTGGCCAATCTCAACTTTTTTCAATGGCTTCGGCTGTAGGAAGACCATTAACATTAGATTTGGCTTCAAAGAATAAGACGAGACCTAGTTGTGCTCGTGTGAAAGCGGAAGTCGACTTGTTGAAGAAACATCCAAAGAGAGTAGCCATACAAGCTGTTGCGAGCACTGGCGAAACAAGGATTAAGTGGGTAAACATTCAATATGATTATTTACCTAAGTATTGTAAAGAGTGTTGCTTACAAGGTCATGATGAAGAGGGTTGTTGGAAGTTAAATCCTACTCTACTGCCTAAGGATGATTCTGGTGAGGAGGACATCGAGAAAGTGGATGTGATTGAGGAACAACAAGCTACAGTAACTGTAGACAAGGGGAAGTAAGTGGCAGTAAACAAAGATCAAGTCATGGTACAAAATGTTATCAAGGGACATAACAATTGGCAGGTGAATAATCAAAGAAGAAATTATAACAAAGGAAAAAAAGAGATGTTATTAAGATTCTACAAAGTGGTAAGGTTATTGGCAATACTAATGATATATACAAGTGGCAGCCAAACAATGGCAAGAATAATGGGAAGAATCAAGGCAATGGTAATAAGCAGTTTCCTGCACAAAGAACCAAAACTGTGAATAAGGTTGGTACGCACAGTACCATGCAAACTGCTAATAAGTTTGCAGCTTTGGGTGATGGCAATGAAGTGCATGAAGAAGTGTTGGAGGTTGATCAAGGTGGAGGTACACAGCAGCAGAATGCTACAAGTCCTAAAGCTAATACTGATGTGGTGTTGCATGCTACTGAGGGAAATCAACAGCAGGTGAATGACAGCATGGAGCAGGCTGATAATGCTGTGAAATCAGGTGGGGATGCAGTAGGTACAGAGGTGGGAAAAGTGCTGAGTGTTGCTGCTGTAAGGAATGCACTTGCAAGTGCAATGCCTCTTGGTTCTGCATTGAATAAAGTTGTGGCTCCTGCTTTAGTTGAGGTTGTAGCTATGGTGGATAAGAATGATGTGCCTTTTCAGAATGATTCTAATGCAGTTATGACTGGTGTGGATAAGAACCTGCAAGCAGTTACTCCAAGTGTTGGAGTCCATTCACTGAGTCCTGCTCGTAATGAAGATGTTGTTAAGGACTCTAGGGAGGTAGTAGATGATCATGGTGTGGCTTTTATTTCACAACAAATTGTCCCAAGTGCTTTACCAGTTGTGGAGAAAGCTGTGTAGAAACTATTAAATGTCAATGCCAATATCTTCACTCCTAAGTCGACTGGGAATATTAAAGAATGGGTAGAGGGTGTAACTATCAATTCTGCTACTATTTTGGTTCCTTCCTCTCAACCTGTTGAAGAATTGGCGACACTTAACCAAGCTTGTGTTGATGTTCCCTCCCCTACTTTTGCTACTGATTCTTGTGGTGAGAGGAAGAGATGGAGTGAACAAATTGAAGAAGATGGTGAGAAAAGTGATCTTCCTAGTGCTACTGCTGATGTTCCTGTAACATCTGAGGAATTTCCTGTCAATAAACAGCAGCAGCAACATAAAGAGGTACAACAACATGATGGTCAAGAAGTGGACAGAGCACTTGCAATTTATGAAAGAAACTCAGGAAATATGCAGAAGCAATATGAGTTGCTTGCAGGTGTTGTTAATGAGGAAAATAGCTTGGTTTCTCCATCTATAGGTGTTGAGATATATGGGAAAGGGAAGCAATGGCAAGGGTGATATAGCTAAGGATAGTACAACAACAGCTAGTCAAGTTGAGGAACATTTGGCTATTATAGATCCATCAATAAGAATTGCAGGTCAAGTGGTGTGCAAACACATAAACACACCAGCTGAACTAAAACAAGTTGATAGTAGAAGTGTCAAGAAGCAGCAGCCAAGTAAAGCAGTAGCAGCAACAGCAGGTAATCTTACGGCAACTACACAACAACAACAGCAACAAGGTATGCTTGCAAAGCCTCAAAGTAATTTACAAGTAGCAATACCTTCTAGTGAAGGTCCTAGGATTGACATGGATGAGGAGTCGATTGCCTGAAAACTTCCACAATCTTTGCAAGGGATGGGGATTTGTCTCTAGACGAGGTGGAAAGTGTAAAAAGACACAAAACTCATGCAAGGAAGGGCAGCTGGGATGGGAAAATGACTGAAGAATTTGTCCCAAGGCAGATACCAATGAGACAAGCAAAGAAGACAGTGGCAGCTCCTGCCACTTCAACAAGATCCAAGAAGAAATGATAAAGTTTCAAGATTTTTTGGAAAGTCATGAAGAACAAGACAATGTGGAAAATTCAATGAATATAGAAGATTTTACAAGTTCAGAGATTAAGGTTTCTGTCTTTATTCTTGTATTATTTTCTCATTAGTTTAGCATTATCATGTGTAATATCATCATAGAGTGTGTTATAAACTCTGTGGTGATCATAGCTTATTTGATCATTTCGAGTTCATTTTTTCTACATTCCTGTTAGTTTAGAGGTTCTTTGTCTCATAGGATTAGTAAGGTAAGGCCTAGTCCCCCTTACTTGTACTCTCCCTTTGGGGTATTTTTTGCTTTCTAGAAAATTAATAAAATTAGCCCTAGGCCCAAAAAGCCTAGTGGAAAAAAAAAGGTATTTTGATACAGCGTCATACGCTAATTATACTTATAAGTATAGAATGAATTATGAGCTGATTCTTTCTTCCCTAGGATAAGCAGAATTCCAACATTTTTGTCCTGCTAATAGCAGAAAGTCTATAACTTTTAAAAAATTATTATAAAAAAGGTTTTTTCTCCAATAGAATTGGGAATGAGTACTCTCAAGGAAAAGAATTATATTCATCCTGAGCAAAATATCCCTGTAAAATTTAATTATTGGGATTATGTTGAAGGCTTTAATAAATTCCTTTTATATTAAAACAATAATAGAAAACATTCATGATTTATTAAAATATGTGCCAATTTTTATAAACAAGGCATTCCAAATTAGTTTTGTCAATGGTGGATTCATTATGGTCCAACCGTCCAATTTTACCTGAACCCTTCAAAAGTTTATATAGTGAATGGGTTGAAGTTTCTCCCAAGATAATAGACTTAGAAACAAATAATACATTCTTTGACGAAATTGCTAATATGTATTTCTTCATTGAATTTTCTATCCCATGGATTATGAAATGGTCCGTGGAAGTGGGTTAAACCCCAACAAATATACCTTGTCTTAACAAAAACATTTATACAAAATTCTGGAAAAAATTAATTCAAAAATCTACTGATGGCACCATCCCTGGCCAAGAGTTAATAGACCAAATTGAAGCCACTATAGCCAGCTATAGAGACTCAATTAATTCCAGACAGCAAAGGGAAATTCCCAGTCCTTTCCAGCACATTGCCAGAACGATTCAAATGAAAAAACGAGTCATATCTCAAGAAGAAATGATAGCAGCTTACATGGAGGAACTCAAAAAGGATTTAATAAAAAATCTGGACATTGAAATCCCTTCAGATGTATCCATGGCATCAGTTGGCAATACCACAGATAATGAAAATGATGATGCAGATGCAAAACAAACATGTTTAGCCGGAGAATCTCAAAGTCCTGATAATATTGAGGATTTTTCACAATTCATGGCCCAATTCAAAAGTCAGCAGGAAGAATCTTTCAGCTCAGCAAAAGATCGAGGGAAATCAAAAATAAAGTGATAAGCCGACCCCACCAGAAGAATCTGCTTTTATAAAGCATATCTTTAATAAAGAAAAGTATTTTATTTATTTATTTTAAATAATTGTACTTTAGGTTGTAGCTTTTTCTTTTCTTTGTCGGGCAAACTTGTCGGGCATTCTTATCTTTTAATTTTGTTGTTTTTTATGATGATCCATTATAAAAGGATCCTTTGTTGAAGACGGAAGGCAGGTTCAGAAAAACCCCTATCTCTCTCTTGTAAAAACACTCTCTAAATAAAAGTTTGTTGTTTGATATCCATATCTACTGAGCACAACATCCACATATTAGGTAATTTTATTTTCGTTTATTTTGTTTTATTTTTAAATTACATATTCATATTTAGCCTAAATGATAGGCTAAACACCTTGTGTTGAGCTATATCATACTAGACTACTAGGTATTATGGTGAAAATGCTTTAATTAGCAAGGATTCACCAAGGATGGTACTGAGGCCAGGCAAATAATAACCCAGGCGGACTGTTCAGATTCAGGCGGTGGTGCTATTGTTGTGCCCGCTAAGCCGAGGTGGCGTCTAGGGCTGGTGTTGGAGTTGTTCTGAATTGGACAACCTCCTTGCCAGGGTTATTGACCTAGTAAAAGTCCCTCTGTAGCACCATCCCAAAGTGCGGTCTTGCTGTTAATGTACAAGATGAGTCTCAAGATATGGTTCAAGTCCGTAAAACCCCACTATGAAACACCAACTCAAACACAAGCATGGTAAATCAATGAAATCAATGCCAATGAAAGTACAAGTCACAATGTCATAAGCCATATCAAGAATTAGATAAATCAGCTCAACCATTGAATGAATCACACAAGCCATCTCAATCAACATAAAGAGTCTATATCAACCCTTTCCTTCCAAAACACAACAATTACACCTCATGGTTCAATACATAAAGTAACGGCGACAAGCCCACATAATCAGAAGTCATACGAACCTAAGTAATGTCCAACACAACATCGTGTTCGAAGACCTGAACATGCTTTCTCCCATCAACTCTACGCATATATACGTTTCGCTAATTAAAGTCAAACTAAGGTAAGCCGTAACCTATCTTGATGTCGAACAGATGCCACGAACTAATACACTTGAGCCTTGACTTTCCTCCTCGAAGAGCCATAGAACGATTAACGTCTATTAAGTATGAATTCTACGTTAGAATACGATTCTAAAGATACCCATAATGCCATAATTTTACCCAAAGTCCAAAAATGGACCCAAAATAGCCAAATTCGAGCCACAAGAGCAAAACTGTAATTTGATCAAAAGATCGGGTTCAATATAATCAAAATGGTACTCTACTAGTCTAGACGAGTCCAATGATACACATATTGCTATACTTTAATTCAAAATCTAAAACGAACCCAAAAAGGTAACCCCGACCCCGTAAGGGCAAAACTGAAATTTTATTTCAAAAATAGTTTGCCCACAGCTTAATTAGTCTAGATCCATAAAACCCACTAAAAAAATCCATCATCTTGAACTTCAAAATCATGATTTACCATTTTTTAACTTTTGGTTTCAAAACCCCAATTTTCCCCTGTCACGACCTAAATTAGCTGAGTCGTGTGGACACTTACCTTTTCCACCTCGATAAGCGAACCCTCAACCCAACGATAGTAAAAATGTAAATAAATAATTAAATAAACAAAAGAGAATAAATCACGTAAGTCTGACGATAATAATATAGAAAAAGTGCGAAAATAGTGAAATACACCCCAGAGTCTGGTCTAATCCATACAAGAGCATCTAGCTAGAAATATACAAGTCTGGAATATAATAATACATCAAGTCTGAATATGTCTCAGAGTGGAAAGTAAGACATAAATAAGAAGAGTCTTCAAGGCAGCGGATGCCTCGTGATCACCCTGTAGACTCTAAGCAATCCTGGTAGCGACTATCAGCCACGAGAGACGGAAGTAGATCCAACCTGGAATTTTGCATTCATAAAAGAATCGGCAAGTGCGAGTCGAGACAAAACCACAGATCTTGGTAGGTATCATAGCCGACTAAGTATAGCTAACATAATCCAGACAATAAGCAAGATAAGTACATAAATCAACAAGTATAAGTCAAGCACAAATCAGAACCAAATACACATCATCACCTAGATGGTAGCATCGAAACCCAAGTGCGCCAAGTCTCAATATACCCAATCCGAATCCAAATGACACAGTAAATCACCAAATCATCACAATATGAGCCATAATGTAATGCAATGCAATAATGTATGAATGCAAATGCAAATGCAATGTTATGTACACATGTACTCCGGACGGAAGTATCGACGTCTCGGTAGTACAACCTATGAAGACTCGCGAAGTCCAATGTACCACTTGTCCCGGACCTTTGCCTAAAAGACGAATGAGACTCCGAATCTTTACCCACGGAGGATTTTTATCAGCACATCCCATAGGGGACCCGCGGAGTCCATGTACCTCACGGCTCCGGCACAAACCTCGGCAACCGCTATAGCTCAACCACAATTGACAACCATCGGTTATCGAACCTCACGTCACTCTCATCCAACTGAGCTCAGCTTATCACAGTGTTTCCTCAAGTATCATCAATGTATCAACAATGTATCATGAAGAATGAGAATGCGTGCAATATATGAGTCAACATCAATAGCCTGATCAATATCACAAGTACCAAGTATGGTTATGCCAACAATAGCATGAAAGACTACACAGTCATATAGAATACTATCCTCGTATCAAACATCAACAAGTGAGGTACCACAATATCATGAACAAGATATATCAATAGTATCTAATATCTATTATAACCACGCGGCATCAAGCCAACAACAATAGAACAATCAAGTCACAACACAATGGGGTGGCTAGCCCCAATCACACAACAGGGCCCAACCTAACACAATATCCAATCCAACTTCATACCCTGAAGGTTTACATGCTTTCTCCAATAATATTATCTAAATATATGCTTCGCTAAATGAAGTCTTACCATAGGGTAAACCATAACCTACCTGGAAGGCCGAACAGCAATAACACCGACAATCACTCCTTAGCCTTCCTTTGCGCTGAGCCTCAATATCAAGAATGTCTAAGCATATTCGAATAATGGAATTAGAATCAAGAAGAACATCAAAACCAACCCTACTTCTATCAAGACCCAAACCCCCAACCTAATGGAACAGGGTTTATGAACTAGAAGGGTGAAATTAGGGATCTAAAGGTCCGAACATGAAACTAAACCTCTAGATGATCAATTCTCATCATTAGCAAGCTAAAATAATCAACAATTTACTCTAATTCGGATCCTAGGCAAAACCCCCAAATTTGGGTATAAACCCTAACTCCTAAATCCACAAATTAGCCTCTAATTAGGAAGAAGTTATGAAATAAGGGTTCTACTCATCAATTCAATGCTTAATGAAGTGAACCCAACCAACAAATCATCATTTAGAAGCCTAGATAGAATATTCATTAAACCCACTATAATCCTTCATTACTTAATGAATAAACAAGGGAAAAGGGATTCTAAGATAATTAGGAATAATGAAATAACGAGGAGATTAGAGGGACTTACCACCAAGAATCCTCTAGAATTGGTCCCAAGAGCTAAATTTTTGAAATAGTAATAAATGATAGACTAAGGGCTTTTAATACACACTTAATGAAAATAACAGGCCCGATACCGATACGACGGTGTCGGGACCGCTACTACGGTACCACCCCGACGTCCACTCAGACCGTCGAGATGGTCAAGCCACAAAAGAACTTGGCCGGCCCATCCCACCGCTATAGCGGTGCCGCTGGGATCGGTGCCGCCCGGACCGACACCTGCACTAGAATTCTCCAAAATACTCTCAATCTCGAACGAAAATCCTGACTAATACCCGAGGCCATCTGCTCATAAACCACATACACAGACACCCATAAAAACATGCTACAAACGCCCTCGTGGCCTCGAAATTCATAACGGAGGCCTAGTTGACCGAGTCAACCCCCAATACCTCAATTCCAACTTCCCAACCCAAGTGACGAAATGCATCCGAGTGCATTGGAAACGGAACCAGATATACACACAAGTTCTAAAAGACTATTCGGACCTCTCGGAATCGATCAAACAAGGTCCGTTTACCCAGAAGTCAACTTTGAGTCAACTCTTTTTAGCTTTAAGTCTAAATTTCACAAAAAGACACCCGAATCAAATCTAAACACCTCAAAAAGCGTGTCAATGGTCCTCTCGAGTCAAAAGTGAGCTAACCAAGCTCCAACAAAAGTGCCTGAAAGACTATAACGACCAAGCGAGTCGTTACATCCCCAATCAAACTCAGAAAAAATCGATAAACAATGACAATAAACTTGAGGAAACATGAAAATAAAGGTTAGATACATACCCCCTCATTCAGAAGAGAACAATGCCGCGAAGATCACCTCAAATAGAGCTCTAGAACTCAATTTATGCTCAAAAACGAAATGAATGCAGTCTGATTTTTAATACACAGATATTTTTTCCATGGCGGGCCCACCACGGCAACCCACCAGGTACAGCAATAGCTATCCGCACTAAAATGACCATAACTCTCTCATACGAAGGCGAAATACGACGATTCTTTTTGCTATGGCTTCGTAATTACGATACGGATTAATTGGTTCAATCAAAAAACAAAACAATGGTCATTTGATCAATATGGTACCCTTTATGGCCAAAGAAGATATAGCAAAACTTCGAATACGAGCGCAACACAACCCAAATCCATCCGAAACTCTTTGAAATCTCACCAAAACTTGGGGACCAGTCCAATATCATCAAACGAACTTGTTGGAACATTCAAAACATCAGCACAGGGTCATCTTGACCCAACGTTGATCGTGGTCAACTATAAATCTTTAACTTAACTAGTTTCTCCACCAAAGACTCAAATCACACCCAAATCCCGAGAACCAAATCGATGACTTCACTAAGTCATAAATCACATTCTAGACCTAGTGGAACTATCAAAATTTCATTGCGGGGACGTTTACCCAAAAGTCAACTATTAGTCAAAGGTATTTCACTTAAGACTCTAGATTTCACAAATGCTACTAGAACTCATCTGATGATCTCGAAAATAGTGTCGCCCATCCCACGGGTCAAAATAATACTAACGGGACTCAGGGAAGGGTCAACGAGGATAAATGGGTCAAAAGTGCAATAACGACCAAAACGGGTCATTACATTGAAAGAACATATTTCCCACATGAACGATCGCATAAGAATCATATGTATGTTTCTCAAGTTAACGAAGAAAATCTTGAGTGTGTATTTGTATGTGTATTTGTATGATTTACAGTTGAGGGCTCGGGTGACATCACTCTGGCAGTTATAGACTCACAAGTCTGGCAGGTGCAGGCTTATTAGTCTGGTAGTTACAAGCTCATATCAGATGTATACGAGGCCAATGTGTGGCTCGGCAGTTATCATCGATGAACGAGAGCCTGGTGGCTCGGTAAATTATTTGTTGTGTGTTCATTTGATTTATGTGTTCATTGTACTTGTATGTTATAAAGGAAGGTAAAGATTGATCTAATGTACCATGATCCCAAGTACTTCTGTGAACGATCCCAGAACTTCGCTCTACATGGCGACTCAAAGATATCATCAGAAAAACTTAGAAGAATGTTCAGAACGATCTCAGTATAGTAAGATGTATCATGTGACTTTATAGAGTATTCTTTGGCCTACTGATGTATACATTTCAATTGTGTTCCGTATGTATCTGCTTCAGTTTTAGGATTTGTATATGCTTTTCTATCTGCCTTGCATACTCGATACAATTTTTCTGTATTGACTTTCCTTATGTCGGGGACGCTGCATTTGTTATATTTCACACTGTAGGTTCAAATATATAGGTTGGCAGGCATTCTTACTAGGTAACATTCAGCGAATGTGTTGTAAGCTTCATCTCTATCTGGAGCCGAGTAAGGTCTAGTACCCTTATGTACAGAGATTACGGGTAGGTTGGGGCCTTGTCCCCATGCTTGTATCAGTTGTTCAGTCATAGATATTCATAGAGGCTTCATAGACAGAATGCGCGGGTCTACTTGTATTCAGTGGTACAACAATTGCATACCATAGGCCAGTGGCCACAGTTATGTACAGAAGCCATTTACAATTCTCATTTGTCCCACAAGTTATGTCATACACTTTGTTACAAGTTTATAGTAGTTGCATATAGAGCATGGTCCGTCCTAGCAGGGTTTTGGGGCGTGACAAAAAGTTTGAAATTTTTATTCATATATGTATAATTATAAACATAATTATCATTATTAAGGAGGTTCCCATTTAATTATCTTGACATAACTACTAATTGTTTACAAAGAGTAGCCTCCAATCTTCTTCATTTTAGGCTCCAATAACTTGACCTCTAAAGTATTGATTTCAATCCCAAAGACTCAATAGCCAGGTCTCGAACAAATTCAAGCTCAAAGCAAGTCAAATGAATTGAAATAAGAAAGTCAAACTCAAACTCAAAATAATGGAGCTAGTGTTTTATTTTCTCAATTTCTGAATTTTAAATTTATTAAAAAACTAACCATTGATTGAATTTGAAGTGGCTTTTTGAGAAATTGGTGTTTGTTGCTGCAAACGATTAGGAATATTCTTTTAAATTTATATCTCAATTCTGAGAGAGTTCGATGAAGACTAGAATTGATTTTGGTTGTAATTTCATAGTGAAGCTCGAAAAGGAAGACGTAAATAAGTTATATATAGTGGCATACACACGACTTATAAAATACATCTAACAACATAATTGTATGCAAGTTGTATGTTTTGATCGAAGTTATAAACAACAAAAAATTTGTGTGCAAGTTGACCAGGTTCTATACAACAAGTTATATGTAAGTTGTATGTATTGACCGTATTTGTATATATTTTGTAAAAAAAGCTCTTGCTACTTTTGAAACCCCAATATCTCACTAAACCGGGTAAGTATTTTCCAAATTTTAAACCGATAAGAAAAAATTCTAAGAATTGTATAGGTCACCCTACTTGATCACCCCCATTTCACCTGTATCCATTTTCTTTTCTTTTCTTTTTTTTTTTTTGAAAAAAAAAAGTTTAATTTGTTGTCTAGTATTAGATAACTTAAAAAAAAATGGACAATGGCATTTTTCGAATTTATAGCAATTGAAGTATAATGCTTTGAAGAAATGAGTCTTGAATTTCAAATATGAAAAGTTAGTTTAAATCAAATGAAGAGCTTGGCTGAGCGGCTTCGCATATTACCCCACTACATAAGCCATTGACAGAGAAAGCTCTGTTGGAAAAGCTTGAAAACATTGCAAAATCAACATTATTGCAAAATGATCTTGTTAGGTTTATTGTTGTTTTGACAAATTGATGTTTGGAGTTTGTTTTTATGATATTTGAAATTTATTTTTCAAAATTTGAGCTCGTGTGGAGTAGATTTGAGTATTGCATCGTGTGCTATATTGGTGAAATTTGAAGAATAAATTTATATTTCTTGATTTAAAAAAACTCCAGCTGCACATCAGACATCAAATGCCAAAACTTCAGCCACAAATGACTGAAGTGCATACAAAAATAGGTGCACTTTAGTCATATATGACTTAGTGCACTTCAGTCATATGTGATTTAGGCAAAAAGTATTAAACTTCAGTCATATGTAGCTGAAGTGGATGCGAAAATATAGGAACTTCAGTTATAAGTGTCTGAAATTCGTTCATGTATGTGGCTTCCCAACTTCAGACAATATTTATAACTTCATATGCGAATTTTTCTAGTTTAAGCCAGCATGTTTGAAGTTATCTTTATAGTGGAAAAATTTACAATTTGTTTTGCATTGCGGCTATGACATTAATGATGACCTCAAATCGGATATATGTACGCTTCCCCTCCGGGAGATGATGCTAGGTCTATAATAAAATGGGCCAATACCAGATAACAATGATGGGCCCATAAATATGAGGTCCATACCCTATTCACCAAAGAAGAACCTAATTCATGAAGTTCCACGCGATCGAATAGGTAGGCCCATTGAATACTTTGCTTAGTCTTTTACCTTCGTTATGTTATTTTAATCTTTTTCAGTTTGAACCACAGCATTCTGGAAACAGAAAAGGGCCAAATATACTCCTATATTATTGGAAAAGGGCCAAGTATCCTTCGTTATCTTTTGGTCTAAATACACACCTTAGTTATATTGTTGGGCTATTGATCAAATATCTTCTTCCTCCGTTAAAGTTATCCACTCGACATCTATCCAGGTGGCAAGATATCACGTTTAGACATCCTATCCTACTTGACAATGAAATTTGATGGGTGAATGCCACGTGGCATTGCCACCTCATCAATTCTAACCCAGTTTACTACTCCTCTCTTTCACCACTTAAAATTTTCACCTCCTCCATCGCCATTGCCATCATTATTTGTCATTTTAGAAGTACATTTTTGTTCCAGCCATGAGGAGCTGGAAGTTCAATGGACACAAATTCATTTTTCTCAACTGAATTCGCCATTTTCCACCTAACCAAAATTCCCAAAAAAAAAAACGAGCAAACCAACTCTAAAATGGGTACACAATAACTCCTACTATAAAATTGGAACTAAAAGTTCTTTAAATATTATTTTTTTAGTCTTTTATTTTTCTAGGTACATCTGGTTTTTTTTTTTTTTTGTTTACTCCAACCTTTTTCTTGGAGCTTTGGGTATGCAAAATCTAGTCTGAAAGTACAACGAATTTAGTGCAAATATGACAAAAACCCGCAAACATTGTTGAGATTGTTTAATGCTTACTGTTGTTGTTTCTTTTTTATGGCGGTAATGGTGGCAACGGTGATGGAAGGGGTGAAATTTTTTAGTGGTGGAAGAGGGGAGGAGTAAAATGGGTTAGGGGTGATGAGGTGGCAATGTCACGTGGCATCCACCTCATCAAATGTCACTGTCACGTAGGATAGGATGTTCAAGATGAACAACTTTAACAGAAGAAGGGCATATTCGAGTCAATAGTATAAAGGCAGGGGTATATTTAAACCCAAAGTATAACGAGAGGTATATTTGGCCCTTTTTCCAATAGTACAGGGGTATATTTGGCCCTTTTCCGTTTTGGAAATGATCTCGGTAGTCAGAATTCTTAAAAATGTAAAGACTGTATTACATAATTAAGACATAAACACATCTAATTTCAAAACATTTTTTCGTACGGATTGCCCTTCAAAAGCGTTGGTCTTTAATTTTTGCCGCTCAAATTGCTAGTCTTTAATTTTTGTCCTTTGCCTAACAAAAGTGGCCGAAAATATCCTGAGGTTCTAAGTTCGAAACCTGGCTCAGTAAAAAAAAAAAAATCGCAAGGCTAGTTTCGCGAAACTTAGGCCTTGTAATTGGGTTATGTTGTAGTTCCAAGTTAGGACTTATAAGGCTTAACTTCTGTAGTTCTAAGTTATATCTAAGGCCTTATAAGGCCTGACTTAATTATGTTGTAGTTCCAAGTTATGCCTTGTAAGGCATAACTTCTGTAGTTCTGAGCTATGCCTAAGGCAAAAGTTATGTCGGACAAGGGGCAAAGTTATGCCTTAACTTCTATATAGAAAGTATGCCTTAAGGCATAACTTGCCTTACGATTTATTTTTTACTCTGCTTGAATTCTACAAAAGTTAGGTCTTAAGACATAACTTTTGCCCGAATAGGTGTAATTTTGCTACGAAATTCTGCCTCGCGAACTTATTTCTTTTTTACTGAGCCGGTGCTCGAACCCCAAAACCTCGGACCATTTTAGGCGAAGGGCAAAAGTTAAAGACCAGCTATTTGAGAGGCAAAAATTAAAGACCGCCCCTGAATAAGGCCAATCGTGCAAATTGCCCATCTGAAAATCAGTTTTGGACTGTAAGTGTTTTTCTTAATCTGAGAAGGTGTAAAGCTTAATACATGCTAAAATCAACCAAATTAATGAAATTAATTTTTTTGTAAAACAATCAACCTATTCCATTTTTTATGAAACCACTATAATTTAGAGAATAAAAACTTTTTCCTGTAAGTATAATTTTACACATTTTAAAATACTTTTAACAACAAAAGTATAGCTTATAGTGCTTTTCATTTAGTTTCTAAATATGTATATTCTGAAGGGAAAAAATATTGTACTGAATTTGAGACCAACAATTGGATTGCTCATTCACTCTCATTATTGTTAATCATGTTGTCGTTGTTTAAAAGGGATGGACTACAACAATTACTAAAACCTATATAGACGTAAAAAGGAGATAGTGCACGTCAATAAGAGCTAATTTTATGAATGATGAAAAGAACTCATAATTACCAGAAGGGGAAAACGAAGAACACCTACTTAGCTAATTTTCTTTCTCAACTGATGTAGTTTGGTTTTGTCAGATCCACCATGCTAATCATAGGACCACCATATATGATGAAAGGGTGTTTGCGCCTTTCATATTTGATGGAGGTAAAAGTCTTTGCGGATACTTTAACGGGTCATTTGGTGCACGGTATGAGATGGGATATCCCATCACTAATTTTGAGATTAATTTTATACCATGTTTGGTAGAAGGTATAAATTTACCTTAATAAATTTATACTTTCTACCAAACAGAGTATAAAATGAAGTCCAAACTTAATGGTGGGATATCCCGCCTTTTCCCATTAACCTTGGAATTATTTTATCCCATCTCTCAAATGTGATAAATTAGTCTCAAAATTATAATCCTGAGATTATAATTCCGGGAAAATTCAGTCCGCATAGCAAACGACCCCTAAGGATTAATTAATTTCACATATGGTAACTCAATTTTATTTTATTATATCGAAATTCCATGATTATTTTTATAATAAAAAAATGCTCAATTCTTTCTTAGTATTATAAAGAGTCGCTAAATAATTTTTATAATATCTTTTCAATTTTATCTAAATGTCGTGGCGATAATATTATTTCTATTGTCACCATTTCTCCTTTATTTCTTGCAAGTGATTTTACAAACAAAAACATCAAAAACCCAGTGTAATCCCATAAGGTGGAGTTTGGGAAGGGTAGAGTGTACGCCGACCTTAATCCTACCTTGAGAAGGTAGATAAGTTGTTTCTGATATACCCCTGGCTCAAAGAACGATGAAAAGTAACAGTAACAACAAGCAGAAACAACAACAAGATAATAAGATAATCGAGACTAAAGAAATGACAGGTAGTAATAGAAATCCAATAATAAGGAAAATAAGAACAATACTAATACTCTGAGAAAGAAAAGAAATACACGCAACTACCTACTAATTCACCCTATATCCTAATTCTCGACCTCCACACCCTCCTATCAAGGGTCATGTCCTCAGTGAGCTAAAGTTGCGTCATATCCTGCCTAATCATCTAATTACCCCAATATTTCTTTGGCAAACCTCTACCCCTCCTCAGTCCCACTTCCCGCATCTTGTCCTCCATATGGCCACCTCCACCTTGTCTTGAATATCTTCATTCCTAATTTTATCTCTCATGGTATGCCCACACATCCATCTCAACATTCTCGTCGCTCTCATATTCTGGACATGAGAGTTTTTGGCTGACCGACACTCCACCCCAAATAACATAATCGGTCTAACCACCATTCTGTAGAACTTACCTTTAAGTCTTGGTAAGCACATTCTTATCACACAGAATATCAAATGAGAGCCCCCATTTCATTCACCCCGACCCAATACGATGTGTAACATCCTCGTCAATCTCCCCATTACCTTGGTTTACTGGCCCCAGATACTTGAAACTTCCTCTCTTCGGGGGACCTCTGTGTCAAGCCTCACGTTCACGTCCCCTTCGTGATTTATGTCACTAAACCTGCACTCCAAGTGTTTAGTTTTGGACCTGCTCAACTTGAAACCTTTGGACTCTAGGATCTGCTTCCAAACCTCCAACCTCGAGTTAACTCTGTCTTGCATCTCGTAAATCAGTACAATGTCCTCTGCAAATAACATGCACCATGGCACATTGCTAGTTATTTTAAAATGCCTCTAGTTACCTGTAACTTTGAGGTTATTTTAACCTAAATTTTAGGGAAAATACATAAATACCCCCCCCCCCCCCAAACGTATATTCGGATTAATTATGACGCACCCAACCTTTGCGTGCAACCTATTACCCCCCGACCTTATTTTTTCGTATTTTTGTACCTTTTTTGGCCGACGTGGCACAATCAAAATTTGATGCCGCTTGCGCGGTGGAGAGTGTTGCACACTCTCCGCCACATTGGCGCCACGTCACTGCCACGTCGTCGTCGTCTTCTTCTTCTTCTTAAGAAATCAATCAACCCATTTTCCTCCATTAACACACACACATTCAATTTCATCATCAATCATAAGAAGCTTATTTTCAAGAAATCAACCAACCCATATTCTTCCTCCATTAACACACACACTCAACTCATTTTCTTCCTCCATTAACACACCACATTCAAGAAAATTGATAAATGGACGCCTAGTTGGATGGTCTGAATTAAGAGAGATTTGATAAATGGACGCCTATGTTACAGTCCCATAACTTTCTGAGAAGCAAGGCTAGATTACCCAACCCAATTGAACCGGACTATTACCATACTCCATATGTATTCAAACTTAAACAATACAACTAATTTTATTTTATTTTTGTAATTTGATTTGGCAAATATATCTTGAATTAGGATTTACCCAAATACTGTATGGACATGATCAATTAATTTTTCTTTCCCCAATTACAAGCATACGGACTTAACTTTACAAGATTGGCACGTTTGCTCTAGTTGAACAAATTCCATTTGCAAATTTCTTCTTTATTTCCATCCCCACAAGCTGCGTTAAAAGGAAAGGGAAAATGAAGAATGAGAATTTTAATTAAGAAAAATGACAAACTAAAACTGATTGGCAGCTACATCACATCAATGCAAGTTCACTGGCCTGCGAATTAACTCTAGCTAAAGTAGAATAGGATTTTCTTACCGGGGATGGAGGGAGGAATAATTTATATGGGTTGGTTGATTTTTTGAAAAGATATTTATGATTGATGATGAAATTGAATGTGGATGTCTTAATGGAGGAAGAAAATGGGTTGAATGTGTGTGTGTTAATAGAGGAAGAATATGGGTTGGTTGATTTCTTGAAAATAAGCTTTTTATGATTGATGATAAAATTGAATGTGTGTGTGTTAATGGAGGAAAATGGGTTGATTGATTTCTTAAGAATAAGAAGAAGAAGAAGACATGGCAGTGACATGGCACTGATGTGGCGCCAATGTGGCGGAGAGCGTGCAACACTCTCCACTATGCAACTGGGCGTCAAATTTTGATTGTGCCACGTCAGCCAAAAAGGGGTACAAAAATATAGAAAAAATAAGGCCAGGGGGGTAATAGATAGCCCGTAAAGGTTGAGTGCGTCATAATTAATCCGAGTATACGTTGGGGGTATTTATGTATTTTCCTTAAATTTTACAATGCCTTTTATAAGGAAAAAGACAAATAAAATAACAAAAATTAGTTGGCGTAGCTGTAGGCTACTTTTTTTGCTTCAAAAACAAACGAATCATTAGCTATCTATTTAGTGCTCTGTTCCTGCATGATAGTAGTATATATATTAGGCGAGGACTTTTGCTATGCAGCTGCCTTGCAACAACGCCACAACTTTTTGTCACTTCTTTAAGATATGCACCCGAAGCATTGGGATGATCAAAGACAACAAGACTTATTTTAAAATCAAGAAATCCCACAAGTCAACTTTACATTTTGCTTTTGTACTCCTTTAGTTTTAAAATAGAAATGAGGGTTTCTACACTTTTCGTTTCTCTGTATGAGTTTTTGGAGCCATACCATAGGAAAGTTTACTTTGTCTCGAGTAAATGTGGTGCTTGTCCTTTCTCCTTTTGAGTCCCCACCTAAATACTACTATGATTCAAATTAATTTATTTATGTCAATATGGGACATGGTAACTTTTTCCTGAAAGCTCTTAACCTTTTTATCATATCTAAGAATCTAACTTTATTGGTGTTGCGAAATGAGATCAGAATTGTGTCTTGAGTATCGATCATTTGATCCAATGATAAGATTTAGTTCCAGAAATAATTAGCATAAAATTTGTTTCTTATTTCTAATTAGTTAGGAACCTTGGTGTAGTATAACACCTTTTTTTTTTTCTTTTTTTTACCTATACGTGCAGTTGCGTTAAGTTCCATGAAGTGACTTTTTTCCTACTTGATTAGGAAGTTAACTGTTTAAATCACTGCAATGCATACAATAATATATATACTATATCTAAATATCTTAAAATAAAAATGTTACACCATCTGGAGGCTTATTAAGTAGTGATGCCAAATGTGTCTTATCAAATAGTATCGAGTTGATGAAAGTGCTTTCATTACTTCCTTCCCCTTGATCTCTACCCTACCCACACAGTAAAAATAAGTTTACAAATACAAGACGGGTTAAAGGAGCCTTCTTTTACTTGAAAGATTTACTTAATTGTCATGTAGTTCAATTGTAATCTGTAGAGTTAATCGAGCTCAGACTTCTTATCTACATTGTTATTCTCTACATTGTTATTCTCTTTTTCTTTAAAAAAAAAAAAATGGAAGAAAAAAAGAGAGAGAGAGAGAGTGAAGAAGAGAAAGCTTTCATCAAACCTTTGTTATTGGACCAATTTCTTACTTTATTAGCGTTATCGGCTTCACTTCTTGTATGGGAAACTGCAACATGAAGCTCATAACATGCTTTTGCACTATGTGTTATATTATATGGGTGGATCTTGCAATGATGATATTTATTACAGCTTTTAGCCTCCGTTATAATTTGAGAATGAACCCCATAACTCTTGTTATTATTACTTGTGGCACTTAAACCTAATTCAAAAGGCTTTTTCTATGATGATCCAAGTCTAGATTTGGTGGATGAAAATGACTTACTACAGTTATTAAAAAAAAAAAAAACTTAAAGCGTACCAACTTGTATTTGATTGATGCATTTGAGATCGTTAAACTTATTTCAGCCTCTTTTATTTCTCACAATTGTTAAAGTCCGATGGCGAGAAATCAAAATCTGTTGTCATGAGTCAGGATGATAATGAGGATAGTAGTATTCTACCTCAATTATTTTTTAAAAACAAATCGAATCCACCTCTAATTAAGTAGATAACTAGCACTCCTCGACCAATTTAAACACACTATTAATTTGTCAATGATTTGTGGATAACATGATCTTGAGATTTCTGCCCTTTCTAAGGATATTTCAGAAATTTGATACGTACTTACAGAGGACAATACGTTTATGAGCGTAATTATTTTTTCCTGTCATTAAGCACCCCGAACAACCAATATTTTGTAAAGCTTAGCCCTCCCAACTCCAACTAATTTTAGGCGAAGGCTATTCAATATTTAAATTTGATGCGTAAACCTTTAAAATTTTCAGTATTGAACTCATTATATTTTTAAAATTACAAATTCAAAATTTAATAGCTCTTAAAATTTTGGCAATTTTTCATATATATATAACCTGCAACACAAAGGCCTGCATCCACCCTGTTTTTAGGTACTAATTAAGAACCCATATGGGGATAACATGAAAATATCAGATATTCGTTACAACTGCAATGGAATGATTTCCAATATCTCCAAAATGTAGAGACCAAGGACATACTAATAAATTAAATTTTCGTTAAAATGTTGAAATTGATGTTCACTTATTGTAAAAAATATTTGAAAGAATAAAACAATTGAAATAGACTTAACGGTAGCTAATCAACAACTGGTGGGACCTATAAAAGTTTAGGCTATTTTAGGTGGACACACATGTTGCATTTGTACCTTTCCCTCTCGTTCTGATTTTTTCCTTCAGGAAAAAAGCAATAAAATCTATTCATATCACAATTCAGTCACAAAGACGCCAAATTACTTAGGTAGGAAAAGAAACCGCAACAGTGCTAAAAGTTCCTAAGCAGTAACTTCCCATGATAAGGTTCCATCAAATAAAGTAATGTTCACTTAATATCATGCACTTTTTAAAAATCAGAATGATATACTCTCTACGGTCTCAATTTATGTGGTATCATTTGATTCTGCATAAAATTTAAGAAAGAAAGAAAGACTTTTAAAATTTATTGTCTAAAATAAATCTTAGATATTTTTATGACTATAAATTAATTTATTAAAGATAAAAGAGAAATTTTAAAGTTAATTGTTTCTAATTATAAAAGATGACATTCTTTTTTGAGATAAACTAAATGTGTCGCATAGATTGAGACGGAGAGAGTATACGTTTTTGTGTTTTGCATGACTCTAGCAATGACACACAAAGATCAATGAATCACAATAGATAATTCTAGATATTCGGTTCTAGTAATTTTCCTTATTTCCTTGCATAAATTTGCAGGACAATGGCCACTTTCAGATGCCCCAACTTGTGCACAAAAGGTCCTTTTCTCCAAATAATCCAGGTACAAACTAGTCCCCCACACCTATAAAGCAATATAGCGGGTGCTTTTGGTAAGGAGTTTCTTATTTTTCCATATTTATCTGGTCAAAATATATTTTGTAGGAAAATAAGTTTCTTAAAACTCAAAAATAGATTTTTTTTTTTTTTTTTTTTTAAGTGCATGTCGCTAGAAAACACAAGTTTATAATTGACGTTCCCTTTTAAAGCTTTACTATTATCTCACAAAACGAAGCCAGTCATACACCCATATAAATCAAGTATTTATGTCATCAAACCACTAGTTTCTTTTTGTGAGATATTAGTAAATGTATTTATAAGTCGACAATAAATAAATAAATAAAGATAGTAAGTCGGGACTCACACCAACACTCCGTCTTCTTCATACTAATCTCGTCCAATCTGTCACACTTCAAAATGAGATGAGATGTGGCACGATACACGATACCTATCAACTTGCACCCAGTAAACAGATTTTAGTATAGTAGTCATCCACTTGGTAGCCATGTATCACGATTCATTAAATTAACAACAATATTAGGTGATTAAAGTAAGGTAGAATATCAAATCAATATGCTCATTAATTAAAGAAGTTATCCATAAGGCCATACGAGTATCCATAACCCAAAATAATACTTGTTCGTCTATGGAGTCTCTATGGCACTATGAATGAAGAAAAGAAATTTACGGGGTTAACCCGCCATAAACAAAAAAAAATGACACATGACTCACCAAAATAGAGAAGATGCAAGATGCTAATTCGAAGGTGGATCATCATGCTCATGACCAGCTTTTAGACCTGACATTATGGAAATGATGCCTGAGTATTGAAAGACTCTGTATACATCATAGCCAAATCATCCCCACAATGTTGCAAGAGCTATACATATAAGATATATTAGTACATTCGAGGATTCAAGTTCAAATGATAACAATTAATTCAAGTAAGCATCAAATTGATCATAGCTCTTAATGTAAGCACAAGATCTATCAATAGTATAGTTATATCCTTTAAATTGTGATGAGCATCACTTAATTTGAAATCTCAAATCTCATTATTCGTATATCAAGAGTTTTACAACGATAGATGATATAATGCATCAGGAAGTTAGTACTCGCATCAACTAATTAGTAGTTATGACCACCAATGGCCACTAGCTTCTTTTTGTGTATGTAATAAATTGGTCTGTTGATGGGCAAAGATGTAAGGCGAGCCGCACGCCATCACTTCACAATCTCCATACTTGTCTCGCCGAACCGTTGACTCTCATGCTAGTTGGTTGGTTAAAACAGCATAAAAATACCTGAGATTAACGTGAACCCTTTTTAAAATTTTATATAACCAAAATACCCCGACTATAAAAATATTACATCTAATATCCTATTCATTACTTCAGATACTTTATTTTAGAAGTTATGTTACATTTAATCAATCATGATTTTTTCATCCTAAGATTTTGAAAAACACTTCTTTCTCGTTTTCCTCCGTCCCTCGGCCAGTACCCTTACCCCCGTTGTTAATATTTTGCTCCACATGAGAATTTATGTAAAAGACTCAAAATATTTATGTAAAAGAGTCAAAATACCATGGATATGGTGTGATGTTATCTTCTTTGGATCAAGTTTGCACAATTTTTCCAAAAAAATCTTACACCTTTAAAAGTATCCCTACAATTTATACATAGCTTCTTTTTCTTTATAGCTACTAATTAATATGAGATTTTATTTGCACACCAACAATTTCTTCAAATTAAGTTTCACATGACCATCACCTTAAAAATTCATGGGCTAACTTGAGATTAATCGCGTGCACCCACATATCAACTACATATTTATAACCACGAAAGTCCACTGACATTTTTTTAGGGCTAATTAAGAAAGTTATAAACTAGCTCGTTGATGGGCAAAGATAGTAAGTCAGGCTGCACGCGATCGCTTCGCCATCTTTATACTCGTCTTATCGATCCATTGGCTCTAATATCAATTGTCAGACTAAAACAATCCCAAAGATAGTCAGAAAATTAACGTTGGGAACCCCTTTTAGGGGTCGATTGGTAGGAGGTATTAGAAAAAATAATGCATGCATTAACTTTGTGTATTATGAATACCTTGTTTGGTACACTTTTTGAACCTATGCATAACTAATACAAGTATTAGTTATAAAACTATTTGGTATTTTTCTATGTATAACTAATACATAGGAAATCATTGTATTAGCAATACAAGGGCATAAACATGGCTAAAGAAACAATTGCCCCCAAAATTTCAAAACCTTTTCCAATTATTAAGTTGGAGGGTATTTTTGTAAACAATCAATTTTGTAAAAGATTATGCAATGCAAGTTATTTTAATACACCAAACCAAACAGTGTATAAGAAATAATCTCTGCACGATCAATTTTGTAAAAGATTATGCAATGCAAGTTATTTTAATACACCAAACCAAACAGTGTATAAAAAATAATCTCAGCATACCTAAAGCCACCATTACTAATACACCCTATTCAGCATTATTCTTATACCTAAAATCCCCCAAACTTTAAAATATTACATCTACTGCCCGACTCATTACTCCAGATACTTTATTTTAGATAGAAAAAAATTACAAAAATTACCTTTACCCAAACATGATTTTCTCATCCCAATGCTTTTAAAAGTCAAATAAATTTCTCTTTCTCCTCCCTCCTCCATGCCAACGCCCTACCTCGCTGTTAATTTTTTGCTATGCATGAGCATTTAAGATCCAAGATACTCTATCGGGTAAATTGTCTTTTTTGGGTTAAGCCCCCATGATTTATTACAACCCTCGTACCATTAAAAGTATTTGTATGTCATATATATAATTTTTTTTTCATCTATTAATGTGAAACTTTATTTCGCATACTCAACGTAATTTTATAACGATAAATGGACTAACTTCACAATTCCATCATTTCGTACGAGTAAATTTCTTATATTGAAGATTGAAGAAGTTATATGAGAAGTCAAGCTTATTTTACCTCTGAGAAAGAAAAAAAATGTACTACTTATATATTGTAATTGGAACTTGGAGAAGCCAAGTGAAAAAAGCAAATCTCCCAATACTGTCGAAATCCGGGGGTTATCATAACTTCTCATGATACAAATGATTCAAAAATATTTCAAAAATAAAGGCATTTGTCTTTTGTTCTCTCACTAGCTAATCATTTTGAATTTTAAAACAAAGGGAATGGCGGTGGAGGAACTATCATTTGAAATCAAAAAAGTGTCTATGTGATCTATCAATCAATGATATGAAAAAGATAATTACCTTTAAGTTAAAATTTGATACTGATAGAATAATAGAGATTACTTCTTTATTCATCTACTCATCTTTTATTGCCTTTCCATTTACCTTTTCCCAGTCTATTCGAATTTTTACTTTTCACTTTTCCCTCTCTTTTGAGATTTGATAATAGCATTGGCTCTGCCATCTAAATGAAGATTCACGAGGGGTGCCCCCATAAACTCTTTTGTCACTTCGAATCATCAATAATAATATTTACCATAAAAAGAATTCAATAATAGTCCAAGAAAACAGGTTTTTTTTTTTTTTTTCAAACAACATATATGCATAAGTCTAGGCTTTATAATATAGATATAGTTAGTTCAAATGTTGCGGAGAGGAAAGGTTACGAGTGAAGAAAGTTTTACTGACTTTTCGTATTAATGCGGGTACCTATAACCTGTCCATACGGTAAGGTATGAGAGCTGTCCTTAGAAGGTCACTAGATTGGTAGATAATTGTGTCATGAACTGTGTGGCTCCTTTTGAATAAAGCATCCGCTATTTGGTTCGCTTCTGGCTAACAGTGTTGGAAAATGCATTGTTGTAGATGACTCAAATAATAGTAGTCCAAGATAATAGTAGAGATTTTTTGAGGACACATATATTATGGAGAATAGAACCTTCCTAGCTCTATCATAATATGTAATCTCTTCGTTCTACTTTATTTGGTACTAGTTAATAGACTGGCAAGAGAATAATATATTTTAAATAAAAAAGTTTATAATTATATAAATATTATGACATATTTAAAATTACAATATCAAACTACTTTTTATAAGAGCTTGAAAATATTACTAGCTCACAGAAATAAGCTAACATTAGGGAGTGTATACGTGTTTAGATATATAATATTGGCTACGCGTATTTTACAAGTTCTTGAGACCATGGAATCCTTAAACCCACTCTTGTACAAACGTGAAATTGTTCAACCAATCAATTATATCAAGTCGAAGAACAGTGTGACGCCTTTAACGGAGAGCGGGCTAATGACGACGGGTCAAGCAGGACAAGTAGGTTTCTAGGTTGGAAAATTTCTAAAAATGAGGTACACATGACACTTTAGGAGTATCTCACATCAGAATGAAAAAAAAAAAGTGAAAAACTTTATAAGGCATAACTCAAATCACACGATACGCGCACTTTTGGATCTTGATGTGACATAACCTCAAAGATTAATTGATGCGAATCTAGACCGAGCGGACAATACGTGTCACGAACTTGAGTCGTGACAAACAATCCCTGCCCCTCGTGCAAAAAGTGCAAAATAAACGGTCCCTGCCCTCTTGCAGAAAGTGCAAACCAAGCTTGTGTACATAATAACTAATGTGATTTGATCCTTCTTCATAGCAATAGTTTTAGTATCGAACAAGACTTTTTTGATCCAATTGCTAGGTGGAAGAATATTCTCATTATATTTTATTCTAAAAGAAATTAATTCTCAATTAATTTCCGAACTTGTTAGTACAAATTAGTGCACAACATATATAGTACCAAATGCTGATGAACAGTTGTGGGCATGGATTTATGAGTAGCATAGGATCCAAAGTGAATTATTAATAAGTACAGAACAAGAGAGCATAATTTGGACAGAGAGTTCAGGCTTCTAAGTAGATATTGTTGCAGATCTACAAGGACTATTATACAGCACTATTCTCTGAAAGTCTACATACACATCACTCCAAACACAATCTTAAAAACACGTAATTTTGCGCCAACTCAACGCAACCTTAATTTATTGTCGGGAAATACTAACCAAAGACTTTAATGCAGAGAAAACAAAAAAGGATAATTTTATTTTTTCTAAAAAGGCCCTATAGATTTTCTCTATTTGCCATCAAATATGTGAGTAAATTATGTCGGCATCCATTTATTGAACTCCAACTTCAAACTTCAAAAAAAGATTTCTCAGCAAATTTTGGGCCTTCATTTATGAACCAGAAGTTTGTGACATCTTCTTTTTTTCTTGTTTAAGCAAAACGTTTAATACTTGAAAAAGGTATGTGAACCGCAACCCCTCCTCCACTTTTTTGTTATTGTTAAATAGGCATTAATTTCGTAAGAAGGCAAGAAAGCTGCATAAGGAATTTAATGATATTTTCCTTGTAATTAATATAAGTGGTGTGTTTAAGTCTAATCGACATGTTACAGTCGAAACCTTGTTGATTAACAGTTCTTAAGCCCCACAAAAGTAGTTAAGCTGATCCTTTCATCAACCTTAATAATGCTCCTAATCTATCAACCCCACCCCGTTCCCCTCTTCTCAAAAGTATACCCTGTTCCTGTTGGACCTAGTGTGATTTGGCTGTGGTGGGGTGGGCGTTTGGAGTTTTCATCCTCTCTTCTTGGTACTAACAGGATATCTAACATTTAAGGCTGGAACTCTCAAGTATATCTTGAAAATAAATGCTCTTCAAACCATACTGTCATTCTATATTTCTCTTCGTTCTTTTTCAAAAAGATAGACTAGGTCCTAGCACTAACTACGAAATCATTTCCCGATTCTAATAAAATGGAGATGCAAAAATTGACTAGTTTCTCTTCCCCCTCGCCTCCGAGTTCACTCACGGCATAGTGCCAAGTCAAAGCAAGATGAAAAATATCAATTTATTAACGCCGCGGTTAATGACCGTACAATAGTTAACGACACCGTAGGGAAGCTTGGTAACAAAGTCGAACGGAAAATAAAAATAATTGATTCAACTGAATCTAGTACTTTTGATACAAAGCGTAAAAAATATATGTAAAAATTATGAAATTCTTTTCAAATATTAAATTATGAACCCGGTGTGTTGATTAGTTTAGTGATGCAAATCTAAATAATGAACCTATTTAATGTAAAATACTGAATTTGCCTCTGAGATTGCATGGTATCGAAACCTTAAAACAATTCGAGAACCAGAAACAAGACTTCATGAACTACCCATAGAAGATCATGCTTTGTCTAGTATTATCATAATTAGACAAAATAAAGTCCTCCATCTTGCTATCTTTCCTATAGCCGGGGGCAGGGAGACGCAAAAAACATTTAAAAAAGAAGAACAATGAATGCATGCTATAACTTGTGTGTAGGGTTGGCTCAACCTTTTCTTTTGTTATTTTTTTGGTGGAAGGAGGGGTTTGGTACTAAAACTTAAAAGAAAATATCCAAAATAATAAAGAAAAAGAAAAAGGACTAATTGACCAAGAGATAATACCCTGAGTCCGTGCTTCATGACTGGCGTGCTGTACCCCAAGAGGAGACGTACATATATATTTAAATTTTTGTAAAACTAAGGGGAAAAAAAAAGTCTACATGCTAATTCATCATATATTTAATTTCAAACTCCAAAAGAGTCCACTGAATTTCACAAATAAAATTAAATAGCAAAATGCGGCGCCTAACGATCCCCAAAATCTCGCCGTCAATCGCTCCTTTTAATATATATTAGTGTCTTACGTTAACTTAAACAATACTACAACTCAAAAGTATTTTTATTAGAAGGTAAAAAGATGAAGTTACAATTAGATAAAGCCTTAGATAAAAGAGAACTGTAATTAATAAAAACAGGTGACACCAAGGATATCTATGATTATTATATTCAACAAATTATAGTCTTTCAAATATTTGTTGTCACTAATAAAGAAAAAAGTCTTGGCATGTTTAATAAAAATTCGCTTAATTAAAGAGGAATAGTGTGAAGCGGATTCGACAATAAACTAAACAGTTGTGAAACTGTAGAATAGTTTACGGGAACATTTGAAGCTAGGAAAAATGTGTTTCTGACAGTTCAACAACATTAATCTTTAAAAATCCCTGAGAAATTGATCAATTTGTGATGAACATTATCTCCCATTTTAGAAAAGAAATTAAAATTTCTGTAAGTTAAGTTAGATTAATTTTTGTACGTATTGCAGCAAAGTGATGAATTTTAATCAGTAATACATACAGTATTATCTTTTCACAGGATGGAGGATATCATGAACTACTATTAAAGAAAGAAGTAAAAAAAAAAACATTTTTTGGACTGGAACTGAGCAGAAGAAATTAGAGAAAATCCCAAAAAGCTAGGCACTTGTTTTTTTTTTTTCCATAGCTAAAAATAGTGAATTCTTTATTTTTTGGGCCTAAATAATGCATGTAACACCAAACAGAGTTCAGAGAATAGAAGGTACGAGGAACATCAAAAGAGTGCTAGAGTTTGATATGCTTTTGATTTTTCTCTGTTGATGCACCACAATGTAAAACAAGCTATCGATTAAAAAGGAATGAAACCACAGTAATCAAAGAAACTTAGAAAATGCAAAGTAACAACATTTCACTATTCCAAGAAACCAATAATATTGACAAGAAAACAAGGAAAATAAACCAAGAAATCCGCCATCATTCTAATCATCATATCTGTATTCCATCTCCCTTTTCTACCTAATCTAAATCTAATCTATAAGTATATGATTAGCCATATAATCGACTACTTCAACAAACAATCCCAACACCATCATATATCTACACAGTTCATGAAATTAAACTAAAGTTCACCTTTTTTTAAAAAAAAAAAAAAAAATCATGATTAAGAAAACATGATGGTAAGTAAACACTACTAAATGTCTCATTTTTTCCTTTTCATTGTTGCTATGATCACATAATCATCATCATCACGACTTCAATAATCTTTCTATTGAGTAATAATTTATTAAACCTTATTTCCCCCTTTTTTTTTTCCTAGTCTGAAGAACAAATCCATGATTCCATCATACCTTCACCACCTCTGCTTGCAACTGTTTCCTGCACCTTATTATCGCCATGAAAATTTGTTGAAGCTGCAATATTCTCATTCCTCGATGACGTTGCTTGTTCTGGAGATATCAAATTAGGAAGCCCACTTAAAAGATGTCCATGTTGAGCACTATTCATACTATACTCTTCAAGAACACTTCCAATCTTTATCTGTGATGAGTTGTTTGATGGCATTTGGAATTGTTCTTGATCTTTGGACACACCAAGTGGATACTTTTGAGAAGATTGAAGAAGTGATGCGAGGATTGAGTTCTGTTGAATTGTACTAAAAAGATTAGAACTTTGTGTAACAGAACTAGCGACTCCACTAGGAAGTTGTGGCTGGTAGTTAATGTTTGAATTAGAAGCACTAGTAGTGCTTGAAGCACCAGAAGCAATATTGTTAGCTAAACAACTCAACATTAACGACGAAGACGACGACGACGAAGAAGAAGTTGAAGAATTAGGAGAAAGAAAGGGTGGTGGTACTTGAATTTTCTGAGGGAAAGGTCTTCTTAGATAATTAGGTGGTTGTGAAATATTAAGAGGATTATTATTACTAGAAGCACCAGCAAATAAATCAAATCTGCTTGTTCTAGGTGCAAAATAAGAAGATGTAAAAGGTGGTGCAGGTATCCCAGTAAATTCTTGAACCATAGCTCTGAAATTAGTTGTATCAGTTGTCAACACAGTTGTTGGTGCTCTTCTTGAAGCTCTTGATCTTTTCTTCGGATTACGTGGCGCTTGCGTAACCGGTTGATCTGATGATGGCGCAACTGTTCCAGTAGTAGTAGTAGTAGTAACACTCACGTTAGCGACGCCACAGTGTGGTGATGGTACTGAAGGGAAAGAAACATCACCAAATGATAATGATTTAGGAGTATTAGATGATGGTAACAACATCATGGGGCTGTTGTTTTGCTCAGATCTTAGGGTTTTGGACCAATCAGTATTGAAAAGTGAATTAGTTGTTGTGTAGTTGTGTGGTGGTTGTGGTCGAGATATGGGGTTGAAATAGTTGGCAAAAGGGTCAAAAATGGAGGAATTTTGTGCGTGGAAAGTTGAAGAATTAAAAGAATCAGAAGCAAGTGAATTGTACTCTTCATCACCACCAGCACCACCACCACTTGATGACTGTAGACTTGCACTGTTGTTTCCAGAATCCATTATTTTGCTTTTAACAGAGAAGAAGAACAAAAGGAATAAAGGAAAGAAGAAGAACAAAGAACAAAAGGACAGAGATATGGAGAGAGAGAGAGAGAGATCTATTTTGTTGGTTTTAGTGCACAAAAGATTTTGTATTACTTACTGGAAAACCCCCATTAAAGAAGAAGACAATCAGAAAGTACCCTCCAATATGTTTCAAACCTGTGATGATCTGCACAAAAGAATGATGATAGTGGTAGTACTACTACTCCTTTTTCCCATGCTTCTTTTCTCAATTTGTCTCTGAGCCACAAACAAGTAAAAAAGGTTGAGAAGTGATGAGATTGAGATATCTTTGTGGTTTTATTGCCCTTGTATTAGGTACTAGGGTTTTCAGAAAAGAGAAAAAAGGAAATGAGAGGAAGAAAAAGAAAGAGAGAAATGAAGAAGAAAGAAGGGATTTATTTATCTCTATGTAAGAAATTAAAGAGGAGAAGAAAGAAGGGGAAAAAAAGAGAGGCGGCTTTAGAGTAGATATCTCAAAATTTTCCACTCAAAGGATCAGAGTGGGGTATATTGAAAGTGACTGATCTGTTTGCTGTGTGATTTTCTATGGTTTTAGATTTACGGTGTGAAAGAGCTCTATATTGCTGTAAAAGAAATTAAATCTGCCACAAAAAAAGAAGAAGCTATTGAGGGTGTTTGGATGAGCTTATTTCTATAAGCTGTTTGCAGCTTATAAGCTGAAAAAAATAAGTTGGGGTAGTCCAACTTATTTTTTTTCGCTTATAGCCTATTTTAGAATTTTTATATGCTTTTCTTTAGATAAGTTAAGTCAAATAAGGTAATTATTTTTTTAGAACTTATTTTAAGACAAAATGACTTTAAATCGGCCACCAAACACTCAAAAGTTTTAAAAACGCTCTTATAAAAAAACTTATGCCCAACTTATAAGCCAATCCAAACGGGCTCATTATCATTGCTTATAAAAGAAAAGTCTAACTGGAGTAAATGGATTAGTTAATAGATTTTACTACTTTTTATTGGGTCATGTCATTTTTTTTACATGAAATAATGAGGTAAGCATGAAGCCAAATATTAGAGAAGATGATGGTTGGTGAAAGAAAGGCCATGAAGGAAACAGAGAGCCACTAATTAAGTACATTTCATATCACCTTTCAATATACAAGCTTACAAAATGTATATATCCACACCAAATATATTATTTATCATGAAATTAACATGTCAAAATACTCCCACTTCAATGCCATATTACTTTATTCTTATATATTCATTTAATTGAAATTTACTATATAAAAAAAACCAAATAAGTAGTTCTTATTTTCTAAGGGGGAAACGAATATTACTCCCTCAATTCAAAATGGTTTATATTTGAGTGTTAGTTTACATAATGCTGTAAAGAGATTCATTTGAGAATAAGCCCAAGGATATAAACTGGTGCTTTAATTAGAAGTTCTTTTTGTTGTCTTAAAATAACAAAATCTTATTCCAGCAATCTTGAATTTAAATATTTTTGAAAGATAAAAGATAAGAGTTCATTTCGAACTTAATGAAAAATATTGCATGTTTGACTAAGTGGGAAAATTCAGAGAGAGTTTCAGAAAAAGGAAAAGTAGGGATATTATCATGAACCTACAGAGAATCTCTCATGCATGTCCTCTTTCCACTGAATTGTAGGTAAAATCATCATTTTTTCTTTACTTATGTGCTTTTACATCGTTAAATTCACCTCTTCATTACTTTTTTCTTCATACTACAAAGAGTAAAAAGTTTAGATATAACCAAAGTTTTAATCTTTTTTAATAAAAAAGTTAATTTTTGTTTGATGGATGGATAGATCAGTTCAACAACACTTCAAGTTCGCTGCAACAATCCAAAATTTTGCTGTCATTATATATTCTAGTTTTTAATCTAATATTTTATATGTGCAATCATATTAGATGATATTTTTATATCCAACTTGCTTGCGGAAAAGACTTGTCTTGGTCATTCTACGTAAGGTTGTACATCTTTTAACCAATTATTATTTGTTTTTTTTTTAGAAATAATTAATTGGCATAATTACTTCTAAGAGAAAATTATTGATAATAACTATCTTTTAATTTATTTATATTTAATAGCTATAATGATTTTGTTAATTACCATTCGTAATTATATCAAAACACATCAAGCTTCTGTGACTGAAGTGGTTATTAGGTGTGACTTTGCCCCAGCCAACCACATTACTTTTCTTACTGACTCATATTGTATGTAACATGAAGGGACAATAAGGTATTATGTAAGTTTACCTTTTTTTTAATCCATTAATTTATACACAAAATATTTATTATGTATTTATGTCAATGTTTTCTTTTAACACCTAACTACGAACAAAAACCCTAATCCTAAGGCTAAATCCCTCACGTATGGTGAGTCTTACACGTAATATCATAAAAGCAGGTGGCAAGTGGCTTAACACTCATCTCTACTGTTTCTTAAAACCTAAACACTTCACTAAATTTTAACAGTTTTTTTTTTTTCTTTTCTTTTTGGCCCTTTGGTGGGTGGTATTATTAATTAATTGATAGAATAATATATACTGATGTACATATCATATGGAAAGCGAATACTTTAAGAAATATAGGACTACATAGATACACGTGGCATTAAATGCTGGAGGAATAGATTACCTAAACCTAGCTTAACATATGTTGTTGCTTGCTCCACTTAAACTACTCCAATGGTGCAACTCTATGTAGGCACTAGTTTCTTTCAATCAAAATCATACAATATTTGATCTACTTACTATAAAGAGTCAATAAATACTTTCGCTACCACAAGTTTATACAAACATAAATTTATGTTAATTATAGCATGATTTTTTGAATGGATAATTAAAATAAGAGTATGTTCTTGACACTTAGGGCGTGTTTGGTTTGGAAAAAAACACTTTTTCAGAAAATATTTTCTAATTTTTTTCATATTGGGTGGTCAAATATTTTGTCCAGCATCAGGAACAGCCTTTGTGGCAAAAAATATTTTTCTCTAAAAAAGCAAGTTTCTTAAAAGTAGACAAAATGACTTTCCTGGTAGAATGGCATTACACATTAAGGGCTCGTTTGGTTCAAAGACAAGTTATACATAGATTAATAACGTGGGGACTTTTAGTAATGTAAGAATTAGTAATACATGGATTAGTAATATATGAATTATTTTTGTTAGGTGTTTGGTTCATTGCACTAAAATTGGACACAAAAGATACCATTTGAATATTTATTTATTTTTAAAACTTAAAAATAATTTGTTACAATTATACCTTTAGATGTTTGCCCTTTATAAGTTTTTTGGAACAAAACAAGGCCAATTTTGTCATTTTAGTTTTTTATCCATGGATAAGTTATCCCTTGGTGGTGGTGGGATAAGATAATACAACCTTTGGGGGTCGTTTGGTAGAAGGTATAAGCTGGGATATCCCAGCACTAATTTTTATACCATGTTTGGTAGAAGGTATAAATTTATCTTGGGATAAATTTATACCTTATACCAAACATAGTATAAAATTAGCGCCGGGATATCCTGCCTTATACTTTCTTATCCCATTTATCTTTGGGATTATTTTATACCATCTTTGACATGGTATAAAATAATCCCAATAGATGGGATAAATTAGTCCCGGGATTATAATCCCGGGATAATTTCGACTATCTACCAAACGACTACTTGGTGTATTAACTAATCCATATATTAGTTATGCACGCCCCAAAATGTCAACCAAGCATGGTATAAAATAATACCACATCTAATACCATGACTATTTTAGCTAAGACCTCCTACCAAACGAGCTCTAATTGTCTCATTTGCATGCTCCACCTACCCCACCTTTACCCCACCTGCCATAGCCACCCTGCCACCATCCTCATACTCTTATGTATTTGTCTAGTTGATATATAAATGCTTGAGACTTTAACCGTTTATATACTTGGCCTAAACTAATAATGCAAAAAAGCCCATAATTTTAAATCTTATCCTATTTAGCTAATTTTGTAGATAATTTGAAATACTTAGAAAAAAGACAAAAATTCCTTAATTTATGATTATGATTTTCATTTTTGAAATTGATTAAGCGTGATAGTCATATTTACATCACATATTTAATAATTGTTGGGTGAATTACAAGTGAAAAATATAAAACCTCATTGAATGATATTCATATTTATCATCACAAATTTGATCATTGTTGGGTGAACACTACTAAAAAATCTCTATTTTCCGACTGAAAAATGTTCAGTGGCTATTTCCCACTGAATGTCGGTGGGAAAACCTAAATAGTAGTGTTTTCAAAAGGAAAAAGTAAGAAGTTTCCGTTGTTTCAATGGGAATTTATTTCCTACCATGCGTTTTTCCCAGCGAGCTTGTTCAGTGGGAATGAAGTGGGAAAATCATGTTTTATAGAACAAATTTCCCACTGAAAGTTGGTGGAAAAATTCTCTATTTCTAGTAGTGGAATTACAAGTGAAAAATTTAAAACTCCAATTTTGGGGTTTCTAAAAGCTTGAAAACTCACGAACGGGTTTTCTGGCTTGTATTTTTTTTTTTTTTTTGACAAATTGATGATTTAGGTTCGTTGAGAAGTCATTTTGAAGTTGTGATTAAATTTACAGCTATTCGATGAAGATTTGATCTATTTGGTATTGTTTGATACATTTCGGATATAGTATCATGTGTTGAAGTTTGCAGGCGAGGAAACCTTTTTTTTTCCGTATAATTTTATATAATTTTGTGTAATAGTGTCAAAGTGCGTATAAGCTCCTCTTATATATTATTATACACTTTTATATAAGGTTGATATATTGTTTACAGTAAGTGCGTATTGTATACCGCAAATGCATAAACATTGTTGCAAAAAAAAAGTTGGCTATCAAATTGTAAACTGAAAATATGGCCACCTAGGTACAATGTCTTGTGTTAGGCTGTATTTTTTTTTTTTAAAATTCCTGTAATGCTTTTTACTATAGGCTGTAATTTTTTTTTTAAAATTCCTTAAATGCTTTTTTAGTATAATATCTTTTGCTTATTTACTGCACAAAAAAAAAAGCATTTATTTAACAAAAGAAATTGTGAAAAACATTTTCCTTCGTACCCAGCACGCCCTTTGATGGCAGATTCGGAGAGGAGGGGGTGTGGGAGTTTATATATGTAGATAAGTAGGGATAAGGCATTAGTACCCTCTTGAACTATATATATATCTGAAGTTCCAGGGACACACCTTTTCTTTACGGGGTGCTATTACCCTCCCGAACTATTTTAAAGTGTAGTAAACGCAACCCCAAGTGCTGACGTGGCATAGAGAACTAAACTCCTAGTGGGCAGTGAAATACACGCACTGCCATGTGTATTTTCGCAATTTTTTTTAAGAAAAAAATCTTTTTATTTTTTCAAAATTTTTAATTCCAAAATATTATGGAAATATCACTTTATATTTAGAAAAATGAAAGGACAGTTGTTATTGTTATTATTCTTGTATGAACTTAAAAAAGAATTGGAGGTGTTGAACATATTCGAAGGTTGTTGAAGTTTTAAAGTTGAGATTCAAGTACTAAACTCATTCTAGATCCTTAGTTGTTGTTGATATTCGAAAATGGAGAAAGAATTTCGAATACACCATTGTTGAACCTTGAAAAACTTGAAGAACAAAAAATGGGTTTGCCAAAATTCTTGATTGTTGGCCAAATTGATTGCTGGAGTTTGGTGATGATGTTCGTGAAGTTGTAGTTGAAATTTAAGCTTGATTTGTGCGGATTTGATTGAGTTTTTGTTGAATTTTGAGACCCAAAAATGAAGAAGATGAAGAACATCGCCTTGTTTTTTTAAAGTTCTTGAAAATCTGTCTTTTTGTAATGTTAATTAGCTATGTATACTCATTAATTGTAAACCTGTCTAATTAAAAAATGACAAGTGTCCATATTATTGAGAAATTTAGTTCATTTTTCGTCTTTCACATGCCCCTAAGAGAGTGAGCACACTCTCTATTCCACCTCAACATTAAAGGGTGTATTTATTACACTTTATAATAGTTCTGCAGGGTAATAAGACCCTTGTAAAGATAAAGTATGTCCTTGAAACTTTGAGTAAAGTTCGGGATTATTGATGTCTTATCCCTAGATAAGTATATAACATAATGGAAGTTGATTTTGACCCTCCATCTTTTTCATAATATTGCTTGTGTACCTTACACAAAAGGAGTGCTGATACATATATACATTTTTATCCTAGCCACTGGATTCATATTGAAACCCCATCATGTGTGATTAATATTCTGTCTCTTATTATGGTTCGTTTGTAGTACCACACATACTATACCAAAAAGAACAATACAGCATGGTTAGCTAGCTACCAAAAATTTATATTCCAAAATTATCCTACCTTTGAGGATCTTAGATTTTTTATCTTTTTCTTTTTCTCTTACGGGTTTGATGTGGTGAAGGTGTCTTTTCAATCTTTGCTTTTTTTTTTTTTTTTTTTTTTTTTTTTTTTACATGATTCACACATTAATCAGTATTTAGAGATAAAGTTGTCTTTTTCTCGCTGTAACCCTACTTTTCTAAATATTCGATGAATAATTGAAGAGGCATGAAACACGATCTCTCTAATTTACATTATTTTAGCGAAATTTAGATTCATAATGTATGAGATTCACACTTACAATTTTAGCAAGGGATACATTATTAATAGAATGTCTCATGTCGTATAAGATGGAGGCTTCTTAATCTTTTTTTCCTTTTTCTATTGTCCCAAACTTTGCAGTAACAGTTTTTCTAAATTTAATATTTAAGTTTTTGCAACTAGTAATACACTAATACTTGCTTGACGATTTTCTGAGTTTTTACTTGACCTCAAAAACTAAGAGCTTCTCTTTTTTTTTTTTTTTTTTTTAATATATATATATATATATATATATATATATATATTTTAGGCCAAACATTATCAAACAAAAACTTTTTACATGAATTTGAAACTTAGTTTGTGGCAAATGCGTAGGAGAAGTGTTTCACTAGAAAGTACAATACCTAGGAGTAGTAATTTGCTTGGGGCAGAGACAGAATCATTAATTCGTTGAAAATAGGCAGACAACCTTTAAGAAATGGATAAAAACACACCGACCGACCAAGAGCTACAGGTTATATCTCACATCGTGGGCCTTTATTAGTTACAATCTTATAATAAAAAAAAGTTGAATTTTACTTGGAACCATTTTTACTATGTCAAGTTAGATGTAAATCACTTAGAAAGCCAAATCATGTAATTGATGGGTTTAAAGTGTCATAGAAGAAGGAAAGAGGTATCTACGGAAATATATAGCCAAAAATAAACACTTCTTACCAACATTAGCCATTAAGTCAAAAAAAAAAAAAACCAATGATATACAATATTCAAAAAAAATCTAGGTAAAAGGAACTGTTCTCATGGTTGGAATTCGATGAAAACACATAAATGAGGCAATACACAAAAATTAAGGAAGATTGGAGGTGATTGATGTCTGGTTTGGAGTTAAAATTCGTACTTGAAATCGAGTTTAAAAATTTCTCAGCGACATATATCTAACATGTATCTTGCACATAGGTATACATGATTTTTTTTTTTTTTAAAACATCGAAACTGTCCATATTTCATTGCTATTGGAAGAGAATTACATATGAAGAAGGAGGATTAGGCTTGCCTTCTTGGACACTTGTACAATTTGGGAAAAAATATGCACGTCAGTGCCATCCTAAGACAAGTTAAGGAGAGTCAAAATAAATCATGCTCAGTTTCTTCTTTTTTACTCTAAAAACAGGAAATTGCCATCTATCCATGTTTAGCAGACCCTTGATTTGTCCTGGCAAAGAGTTTGAACGAGTAAAAACTCTTGTTACGGTAAGCACCCTTCACCTTCGACCCGAAGTTTGTGGGTTCGAGTCATCAAAAGAGCAAAAAGAGAGAGCTCTTGGGGGAGGGGTTAAAAAAAAAGGTACAATAGTCAATTTGATTCGCTCGGTCAAGTTAAGGCATTGGGTGCCCTTTATGATTCGATCAAAAATTGAATCGTGACAAAATTTAGAAAGTTTTTAAGATTAGTAATGACCTAATTACTCTTTCTTGCTCAGAATGAAGCCTAAATCAACTATTATGCGAACGTTTTTTTTTTTGAGAAAAAGAAGTTCATATTCACAAACTTTCTTTTGAATATTATTTAAAATGTAATATTATCAATGTGTGTGTATATATTACTATATGTAATAAGAGGGAACCAAGAAAATTTGTCGTCCTCACATTCAAGGTGATCCTATCAGGCTAATCCACATGGCTTTGTTTTTCTTTTTCCTTATTCATTTTGCCCTCATTCATTTTTTAAGATCATTCACTGGGCCTTTTTTCCTTATTATTTTTGCCATCATTCTTCAACTTGGGCCTTGATATAATTGGTCCATATTATAATAACATTTTATTAATTTCTTCCTTTATCTTAAAATATTTATCATGCTTCACTTTTCGTGTGTCAAATTATATAAACTTTAACAACTATTTTTAGAATCCTTACATTATATTGGTAGGAAAATTGCAATTTATAGTAATTTCTGTATATTTTTTGAATATCTAAATTTTAATTTCAAAATATTGAATTAATCTAACCCAATTTAGCTTCGAAATTAATTAAATTGCCTTTATATTTTGGGATGGAGAGAATATATTGTTTGTTCTTATACATTCTGGTAAATTTTGGCAATTTTGGAGCCAAATTTTCTTTTGCAACTGAAACATTATTAGGTATTACAATATCTTTTATTCTTAAACTTCTAATATCTTGCTTCTTTTTAGTGAGCTCATATGTGCTTATAAAGATTTGTTCTAAAATTATATACAAATATAGTTTTAAAATCTTTTACTTTATTAATGTACTTTAATTATTATTTACTAATTGTAGGATCATTAGGTTAACTTGTGTAAATTTTTTAAACTAAGGTTATAATATTGTAGTATAAAGTTGAAGTTATTAGAATTTTCTTTGTTGTGTTAGATGATTCTAGAAGATGAAAACATGAGTTTTGTTAATACAGATAAAATAAAATACTTTATTAAAATCTTAAATGAGTTCACGATAAGCGCAAAATGAATTTGAAGCAGGGCGGAGCTAGAGAGTCAACGATGATTTCAATCAAATCTGGTAGCTTTCGTCACAAACTTTGTATTTGTCTATAAATTATTAATTTAGTACCGAATAATTTACAAAATTAAATTCAGAACTCATAAACTTCAAATCATGACTCTACATCTGTATTGAAGTATATAATTTCATTAACAATTAACAATGAAAGTTAAAAAAACATAAGAAAGTTAAAATGTTAAGAGTTTGGGCCTGGACTTAGCACGGGCCTCATAAAACTAGTATATATATATAGACAAAGAGAGAGAGAGAGAGAGAGAGAGAGAGAGGCGTACACATGATTTTTCATAAGCAGTGTCACGTTCGGGTATAAAAACAACTGAATAAAACACTGTAATATCATATTTAAAACGAACACAATATAAACCAAACACAACTCTCGTCTATTGCAACAATTATTTTAATTTCCATGAGTTTTCATTTTGTAAAATGTATTCAAAATAACCTCATTAGAAATAATAGTAAACACTTTTTTTATGCAAGGCACCAAACAATCACTAAAAATCGGACCTGGCACTTTTGTAACCCAAAAAAAAAAAAAATTTGGAACCAAACTAACCCATTAAATAAAAAAGAACCAAAGTAAGCTTCACGCACATAATCTGTGCGTGAAAGGCACAAAGTGTACATTTACACTTTTGTCCTTTCACGCACGGATTCCCCCGTGCGTGAAACCCCCCCCCCCCCCCCCCCCCAAAAAAAAAAAAACCCCCAACCTTTATTCTTTGGAAATCAAACTCAAAATTAAGGTTTTTTTCGTACTTTGACCGAAGATTAGTCACGTTTCAAAACACCGGAATATAAATATTTTATATAGAACTTAATATTTTTTTTAGTGTACAATAATATTGGCTAATTACATCAAGTATATATATACATTTGGATCGTCGTTTTAGGGGTTATAAAGTGCTCCGAAGTACGTTTGAAAACTTGTTATATTTAGGTTTAAGTGTCATATTTTATAGGGTTTTGATTAATCTCTTTTGTTTTACTCCCAAAGCTATGAAAGTACTTTTTTGGTTCAAGAAAGATAGAAAGAGAAAATTTCTCTGCTTTGTATTAGGTTTTTTCTTTTTTTTTTTCTTTTTATGTCTTTTTTATTTTGTTATTGTATTGTGTAATCCGCACCTTTTGAATGTGCAAAAATAAATATAATATTTAAAAATAATTCATCCAATACGAGAGGTTCATAATAATTGAAAAATATTTCATTCCATTAGCAACGAAATACATCATTAAATGATAATAGACTTTAAAAAAAAAAATCAAGTTCTAGACACTCTTCTACTTTCAGATGTGCTGCCACCATGGGAGTTTTGCCCACATGAACGCTTATCATGCCCAAATTGCTTACATGTCGAGCACTTGTGAGAGTAAGTCTTTTCGCTAATATCCATTTGATTGTGATAACGGGTTAGCTTATTTTTTCTTAATTTACGGATATGCTTCTTGTTCACAAACACAGAAAACGGCGCGGCTGGCCAATAAGCTTGATCACTAAGGGGATGGAAGTGGCCGGAATATGCTTTAAGGTATTTTACGACTTTATATTCCTCCGCCACATAATCAGTTACATTTCTGGCCATTCTTTCAAAGCACTTGACTGCATGAGAACATGGCATGTGGTACGTTTGCCACTTACCACAAGTGCATGATTTTGTACGCTCAGTAACGATATGTTTGTTTCCTCCTTTGCCGTCGCAATAACCCGTTCTAACTTCATACACTCGTTGAGCGACGTCATACTCGGTCATTTGGTGACCCTCTGCCTTTCTTCTATGGTGCTCCATCTTTTTGTAGGGCTTTGGCATCCATGTTCCGTCCTCAGCTAATATGGCTCTGGCCTGCCTTGTCCTATCCGCAAATCGCTCCACGACCTGCCTGAAAGTTAGTCTTACCATTACGGTGACAGGTAGTCCTCGAGTAGATTTGAGGAGTCCATTGAAAGACTCCGACCTGTTCGTTGTGAGCATGCCCTATCTCCTTCCTCCATTAGCGTAAAGCGTCCATTTTTCAACTTCTAATTTCATCAACCAAACATATGCCTCTTCACTCACTTCCCTTAGCAACTCCATCTTTGTAGCCCATTTTCTTTGTTGATGCTGCATCGCAACCCCCCACATCAATTTGTTTACAGTGCCATTTCCAAACTTTGTTTGAAAATTAGCCTTTAAGTGCTTTAAACTATATCGATGGTAAGCATGTGGAGGCTGCCACCCTTCCAGAGTACACATATTGTGCAATATGCCTTTATGACGATCTGATAGGACACATATGCCCTGACGACCCTTAATAACATGAGTTTTTAGATGAGTCAAGAACATCCCCCATGTCTCGTTGGCGGCAATTGCAAAAGCAAGAGGGAATATTGACCCATTGGCATCCATACCTACTGCAATTAGGAGCTTAATGTCATATCGGTCATATACATGCGTCCCATCTATCGATATCACATTCCGGCAGTGAGCAAAACCATCAATACTTGGTTTGAATGCCCAAAAGACGAAGTCGAAAATTCTGCCCTCTAAAAGCCGCCACTGTACAACAGTGCCAGGATTAGCATGTTTTAGAGCCGCTATATACCCCGGCAACGCCCGAAAAGAGGATTCCCAAGTTCCAAAGATCATCTCAAAAGCACGTCTACGCCCGAGAAATCCCTTTCTCTTGCTTATGATTTTACCATATTTGGAGTGGACCATGCTAATACAAGTTTTGATGGGCATCCTGCATAAGTTTAAACAAACAACATTTAGCAATGATATTTTAATTGCTATAAGATATATAATGTAAACGGTCAGATAAGTTACCTTGGAGTTTCCTCAATGTGTTTAAGTAACACATGAGCAATCATGTTTATATCTAAATTAAAATGATCTGCTCGACTTTGTCCCATATCACAAGTGTGCTTTGGGTGGAATTTTGTGATTTTCCACAGACCATCAAGCTTAGCAATTTCCGAAGCAACCACCGACAGCCTTGAGTATGTCACTTACAAATCAGCCTCCATATCGATTTGTTTGAGTCATCAACCTTAAACTCCCTCATATCCTTTATACAATAAATTCGATGTACCCGTTGCAACATCTTTTTTTATGTGAACTGCATTCCCTTTGCAAGGACGCATTCATCAGTCATGGGATTTTTTGGTTCAATCCACGTTTTTTGGCGACTTTGATCATCATCTCTTGTGAAGACAAATGCATCCTCACGACCTTGTAGACTGTCAAGATATGGAATATAGTCAGAATGCCACTGCATTGGGCTGTCAGGAATTGGGTTTTCCGCTATCGGAGGTGATACGTGGTGGTGAGTTGGTTCTGCGGACTAAAATGCGTATCTTCTTCATCCCCTTCACTATCTTCATTATCGGTTACCTCTGCATTATTAGCTGGTTCATCGCCATCACTCTCTGATGTATCCACATAACTTGGACAATCAGCCATCTAAGAAAGGCCTCCTCCTACACGATAAAAAGCATATGTTAAATTCCAAATTCAATATATATATATATATATATATATCAAGGTGATGAACCTACACATATTGAGAATGAGCATGGTGTGGAGAATGATCAACTCCACCAAACTGAAAGGACTGCCTTTCATCCACAGTTGGTACCACTGACGAGTTTTGATAATAATCAGTTGCACCGAACTGAGAATTATTATAATAATCAACTCCACTGAACTGAGAATTATTATAATAATCAGCTCCACTGAACTGAGAGTTTTGATAATAATGAGCTGCTCCACTAAATTGAGATGATGCCCAATATTACTCGTATCAGGTCTATAATCCCTACAAATATTTAAAAATGGTTATTTACCAATACATACAATAAACACGTGCTACTGCACAAAATAATAATATAAGAATGCATATTTACCAAGTTTGATTTAATTGTTGGGTAAGATTTTTTCACGGCACGGCCACTCAAAATGCCCCCGTAAGAACTAAAATCTCCATACGTGTTAGCTTGATCGGGCTGTTCTTGCGGGACCTCTCGGGTATCTTTTCAACATACATCTCAAGAACATTAAGGGCGACTAAATGTTTTAATTCTTCGGCGCATTCAAATAATCCTCAAAGAATCATCATCGTTGATATAATGCCTACCATAAAGCACTATAACATGGGAAACTGATTGTGGATATCTGCCTGTTATAGATATTTCATGCTCATTTGGACTAACCTTCATTTTTTCATATATGTAAGTGACTAGTGATTCATAAGACATTTCAAGTGGACATTTAACATGAACGTTTGGTCTTTTATTGTAACGAACTGTACTATTGTCATCAAGGATAATACCATCCCAATGTAATGAAACCTTAACTGGTGGAATATCTTGAGACATTTTTTGTAGGAAGTTTGATTTTTTTTTTTTTTTTTTTTTTTGAATGACTTAAGAGAGGTTTTTTTTGAATGACTTAAGAGACTTAAACTTATTAAATGGATGAGTTTTTACCTTGTCTAACATTCTTCTTAAATAGATTCATATTGACCCCTATTGCGCATTGAAACATTGCATAATATGAATTAAATTCAAATAAACGGTCAAAAAATGCAGCATTGTATTGTCAAATCGGTCCTTTACGTGTCATCGTCGAAATTGGCATGCATGATTAGTTGTCATATCATGTTCTATTGCGCATTGAAACGTTGCATAATATGAATTAAATTCAAATAAACGGTCAAAAAATACAGCATTGTATTGTCAAATCGGTCCTTTATGTGTCATAAAAAAGCTGAAATTGGCATCCATGATGTGTTGTCAAATCATGTTCTATTGCGCATTGAAACGTTGCGTAATATGAATTAAATTCAAATAAACGGTCAAAAAATGCAGCATTGTATTGTCAAATCGGTCCTTTATGTGTCATAAAAAAGCTGAAATTGGCATGCATGATGTGTTGTCAAATCATGTTCTATTGCGCATTGAAACGTTGCGTAATATGAATTAAATTCAAATAAACGGTCAAAAAATGCAGCATTGTATTGTCAAATCGGTCCTTTACGTGTCATAAAAAAACTGAAATTGGCATGCATGATGTGTTGTCAAATCATGTTCTATTGCGCATTGAAACGTTGCGTAATATGAATTAAATTCAAATAAACGGTCAAAAATTGTAGCATTGTATTGTCAAATCGGTCCTTTACGTGTCATAAAAAAGCTGAAATTGGCATGCATGATGTTTTGTCATATCATGTTCTATTGCGCATTGAAACGTTGCGTAATATGAATTAAATTCAAATAAACGATCAAAAATGCAAAGATTGTATTGTCAAATGGCCAACACGTGTTATAAAAAAGCGAAATTGGCATGCATGATGTGTTGTCAAATCATGTTCTATTGCGCATTGAAACATTGCGTAATATAATAAACGGTCAAAAAATGTAGCATTGTATTGTCAAATCGATCCTTTACGTGTCATAAAAAAGCTGAAATTGGCATCCATGATGTGTTGTCAAATCATGTTCTATTGCGCATTGAAACGTTGCGTAATATGAATTAAATTCAAATAATTCAAAAAATGCAAGATTGTATTGTCAAATCGGTCCTTTATGTCATAAAAAGGAAATTGGCATCCATGATGTGTTGTCAAATCATGTTCTATTGCGCATTAAAACGTTGCGTAATATGAATTAAATTCAAATAAACGATCAAAAAATGCAGTATTGTATTATCAAATCAATCCTTTACATGTCATAAAAAAGCTGAAATTGGCATGCATGATGTGTTGTCAAATCATGTTCTATTGAGCATTGAAATGTTGCGTAATATGAATTAAATTCAAATAAACGGTAAAAAAATACAGCATTGTATTGTCAAATCGGTCCTTTATGTGTCATAAAAAAGCTGAAATTGGCATCCATGATGTGTTGTCAAATCATGTTCTAACAAACGTTGCGTAATATGAATTAAATTCAAATAAACGGTCAAAAAAATGAAAAGATTGTATTGTCAAACCTGGTCCTTTACGTGTCATAAAAAAGCTGAAATTGGCATCCATGATGTGTTGTCAAATCATGTTCTATTGCGCATTAAAACGTTGCGTAATATGAATTAAATTCAAATAAATGGTCAAAAATGCAGTACTATATATAACATGATTGACAAATAACTAGTATTCACTTTACAACGAGTTATCATGACATTCTACACCCAATTTGGTAATCTTGATTCTATTACATGTTTTACCCCAGTAAATATATTTGAAGTAATGGGTAGGACATGCAAACTAGATGATGATGATTTTCATTACTCAAATAACCCTAACAAAAGATTCAGTCGAGAATACAATAAAACAATGAGAGAGGAGTGGAATTGGCGTGTTAAGGAGGCTGAAGCACTGGAGCAAAATTTAGCTTTAGTAGGGCTTAAACGCCCAAAAAAGTGCTATGTCAATCCCTCGTGGAACTCCACAAGAGTTTAATTTTGCTCTTAATCGTTTTTGCGAAGAGAACAATCAGATGCAAATACGTTACCATAGGATAGAATATGGTATACATGGTAGCACAAGATTTAGATCCAAGTGGGATTCGGACTGTGAAATATCCGATGAGGATTAATATTTTTCTTATAATAAGGTAAGTAGGTAGGCTACGTAGCCTTTTTTTTTGTTATTAGACTACAACGTATTCAATGTCGAGTAGTAGAAACTCAGCTTGGTCTTTACTCTTTCCAAAAGAACTAAATAGCAGTGATGATGAGAGTTCAAATCATAGCAGTTTTTCGAGTGATACCAGTGATTTCAAACTAGACGAGCTAAATCCCCACCTTCTTATAGAGCGTAATGATGATTTCTGCAGTGTGAAATATTCAGATCCGCGAGAATATTATTGTGGTTTACGCCGAGAATGGTCACATCGGATTGCCGAATCAGAACGTCTTGTTCGTGACTTGGAAAATCTCAACGCTCCAATCCCAACAAGGTACTCAATAATCATGCCTCGAGTAGGTCCAGCAACTTGCGAGCTTGCCGTATAAAGGATTAGAAAAGAAAACAACAGAATCTTTGGAAAGACGTTGTAGATTTTACATGCTAAAGTTGGCCGAAGAACAAACATCATCAACCGGTAGAGAACCAACATCTCCTGAAAAAGATGTGTGTTAAGAGACCGCCAATATCGTTCTAAGGACGATATTGAGGACTTCTATTCTGATGACCATTAGGGTCTATTTAGGCTCACTGTCTTAGATTATGGGTCATTTAAGTTTCGGATTCAGGCTATTAATTTGTATTTTTAATTTATGATGAAGTCATATATTTGAATTAGTTTGGCATGTTTTTAATTCTTCAAAGTTTATTATTAAAGTCTATTATTAATTGACAATTTAACAAAGAAACACAAATAAATTAGTACATAAAGGATGCGGATTACATTATAGGGGAAAAGGTACAACTAGTAAAAAACATAATTCATAGAAATATTAAACTTAATAAACAAAATACATATAAATAATGAACAACAACAAGATAGCACAAATAATCTTCCACAATTTAAGTTTTTCTTTCAAAGCTATTTTCTCGTGTTGAGCGTCTCTAAGTTTAGCCTTCAACAAAATTCGTTTTTTCCGGAACCAGTGAGCAAGACCTCCAAAAGTTCAATTTTTTCTTCAGCTTCCACAAGCTTAAATTGCGAGTCCAATTTAGCGGTATCTCTAGAGATACGTGAAGTCGCGGTATCTCTATCAAAAAGTGAATTTTTAAACTTCACCGCCACCGTTTTATCCACGTGAATGCTATCTTCCCATCCAAAGTGTTTGCAACCGCCCATATCCTATAAACGTTACATGAAAATCAGCTTTTTAAAGTAAAATATATGGATAACGTGAAAAAAAAAACACTAAAAAATGTAAAAACACTTACTTCGGGCACTTTACTACGCCAAAAACGGCGACCCAGATTATCTTGGGTCTTTGATGTTTTTAGTTTACAGTAATAACTGCATTCACAAATATCGGGTTGTATAACAAACTTTGAAGTTTCAAAACTTTGAGACATGTTTTTGGGAGTGCAAAAGTGTGTTGAAAGGATGAAAATGGAGGAAATGAAAGAGAAGAGTATGCTGGAAATGGGATGGTTTTTGTTAGGGGTTTCACGCACAGAATCTGTGCGTGAAGCCTACTTTGGTTCTTTTTTTTTTTTTAATGGGTTAGTTTGGTTCCATTTTTTTTTTTTTGGGTTACAATAGTGCCGGGCTCTTAAAAATCTCATCATTCATTTGATTTTACAAATCGCTTTTAATCAATTTCATTGGCGAGGAAGAAGGTAAAAGGAAAGAAAAAAGAAAATAGCACAACAACTAAAAATGAGAAGCACCTAACTTCACGGAGGTTAAGGGTTCGAACCTGGAGAGATATCCTTCACTAGATGAGGAGCAAAAACATCATAACACCAATTGAAGCTGTGGAGTATCGAAATAGGGACATCTAATAGAAAAAGGAAGCGCCAAAACCACATGAGCTCCACAGCTCTTCACGTTGAGCGGTGTCACGTTATTTACTTTACAATTTATTTTTGTTTTTGTCTTTTAATTATATGTGCATTTTTAATAATTTTTTCCAATAAAGCAGTGTCACGTGAATTTCTTTGGGCTAAGGCAAATCCGACCTTAATTAAACAACTCTTGTCTACTGCAACAATTAGTTTAATTGTGCCCGGGACGTTTTGCCAGTGTCCCGCCTCGAGACGCCCGTCTTTTAAAATACGGAAAAGAAATTTCGAACTTTGAAAAATAGTTCATCTCGTTATCTTTTTAAACTATTGCGTGGCGTAAATTTTAAAATATTAATTTTTTCACATGTTCACAAGAAAACTCTTAAATGCATATGCGAATCAAAATAAATGGGAAAGTTGAAGGAGAAATCCTCGTAAACAGTTATACGAGAAAAAAATCGCACCAAAATAATGGCAAAGATTTCTATTGAAGTGAAAAATTCACCTAACATGCTTGTAATTTTTTATTTTTTTTTACCTTCTTTGATTGCTATCATTGTTGTTTTCTTAATTTTATGAAGGATGGATGATGTTACTGTGTTTCGATATAAAAGTATGCGAAATAAGCATGATTTTTTTTTTTTTGATGTACTTAAGTACATAATTAACCATAGGTTAGCTATTAAAGGTTAACTACAAAGTGATAAGTCATATATCGAATGTTTGCATGCACAATATTTTTTTTGTTTCACCAAGATTTAAGCTATTTTAATGTCAAGATTGGTGGACATAGTTTGGGCCAACCGGAAATCCAAATCGAAATCCGAACTTTTTGAATTTTTGGTTCGGATTTTTGGATTATGAATTGGATTGCAGATTTTAATTTTAAAATTCATGAATTTCGGATTGGATATTGGATTTAGTACTATGGATATTTGGATATCCGAAAATCCAAAATTTTTATACCTTATTTCAACCCTACCCATATCATATGTGTCTAATAGGCCAATTATATATACTAATAAATCCAATTTCGAAAGGTCTAATAGATTATTACCCTATGGGCTATGACCCTACCCATTATAGTAATAAGTCCAAATACAAAATTTTCTACTAAATCAAATATAATATAGGTTTTTTCTTACATTTGGCTACAATCTTATAATTGTTTTATCTTGCATTGCCCCGAATACTTTTTGCAACAAGTGCTACTGTGCCAGGTGATCGAACTAGCTCCAAGTTATCAAAGAAATTCTTTTCTTTCCATTTTTCTTACTATTACAGAGTAATCAAGATCTAGATTTTCCTCTGTGGAACACAAACCTGAAAAATATTCTTGTGTTGAAGTAGAGAAAGAAGCACTTTTGAATTTATGCGGAAAGTATATTAATTGCTTTGGTTTCGAGTTCTAATTTGATTTCACATTATGCTAAGATGTGCAACTTAGTAATTGGGACCCATGAATTTAGTTACAAATAAGCCTGTCTTAAAGACTCAAAAGTTAAATTCAAAAATCTGAAATATCCAAATCGATTAATCTAAAACCGAACTTAAAAAAATTCAATCCAATCCGAGCTTAATTATTTGGATTAGATTTTGGATTGTAATTTCTTCAATCCGAAGATCGAAAATTCAAACTAAAATTTTCATATCTAATTTGACGGCCCGAATGCCCGCCCTCAAGATAAGACTTTCGGTATCAAAATACATTACATCAACCAAAACTTTACTGCTTCATCTTTCTTTTCAATAAATTAGCAAAACTAGCTACTCTCGCACAACTTCTTAGGAATCCCAATTTCATTCTTATAATTGTCATTAGAAATATTAGTTTTTCCTCTATGATTAAAAAGAAAGATTGTTCATTGTGTACATATATACGTGCCTACTCCCTACTGTGGAGCAAATAAGCAGCCTTTATTCCTGTAATAAATATATATATATATATTCTCCATATCAGAATTTCTCTGAAAACAGCTCATAAGAATATTTATACTTCCACCTTTTTCTTTTTTCTCCTTTTCATGGTGGTTTCTTGATTGGTTTTATTCTATGCCAGCCAATACTGAAGAAAAAACGGACGGATATGTGTGGGAGATGTACATATAGTCGCTATAACTAGGCATAGATTCAAAATTTGAAGTTTATATGTTTCTACATTCATCTCAAATTAATACTACAATACTAACTGGATTTATAGCCAATATTTATAGATATTTAGTAAATTTCTCAAAATATATAGAGGATAACAAAAATTACTGAATTTCTATGAACCCGTCTACGGACTCTAGTTCCGCCTAACCCAGTTTCTAGAAGGACCATGGAGAAAAAAGGAAAAGGAACAAAACTTGGGACGAAATCTAAACAGTGAATCTTCAATTGCAATTTGCAAATTTGAATCTTACAAGAGTATTATTTCTTCCTAAGAAAAGCTTCAAAATTGTAGCACCTATATTTTCTTTGTTTACAGTTTACTTTCAACAAAGCGACGTATTCACTATAGTTCATAATTTTTGTTTGTTTGTTTGTACAATTAGAGTTCACGTTATGTGTTTTCTTTTCCCGTCAAATGTTCATGTTATGTGTTTGATATTTAAATGGTTTGCTTAAACCAAATTATTCTTCTATTTACATTCAACAAACAAACTTGACGTTTAGAGAATAGCTTTTATGTGACTATCAAAGATTGTGGTGCGGTGGTATGAACTTCTCAATCCTTAGCTAGAAATTTCAGGTTTAAACAATCAAATTGGAATTACATTTGGTAGGGAGCACTATACCTCCCAAAGTGAGACTTCATGTCGCGAATTTAAATTAATCGCATCCTGAAACGAATATCAAATATCGTGAAACTAAAAGGAAAAGAATATATGGCTTGTCATATGCGCCAAAGACTCCACATGTTTTTGCCATGAAAACAATTAATCTAATTATCAAGAGGTTAGAAAATATATGACTACTTTGAATCAATAAGATCCTTGTCACCTAATTGGTATTTCCCTATGCACTATAATTATGTGAAAAGAACAGTTCAATGTCCTAAACATGTAGGGATCTAGTAGCTCAGTTGGTTGGCCACCTGAACTTTCACCTTCTTGATGAGGATTTGAATCCCCACGTTGTAATCCCCTCTCCCATTTTCCCTTCTCCTACCCCCTATGTAATAAAACAATTTTTAAAAAAAAGTCCAAAACATGTGAATCTTGTAACGCTTAAAACCCAATGACTTGTCTAAATCACTCGTTTTGTTTTACCTTTATAAGTTAAATAATTTGGCTAAATAATTGAAATAATACGAGACTAGAGTATATACATACGCATTTAAACATCTATATTTCAAATTAATTGAAAAACTGTTGTGTATGGTTGAGATGTATATGTTCATATTAACACCAGACGTATTAGAATTTCCAGAACAATGTCGTCAAAAGTTTGTTTTGATAGTATGTTTTATGAATTCGAGTTTGAATCCTTTTTTGTTTGGGAGTAACAATTAGTAATTCATTTATTTGTATTCTTTCCCTCCTAATTGACAGATGCAAAAACACGCAACAATTATTAGCTCCAACATAATCAATAATTAATTTCCTTTCTTGTGTAATTTCTTTATTAAAATATATCTTTCAAGATTTGATTGGCCATAAGCATTTTCCTAGATGACTCTGCTCTGGTCTAATTAATCTAGAATACGTCAAATAGGAATTTTCATTATCAAGCTTTACCTAACACCAATAAGCAAATTTGAGTTTAACATCTATTACTTAACTGATTAGACACCACTTAAAGCCTTTTCTCTATCTCTCTCTCTCTCTTTTAAACATTAATTTAGCTACTAGTTTTGTCATATTTTTATAACCTGTAACGGGTTATTTTAGGAAATTAAAGTTCGTAATTAGTCAACAGTTATCACATAATTGACAGTATTCCTCGTTATCTTTTTTTTTTTCGTCGTATTCCTCTTTATCTTTCACTATCCTCTAATGTGTCACATCCGTAATTGCCAAGCCGATCGAATCTCTTTATAAAAAAAATTAAACTATCTATAATGTCATTTTCACACTGTCCAAAAAAATTACCAATACATCAGTCCTTTAGTGAACGCTTTCTATATTAATTATATGATCGTTAATATATTAATTTTAATTTTTTTTTTAATCATACTCTCTTTTTTATACCCCAAAAACAGCTGGATTGTGAAAACCTTTCACCTCTAGTAGTTGCAAGTTGCAACTTTCAAGAAAATGAAATTTAATAAGAGATCATGAGTTAAATGAGATTGTTATTGAAGTTCTTTTTTGGTTGTACTGTTAATTTTATTCAAACCACTGCTTGCCGTGGAAAGCAGGAACTTCTGTTAATTATTTTATAACCTTGAGAAAGAATCAATGACTGAGACATATAGACAGATACGTTATAGGCTGGAAACCATAACGAAAAAAATGTACTTAAATGCATACTGATATCCTAGCAATTTTTTCACTAGGTGTGAATTTATGAAATTGTACTCGATATGGAGTACATCACACGCACACAAACATTAGCGTTAGCTGTATCTAATATATTCCAAATTTTGTGTAATACTTTACAAGATTGGTTGTTACTATGGTTACATCTATCTTTCTATAACGGCGACGTTTGTCCGAATATTTATTTTTAATACTATAATGAAGTGTTCTTATAGAGAACGTATAATGAAACACAATAAGAAAACCCGATTCTAAAAATACTTGACTTTTATAGTAAAATGTTATTATTAAGAGTGAAGCCTAACTTACCCCCTTAACATATTGAGTTTGGGAAACAATACCCCATTCACATCTTGAATGGCACAATACACCCTAGATCTTAAATCAATGGCTAGAAATGATTTGAATTATTTCATATATTTTTTAAATGTCAAAAACGACCTTCAATTAATATGAACTATAACATGTACTCTTTTAAATTGACTAAAGAACTGAAGCAATAGCATTGTATAAAAATTAAATTTCATACCTCTTTTTTTTTTTTTAAAAAAAAATCTTTTCTTTTGATATTTAAGTCTCATTTTGTTGCATGCCTTTTTTTTTTTTTTTTTAAGAGCTCCAAATTATATTGACCATTTTATTTAATATTACTAGTATTGAAAACTTTATTTCACCGGATCAAAAATAAAGGAAACTTTATTTCAACTATTCAATTTGTAAAAATAGTTATTCTATTTCCATATCACTCTTTCATATCATAAGCTTAATAGACTTTTATACATTTTTCAAATCAAGAATGAAGTATTACCAAAACAATATTCATTAAAGTTGTATTAAGTGTGCAAATTTTAGTTAACGACCCTAAAAATTTGAGATTAGAAAATAATACCTCGTTCATCTCTTGTATATGAAATAAAAACCTTATTTGAGTTAAAATTTTCAAGTAATTGCAAAAAATATTAAATATCATATCAGTTATTAACTATATTATATTAGAGATTATTATATTTTATTCAAGGTATTACGAATAAAATAGTTTACAAAATAGTTAGATGCTTTACAAAAATTTAGTTGTTGTAGTAAAATTTAAATATTGATAATAATATAAATGGCGATATATATCAAGACATTTTTAAAATTTGAGCTCTAAAATAAAATAAATATACGATGAAACCTAATGGCTGGGTTTTAAAAACCAAAAGAAAAGATAGATGTATAAATTTAGTTATAAAATACCATTACTTAAATATTTTCGTTACTGAAATAATATATCACAATTTATACTGATGAGGGTCGTTATTATCATTTAAAAAATATATGAAATAATTCAACTCCTTTCTAGCCATTGATTTAAAATCAGAGAAATTTATTGTCCCATTCAAGATGTGAAGGGAGTATTATTTCCCAAACCCAATATGTTAAGAGGATAAAGCGAACTACAGTACTCTATTATAAAGGATAATTATTATAGCGAGATCTCACTATATTCGCCTTGGACTAAATTTTCTTGAAATGGCTACATGAAGCGCTTGAACTTATGATTCTGTATCAGCTCATATTAGAAAGAAATTCCTTTCTTTAATACCTGTTGTCAAGTAAAACAATATAAAGGGGAAATGAAGGAGAGTTCATGGTCATGGATTTGAGATCAGGATTTTACTGCTTCCGACGTATTAAAATAATATGGTCCTATCACAGTAGTAACCAAATTGATAACTTTGTGTAAAATTTAAATATATTTTCATGTGATCAATCTAGAAGCATAATAATATATGAAAAGAAAATTCTTTAATATTCATGATTTTTATATTCATAGAAGAAGATTGAGTAGTAGGTTAGGTGTATATCTTAATCCGCCACATAAGGGTCAACCATCAATGCTCATTAGATCCTTCCTTCTACTTGGCGAGTGAAGGGCTGATTTCTCATTATAGTTATAGCACGGACTAAAATTATATATAATATTAATTAAACTATGAAAGCATGAATAAGTGTAACATAACTAGCAACAAGAAAATTCTTTGTACAATTTATAAATAGTTATTGTAATACTCCCTCTAGTTTCAATTTATTTATCCTTTTTTGACAACTTTTTAATTTCAATTTTTCACATGATCTATTTAAGTCAACAAGATTAAATGACATTTTGTTACATTTTACATATTTTTAATTTAAGACCACAAAATTTTTTACTTTCTTAAATTTTGTGTCAAGTCAAAGTCGGTCAAACAGATTAAAAATGAGGGAGTAGATTTTACGCATAAAAATTCTTTATATCATCAATGTCTATAACATTTGGTCTTAGCAATATTTCCCCTTCTGACTGCGATTGTTGTTGAAAGTGCATCACAATCAATTTGATCATTGAGAACTGAAGTAAACAGCAGCATGATTTTCTACTAAGACAAGAAGAAAATAAAAATGACTCGGAAAAGTAAATGAGAATAAACTACTCCCTCAATTTCAATTAATGTGACATCTTTTTCTTTTAATCTGTCTCAAAAAAATGACATACTCCTTCTTTATAAATAATTAACTTTAAATTTTACCCTACCTTTAATGAGGATGACTTATAATCATATAACTATCTAGGACTTATTTTAAATTACCAATTTGAGAGATCTTTATTAAGCAAATTTTGTCTTCAATCAAACACTCCAACATAAACTAAAATGGAAGGAGCAATCAGGCCTTTGAGGTAAGGGAATGGACCCTTAAAAGGAGGCATTTTCCCCAACTCAATAGCATTGAAAGGTCAAAGAATTGGTGTGACGAATTGTACGTTATGGTTTCTTTTCATTTGTAGTTTTGTGCAATTAATTTCTTTTCTTTTTGTGATTTGTTTTCCGGGTCAAAGTAATTGAATTGTCACAGGGTTTGACTAGTCTTGATTAATTATCAGCATCGGATCCCACAGTCTCTGACTCCTCCCTTCTTTAATTCTCACACTTCTGCCATTTGTAACTTGCTTGACTTTCTGTTTGTTAGACTATTCACATTCGAGAGTATTCTTGTCCTCATATTCTCCTGACAACTCTGGCTTTGATGTTGGAGTGTTGAATGCATTTGTTTTTGGAAATACACTTTGATTGTTTTTTTTCTTTTTCTTTTTCTTTTGGTCACTTAAGAAAGGACAGGAGAAAGATCAACTAAACACTGTCCTCACCAATAAAACAAATAATCTAATCACTAGTAGCTAAGAGATCACTATGAGTTGGATGGTACATTTTAGTCACTGAATTCCAAGGTAAAGAGAGAAAAAACGTGGCGTATTTACGTTCGAAATGTTGTCCATCAGAGAATGGACTTCGCATAATAAGAGTAGGGTCATTTTTCAAGTTGGGCTACCAGGTAGAGGATGATATATACACTTTGTTAAGTATGTGTTTGCAACAAATTTTAGCGATATGAAAAATAACTACAATGGCAAAATAAATATGAAGAAACAGAATTTTATTGATAAACAATATGGGTATAATTCTGTTTGTTCCCTTAATTCTTCTCTCCTGAATTTTTTTCGTGATTCGATGACTATTAGTGGCGTATTTCTCAAGTGTAGGATGATTTGGATCTCCTAGAGATGTATTTCATCTCCAAGAACATCAGGGGAGCATTTCGAGTTGATCTTGAGGAAGAACGTCCCTTGATCACTTCGGCTTTGAGAAAGAAAATATTTGATACCTTGATCTTAAGAAAATATTTGATACCTTGATCTTTTTGTGAATATTCCAGGAGTTTATGGGATATTTGAGATGTTTTTTCAAGAGAATATATGTACCTTTATATAGGTAAGAACTAAATTTAGGGTAGAGGAACCTTCAAGAAACCCTAATGGACCTTAAAGTTTGAAGATGGATTGGATTAGTCTTGTAAATACCTATTTTAATTCGGTAAAATTTCAATGTCTACAGGATGATTCTCCTTCTATTTTCTATGATTTTTTCCATTGACTTAAAGTAAAATTTCCAGGAATACCTTATTTGAATACCACATTTTTAACACGTACCTGTCTTTATAATAAGTTTTTTTTGCATGTCTATCAGTTCGAAACAATTTCATATATGCAGCGTCTGAAGTTTGGTTTGACAAGACCTTTTCTATTTGAAATTCAGGCATAAACGGTTGAAATTCAACCATATATGGATGAAAATTTGGTAAAATGCCCAAACTTCAAATAATTATGGCTGAAGTTTACAAAAAAATGTCTGAATTCAGTCACATGTGATTGATGTTCAAGTAAAAATGACTGAACTTTAGCCATTTAAAATTTCGGACACTGAATATCTAAAGTTAGTTCAAAGTGAGTAGACTTGAAATTTTCTACGTGCTCGAAATGACCTAAATGATGGTCTAAGATTAGGTATTTGTGCAATTTGACTGATATTAAAGGCTCCGTTGGGGGGAAGTAATTGGGTTGTTTGCACTTACTTCCCCATTTTGTGTTGATCTTTAATTTTTGGCGGATTCAAGATTTTCACTGAGGGGTTTGAAAAATAAAAATGTAGTGCTTGGGATTTGAACTTGAAACCTCAAAGTAAATTTTGAACCCCCTAAACCACTAAACCAACATCTTCTCTTGTGTTCAAGGCATTCAACATCTATATATGTACATAAAAATTTAAAAAAATACCTTATATATACAATGTAATTTTTTGGCCAGGGTGTTCAGGTGTACACTCTCGGCTAGCCCTAGATCCACCCCTGCCTACTAGCCATACGTTCAATTTTGAAGGCCAAAAAATAATGAACAGCCCATTAACATGGGAATGCAATTCGGGCAAACTATTAGCACAAAATAGCCCAACAATGTATATCACATGTTGTATATCACACAATGTATACAAATATCTGTTCACATTATATGTATATCAAGTATTGTGTCTCACACAATGTATACAAATAGTTATGTATAACATAAAATCTATATCTAATACTTCTCAATGTATCACACTTCTCAGTGTATCACATTATGTATATACAGTTTGATATACATATGATGACAATTCGTCACCGTAGAACAAGGTAATGTGGAGTTGTCAATGTCCAGAATTGCTTTATTGATGAAAAAAGTAATTGCCGCCAATCTAATTCTGCACCCCCCCCCCCCCAAAAAAAAACCCCCCCAAACTAAATTTCTTTTCTAATCTTATTTCTTTTCCACTTCTATTAACATGTGCTTCCTAAAATTAAAAAAAAAAAAGAAAAAAAGTACATATAATGTGAAACGTGTTGTAGTTATATTAGGTGTGTTCTGAATGGATACCATATTATCAAGCATGAAATAAGGATGAGAATGTTTGCCTTCCTATTAAAATACGCGGTAACATATATATTTTGCTATAGAATGCAAATCTTTATAGGCTTCTATTTGTTGAACTTAAATATGGCTATAAATATGTCAATAGTTACTGAGGAAAGCGTCAATAGGCCTTTCATAATCCAATGGCTAACCCAATCAAAGTGGGCTTAAGGTGTCCAGGACTAAGCCAGCCTTGCCGTAGGCCGACACTTTTATAAACCTTAAACGTCCCATTTCTAGGCGTTGCCTAATCTTTTCCACGGATTGTCCTTCAAACTCATATATGTGGTTTTTAATTTTTGGCCCTGCTCATTTAATGAAAATATCCACATCTACTGTGCTCGACATAAGTTCTGTAACATTTTTATCTTCGAAAACTGAACTTTTGCCTCACTCGGCATAAATTCTGTAGTATTTTCAGATTATGTAATTGAGTGTTGAAGGTTTTGTCGTTTCCGGCATAACTTGTGGGATGTTATGACTTATGATACATGATATGACGAGTGAAATGTAAACTTTCGGAGTAAAATCTAAACTTATGCCTTTTTTCAGATTATGTTGAGGGTTGAAAGTTTTGCTGTATCCTGTATAACTTGTATGATGTCATGATACATATGTCGAGATAAATGTAAAATTTGCCAAAGGAAATCTAAACTTATGCCGTGTCAAAAGAACTGAAAGGCAAAAATTAAAGACTACAAATTCGAGGGGCAAAAATTAAAGAACACCCTGAAATAGGGGCGTTTGTGCGAATGACCTTCATGTTTGGGTTGTGGTTACCTATGGTTTCGTAATGTACAATATGGTATTGTATAGTATGGTATTGTATTGTATTGTATTGTACTGTATTAATGAATACAATGTTTGGACGGACAGTATCGTTTGTTATGGGTTAATAACATTTTTATTGTTTAGTTTGACAGTAGGCCAAAGTCATAGATAGACCCCCAAACTTGTCCATGTTTTCCACTTGGACCCCTCAAGTGAGCGGCGTACCATATGAACCCTTCAAGACAACCTTTATTGTGCCACTTGGACATGGCGGGCCAGCTTGTCACAACGCGTGCACTAGACGAATTTTGGACGCGTGAGCCTCTTAAACACGCTGAGGTGGACTAAAAATAACGGCCAAATGGACCCTTCAACGGTAATATTTGTCCCACCCACTTTTAAATATATCTTCTTCTTCCCCATTTCATTATTTTGAACCCTAAATACTCCAAAACCATTATTGCTCAAAATTATTAATTTTCAGTCAAAATAATTGTTGTGTCACTATTTTTTTCTACTATATCTCTCTTGTTTGCTTTTAATCTTGCTTCAACAATGGCTAACACTTCAAGAATTTAGTTTTGCCGATGTGGGCGTATTTGCGAATTAAAAATTTCATGGAGTCCAAATAATCCCGGAAGGAGATTTTTTTCGTGCCCAATTGATGAGGTAAGTGTATACTATTTATGGGTTATTTCATTACTTAATTCTTCCTCGTAATTGATTCAAAAAGCTTCTTCTTTTTATTCTTTGAAGGCTAGAGGTGGATGTAATTACTTTAATTGGTACGAACCAAGGCATCCCGAGCAAGCAAATAAAGTCATTTATGGGTTGTTGAAGAGGGTTAAAGCTTTTGAGGAAGAAAAGGCTCATGCAAGACGAAATAGGAAGAAGTTGGTGTGTGGTGTAGTGTTGTTGTTTGCAATTTGGTTCCAATTTTGGAATTTTACTCGTTGATGTTTAGTTTTAGTAATTATAGTAGGTTAAATTGCACTGCATTTTGACTGTTTTAGGTAGTATATTTGACTGTTTTAGGGAGTATATTATGGTATAGGTTAATCTCACAAAGTTGGCCAAATTTTGTGATTTTGTGTAATTGTATATGGCCACATTTTTTTGAATCTTATGAATATATATTGGTTAAAATGCACTGCATATTGTGTGTATTTTTTTGGTTCAATATTGTAGGCAAAGTATAAAGTACTAAAATTTGCATACTAACATAAATCAAAACCATACTTCATTAAGTAAATGAAAACAAAACAAACCAAACCAAACATCATTTTTCATAAATAGAAAGAGACAACCTAATCAATATCAATGATCTCTGTCTTCTCACTTTAGTAACAATGAAGTGGAGGCGATCCTCTAGATCATAAACTTGAAAACGCAACTCATCCTCTTCCTTTAGGCCTTTTGCATCAACAAACTCTTTCCATCTGTTGTTAAGGCGCGCCTTTCGACCGACCTTGTATTTCATGAAGAAAGCGCCTTTCTCGTATAAGACAACGACTTCTTTGTCAACTTGTGGAAAACATCCATAGTTGGAAGAATCTGTACAAACAAGTAGTATTAGAAGCAATAACAAAACAATGATAAACAAAAACTAAGAAATAAAGACTTACGAAATCATCGTTTTGTATATAGGATTTGGTCAATGTTTTCTCAAAACAAGCAATAGTGTAATGTTGGACAGGTGGCATTTTGTTTGAGAGACTATTGAGTGAAGTCATTTGTGAGCATATGATGGAATAAAATGGAAGACTATGGGGATTTATATAGGTGATGCACACAACCATCCAACCACTTTTATTTAATTCATTCAACTCATCTCTTTAATTCATTCAACTCACCTCTTTAATTCATTCAACCATTCAATTACTCTTCATTCAACCATTCAACTCATCCATTTAATTCACACAACCATTCAACCACTCTAATTAATAACAGTTACATTCAATAGAAGTACTTGGTTACAACTGCCAAATTGTTACTAATCAAAATCGACTAGCTATCAAAATAACAGTTACATGCAAAATAACAGTTTCATGCAAAGGACATAAAACACATAAAAGTAATTGGCTACAACTGCCAAATAGTTTCACAATACATTCAGAACTAAATTGTTTGAACAGACGTTCATAACTGCCAAATTGGCTTCTTCCTTGCTTCTGGTTTCTTGCTAAAGGATGCATGGACTGGACCTGTAGTGGAACTGCTGCCTGCTGCTGATGGAGTTGGTTGGGTAGAAGGCTTGTTGGTGATTATATTTCTCCTGTTTCTAGACTGCTGTTGTAGCTGTGTAGTTGTGACAACACTTTTACCTTTGAACTTCAGACCAGGAGGTTTAAATCCAAGATCAATGTTGACTGCACTGGTGTCCCTCATAGTCCCATGCCTCACAACTCTCTCACTTGAACTACCAGGCTGCAATTGACATAAAAATAAATTAGATTAACTTAACAAAGTGATAAATGCTAGATTGTAAACCTTGAATCCTTACATTAATGACAGTTCTTCCAGTTGTTGGGTTTATGTAGCATCCAAGGCCTGAAATTTTACGCCTTTTCTGTGCAGAACTTGATTGACCACTTCCTCTACTCCTTTTCAACCCAACTGATTCACCACTTCCTCTAGGCCTTTTCTGTGCAGAGGTTGATTCACCACTTCCTCTACCACTTCCACCCTAGAAGTAAAATCAAATGTTAGGAGCAGTCCTCAATAACAATGTATTAAAACTGAAATAAATCAACAAAAGCATACCCTTGTTACTGGACAAGACTTTTTGTTATGTCCTAATTGATAACATGTTGAACATGTCATCTGCACACCTTTCTTGGACAGCTTGCCATACTTCTTTCTTGGTTCATCTTTATCCTTTCTTCTTTTTTTCTTTGGTCTGCTAGGCATTACTTTTGCTGCTGGAGGTTCAATCTTCATGTTATTAGTCTTAGGCCACATCTTCATGTCGGGCAGTGGGTCAAGAAAGTATGAATATGCCTTCACAAATGTCTCCTTTCTATACCAATGTTCCACATGATTATATGATTCATCCCCTAGATGGTAGAATGCACATATTGCATGTTGGCAGGGGATTCCTCTTAATCAAGCCACAGCCTACAAGTGCATATTTTGTTCCATAAGTGTACCATGAACCTATATTCATATTCCTTAATCTCAAACCCTTCTAGCCCATTCCACAACACTTCACATTTGTTAGACAGCTTCTTGTTTTCTTCCAACATCACCATTGCCATAGGTGAAATATTAGTAATCCATGTCTCAGCAAATCTTCTCATTTCAACATGCCTAGTCATTACTCTATGCCTAATCTCTTCTAGCATGGTAATGATAGATTTATGCCTAGCTGCTAATATCCAGGAATTAAAGGTCTCACACATATTGTTTTCAACTATATCACACTTAGAGTGTTCCCTAAAATAGGCTCTACACCAGCGCTCTTTGTTAAATTGCAATAAATCTTCACAAATGTCTCTTCCAAGTTTATCTAAATTTGTAAGTTCTTCTCTCAACTTTACCTCATGATGCTTTAGAGACCCTCCAGAAGCTTTTCTTCTTTCTTCACCTCTCCAATCTTTCTGCCAATTAGCCCATATGTGTCTAGCACACTTCCTATGCTCAGTATTTGGTAAAAGATTTCGAAGGGTGCTCAACAATCCCTACAATACAACACAACATGTACCGTTAGTATAGTTAGTATATATGCAAAAACACAAGGTAAACAATGCAAAAACAGTTAGTAAAATTACCTTTTGCATGTTTGACATTATTGTAATTCCATCTCCAATTCCCAGCCCCAAATCATTGATTAAGTTCTGAATAAGCCATGTCCATGACTCTTTTGACTCATTGTCAATGACAGCCCAAGCAATGGGAAATATCTCGTCGATTCCCATTTTTTCCAACAACCACTAAGTTCACCCTTTACGCACCTTTTAGGAAGCAACCATCAAACCTAATAATTTTCCTGCATCCCTCCAACCAGCCCCTTTTCATTGCATCAAAACAAACATAAAAATACTTAAATAAATTCACTCCAGGCTGACTTTCTCTGTTTGTTTTCACTATGCAAGTGTTGCCAGGATTACTCAAAATGATTTGTTCTGCATAATCACAAAATCTTGCGAACTCCTCCCCCCAATCCCTCATAAACTTATTAAGCAATATTTGTTTTGACCTATAACATATAGTTCTACCAACATACAACCCTAACTGATCTCTAACCAAGTCCTGAATTTCCCAAATTCTAATATTAAGTTGAGAAGTGATCCTATCCTTAAATCTGTTGGATATGAACTTAGCATTGCACATCTTATTCTTGTTAAATGGAGTGTACTTGTGAATTGGATGGAAGTTTTCACCATAAAATCCCCTGATTTATTACAACACTAGCATACAACCTCCAATTACAAATCTTAGACTTACACCTATACCTCACCTTCTTCTGCTCATTTGGTTTAAGTTTCAACTGAACATGGTATTCAACAGCATAATTAGCTACTGCCTTTCTAAATAGTTCAACATTCTCAAATACCATGCCTAGCTAAAAAAATACTAACCACACAATCTGGATCATACCTTAATTTGTTGCTCTTCCTTCTACTTGGCAAGTCAACACTAGGTTCAGCATCCACATCAAACTCATCATCTGAATCTTCACTATACTCTTCAGCAGAACTATCAATATACTGCTTATCCCCTGCTAAGAATCCATTGTATTTGGAGGCCTTGTTCTTTCCAATATCTTCAAAACCCCTATCTATTTTTCCGTCACCTAGGGGTACCTCAGCTGTGACAGTAGGTTCCTTTCTCCTTGGTATTTGCTTCTTCAATTTACTTCTCCTTTTATTCCTCAAATAAATTAACTCTTCATCAGCTTCACTATCATCTTCATCTGGTATTTATCCAGATCTGACTCACTACTAGCCAAAAATGAGTCTCCATCATCAGTTTGTTCATCATTCACTTCTTCTTCCACTTCAACAACCGCTGACCCCTCTCTTCAACATTAGGAACATTTACAGACCCTCTCTCTTTAACCTCTTCAACACTAGGAGCGTTTACAGTAGCTTCTTCTCTTTCTTTAGGGTTTTTTTATATTTTCTCCAACCCCAGTATTTATATCAGTGTCAAAAGCCACATATGTTGCCCTAGATGCATCATTTACCTCTAACCTACAAATAAGACCAGTAGGGCCCACTTCTTCCACCACCTCAGGGTTTTCACACACATGTGAAATATAAAAATGTAACACATCACCAACTTTCAAACCACACACAACATTTAACAATTCTCTATCAGTCATCACTTGGACGAAAGTTTTACTTATCAAGTCAAAGTAAAAGAAACCACCCACTAAATTATATCTAATTTTTTTTGTATAAAACAGTAGCTCGAATAAAGAGAAATGGTCTTTATCAATATCAGCAATTGCAACATCCTTCTCATCTACATATTTGGGGTTAGGGCCTATTGTAAAGTTACTACCATGGTGAAAATGGAACTCAATAATATCTGACATATCTACTATTTAATATTGCCAATCGTTTAACAAAATCCTAATTTTGCACGGAATAACAACAATACCATCCACTAAATATTTCGACAATAATAAAAGGCTAAAGCAAAAGTTACCTTCTTAAAGAAATGGAATGAACAGAATACATAGAGTAACCTTCAAAACCCACAGAAAAACTACGACTCCAACACACAAACTCAACCAGCTGAAAAAAACGAACTTAGGGTTTATTTTGGGGGTAACTAACAACATATGCGTTAGAAATTGGTGAAAGTTTAAACACTATGTCGAATTCTACAGTGGAAGTAGATGAATTTAGGGTGTGAAAATATTTGGAAGACAAACGAATTTTGACCGAGGGAAAATGATCGGGTATTGATATGTTTGGGTAAAAGATTAAACGGCTTCAATGGGTTTAAAACGGGTTGGCCTATGTGTATGTGGCGTATTAATTAACATGGCCAAATTTAATTGGGAGGCTTATACACGTAGGCGCGCGTGCCAACACGCATAATTCTTATTTTGAATAGTTGGCCCGCCGTGTCTAAGTGACACAATAAAGGTTGTCTTGAAGGGTTCATATGGTACGCCGCTCAGTTGAGGGGTCCAAGTGAAAAATATGGACAAGTTTGGGGTTCTGTCTATGACTTTGGCCTTGACAATATGGTTCTATATACTAACACATAAGTTTACTAAAATACCCTTCACCCTTTATATATATATATATATATAAACTAAGGTAAAGAATAATATAGGCACTTTAAAAAACCAAGTAGGTGGTGGGTGGGGTTGGTCATTGTGTGGGTGATGGATGGGGGTGGTGGAGGGATGGGTGGTGGTGAGGGTAGTGGGTGGAAAGGGTGGGGGTTGGTGGAGCGGGGTGGGGGTTGAGTGGAGATGCGGTGGGTTTGGGTGTGATGGAGGAGGGTGGATGGGGTGGGGGTATAATGGGGAAGTGAAATACGTAACCACGCAAAAATCACCAAATTCGTGATTATAAAAATTGTGTTTTTCATGGTTATATAACCATGGAATTACAACGGGTCTACAACAACATACGACATAATTTAAAAAACAATAAAAACAAGAGATAAGGGTAAAAAACACATCCCAACTATCACTTTTTTTTTAGTTTCATATCTAAACCATCAGAAGGTTGAGAAAACTACCTAAACTATCACTATCTAGTTTGCAAAACACACCTGAACTAAATGTGCAAACTCACTCTCCAAAAGGCAAGTGAAGCTGAGATTTTCGCAAAAAAATTGTCCACATGGCTTAAGTAATGCTATGGTGGTATCTACATGGAAATCAAAAATAATTTTTTTTCTAAAAAAAACTGCATTATTTAAAAAAAAAAATCAGCATTTTTGTTAAAAAATAAAATCTGGATTTTAAAAAAATATATGAAAAAAAAATTGTAAAAAAATATCAAAAAATTTAGAAAATCAGAAAAAAAAAAAGATTTAAAAAATGGAAAAGTTGATTTAAAAAAAAAAGTGAAAACTAAATAATCGATTTTTTTTAATAACTTTTCCATTTTTTAAGCTATTTTTTTAATTCTATAATTTTTTTTTTTACAAAAATTATTATTTTTCAGTTTGTTTTTTAAAACAAATAGTTTTTTTTTTTTTAATTTTCATGTAGGTGCCATTATGAAATTATTTATCCACGTGGACAACACTTGGCAACATTTTTATATAAAATGGAGAGTATAGATCACATGTCATTCAAGAATAATTTGAGGTGTATTTTGCAAACTAGATAGTGATAGTTTAGGTAGTTTTCTCAACCTTTTGATAGTTTAGGTATGAAACTCAAAAAAAAAAAAAAAGTGATAGTTGGGGTGTAGTTTTGACCCTTATCTCTAAAAACAAACATGGTTTCTTAAAAAACAACACAATAATAGACCATGGGAAACAACCACATATTTATTGACTTTCGAAACTATACTATTATTAGACGGACAATTCGATAGTTAAACTGTACCATCACAAGTTAAAATTTAGTATTATATTGTGTCTGTTTCGAGTCCGGAACCAAAATGACCCAATAAAAAAAGACTTGAACCAAAATATCCCAAAAAAAAAAGTGATACAAAAGTACCTTTAACGCAGTAAAATACTGCGTTAAAGGACTTAACCGTGATCCATTCTCTCCTTTAGAGCAGTAAAATACTAAACTATAGGACCCCGATATAAAACCATCGGGTTCCACCACTGGTCCCTTTTACGATTTACTTTCACGCGGGCGTACAAAAGTTACTAAGAGGTTGTTGGTGCTCTAATTGGATTTTAGTAATTTTAGAGTCGCCCCTAATTAATTAGGGGAAACTAGGAAAATTGGATTTAAAAGGGTTTATCAAACAAGAGAAAAATTCTTTTTGGGCTAGAGTTTTGAGGTAAGGGTTCTGATGATCCTCTAGGGAAGGCTTTAAACACCGTAGTATTAAGGATCCATAGAATATGGTTGACCTATGAGCTTCAATGTGTGATTAATGTATTTATTTGCTAAAATGTTTAATTTCTGCAAAAAGTTATCATTCATTTATCATGAAAACTCAAAATTTTGACAAAATATCCCCCTTAGAATAAGAGGGTTTTGGTTTCAAAATCTGTATAAGTGTTCAACTCACTTCATTTTCGGACCAAGACACACTCGGGACTTTTCCCAAGTAGAGTCACTACTATTTCGATCCTAATGGTATGAGTTTATTTCTTATAGGTTTTGATTATGCATATATAATAAAGTATGGAGTATATCTCCTATTTTTATAATATAAATATATAATAGAACATGGAAAGTTTTCATTAAGTCCGATTCAATCCCATTGAAGCTCAAATGTCAAACCTAGTCCACACCAAAGCCATCTTATTCTCAATTTTGGTCCAAGTATAATTCTCTCTGATTTTGTCCCTTTAGGTTGGACTTTTGGCCCACAAATGTTTCTCTTTTCTGAAAATTTATCCAAGTTTACACATAAAAGTCCATTTCTAATTCTGAAAACTGGATTCTTCACTTATTATTCTTTGTCCAAAAAAAAAAAAAGTCGGTCTAAGTTATAAACCTAAATAGGACTTAAGCTCATATTTCTGATTCAATCTAGATTATACCGAGGTCTGAAAGAAGTAGTTACAACGTATTGCAACAAGCTTAAGGCCCAAAACTCATCCTTTTATTTCGAGATTTTTACAAGGGTAGAAGGCCCAAAAATACCATTTAGTTCTAATTTTTAGAAGTTATTTAGACTAAACCGTATTTAAACTAGTTTCAAACTTAAAGAAAACTAATCAACACCAATTTCATGCAAGTGTTAGATGAGGTGAGTTTGAAAAGTATTTTTGAGCGGCTTCCTTAAAATACTAAGCGTTTTCCTAAGTTCTAACATCCATAGGGTTTCAATATGTTTTTCAAGTGTTTACACATACATACATGCACAAAAAATGAATATAAGGAGAAAAGTTAGGCTGGTGGACCTACATAAGTCTAACAATTATTATTTTTACTCATAGTTGAGCCTTCACCATTTTCTCCCATAGAACATAGAGGGGATAAGAATTGGTAAATGTCTAAGTATTTAAAACTAAGGCATAAGTAGTTCATGCTTAATTAAATTAAGGGCACATACCAAGCAGATATATACAACAAAAGAAAGTAGAGACACCTTGAGAAAAATCTTAGGCCCAAATCAAATAACAACAAGGAAAGTTCAAGTCCCAAATATTTTAAAAAAAAAAAAAACAGAATCAAACAGATTGGGCCAAGTACAAATTACACTTAGCACATAGGAGGAGGCCTAACAACTAGGTGAAAGAAACATGCCCAAAAACCAAACCGACTCAACAACAGTTAACACTAACAGTTTTGTATGAGTGATATACCCCATATATACTAAATATACCAACTTCTATACACTTGTGAGCATACGGAATTGGATATACCTTGTATATTTGGGTATATCCCCTTTGCATATCATGAAGAAAACCAATCAATTAAAGAGAAAACCAGCAAAGAAGTCATACCAAGGCATTTAAACACTTGAGATTTCATTTAGGCAGAAACAAACAGAATCAAAGCAAGGGCAAGTAATATACGAGGGAACTAATCAATATACATTGTGTGCACAAGTTCAAAATCAACAGAAACTGGAGCATTTTTTGGGAGAACACATGTTTACTTATCTGAGCCTAAGAAATAGGAATTCTTGATATAAATACACATAAATTTCACTTGTTCTTAACATTAGAGGGTCCCACAGGATGTGGACTCTTATGAGGGAACCCCAACAACCTAGAATAAGGGAATTAAACTGAGTTAGCCAGAAACTCAAAATTATATTCCCTTCTCCTTTAGTCCTAGGTAAGTCACACTTATAATCATCCATATACTAAGTGCCAACCTCTTTTTAATTTAAACATTCAATGCTTAGGCTTCATAGACTGAATTTCAGACCATATATGTGACTCAATATTTATCTCAGTCTCAACTTAACAGACACGTAGAGAGGGCAGTAGCAGGTAGTGTTACAACTAATAGCCACAGCATCGCGAATATGAGGATAACAAGCAGACATCAGACATGGCATTTAATCAGGTGAACATGCATATTTGGCATTCCCATTCTAACATATTAACCAGATACAACAGCCCCACCATTCATACAGGTTCAAACAAATATTACATAGGGATATATACTCATATGATTCATACAGTGCTCTTAAGTAAGTTTAAACAGACTCAAACTTAGCAGGGAGTGATCATATAGCATACAGTTAGCATGTTTTATCAATAGGGAACCTCAAACATCCCTTCAGAATTCAGCAGAGCACTAACATATATTTAAAAGATACTGAAGCTGAATCTAAAATGTTGTTCAACCTTATTAAACATATTCTAAGATCTATAATACTAAAACTAACAGCAAGTTAATTGCACATGCTTCATAGTTTGAGCAGAGTCATTAGGTGAGCACCTGGAAATGGTCTTGTTCCCTTAATGAATCAGGTCAAATGTCATTCCCGTCTTAGTGAATGCAGTTTAAGCCTAGACAAACCCAAACAACCTTAATGCAAGTATAGACAAACCTAAACAACTTTAATGCAAGTAAACATCATGTTTGACAATGGGGACATATAGACAGCATTCAATCCATTTCAAGATGACATCATTTTTTATAGTTGAACCTATTAACATGAAATAAGTACCAACACACACTTAAACCTATCCATCAATCATTATCTGAGGGTTAAACATGCTAACAGATACCAACAGGGCTCTCACATCTCGCATAGACTAGTTAATCAACAATCAGACTATTTAAAGAAAGCATTTCAGTAATAAGTTGACTTAACTAGCATACCAAAGAAACTTAACTAGCATACCAAAGACTTTTATCCATCCTTGTAACCTTAATCACAGACCTTATTAGCATATTTTCAGTCCAACCATATCCACACCATCTCAAAATAAACCTAACATGCTAGATATCTATAGCTTAATCATGCTTACTACTATTAACAAGTAATCAACCTACAAGATCATTAAGCCATACTAAGCTCTATCAAAGAATAACCACAGTAAATGCCTGAAAGCATGCTAAACCATATTCAAACTAACTACTAACAGTAACCATATGCTAAACTAAACACAAATAAAGCAAAATAGCAACAAAGCAAACAAACAGAGATTAAATAGAACTAGACAGAAAAAAGGGGAGGGTGTTTACCTTTCTTTGGTGCAGCCTTAAATCGAGACTCGAACCTGGAGAACTCTTAATCTCCTTTCACCTCAACTCAGTCACAAAAACCACACAAGAACATAGAAAAATAATTTAAAATTTTAACTTAACTCAAACTATTAAAGTTTTTAAAGCAAAGTGCTAGAAACTTTGGTATTTTGAGTTTTTATAAATATATGGTCATATTCGATCTGTGTTGAATGTGGAGTGGGGGTTCTATTTATAGACCCCCAAATCTTTGAAACTCTAGACAAATTTTGATGTGGGACTCTTGCAATTATGAGAATTGCATCTCACAATAATGTAATCTACGGTCCACTATCAATGTAAATAAGCAAAGAAAGGTCGGATTTCAACCTCCTTGGGTTAATCTGCTTGGTTCTTCACGAACCAATCAAAACCCTCGATTTCAAACAAGTGCAAACAAAACCAATTAAAGCTTTACAGAGCTTTTGACCGTTAATTCGTAGAAAAGTAAGAAAAACGAAAGGTTAATACCTTGTTTGGGTTGAGTATCGGTGGAAATGGTTGAGAAATGACAGAGCATTTAATGCTCATGCCATTCTTGACCATACAACAACTAAAAAAATGACATGGGCCCATCTTTATGCCATTTCCAGCATTAATGACGTCAAAGAGAGGGAAGGAGAGCGCGACGCTTTTAGGGTTTTTGAGAGAGAGGAGAGAGACAGAAGAGGGGTCATTTGGTGTGAAAATGGGAAGAAGAGGGGTGTTACCCCCCTCTTTAATTGCTAAACTAAGCGGGTAGGGTCTGTAGCCTGTGTGGGCGGACCTTGGTGAAAAATTAAAAAAGAAAAGGAAGGGGTCTCTCATATATGTATATATACACGTGATATACATGTATACACATGTATATCCATGTATATATGTGTTTATAGACAGGGACTCGATAATTATTTTAACAAATGACCACAATTAAAAAAAGATTAATTAATTTAAACCTCAATTATGATCAACTTAAGACTAATCAACCAATTAAGCATTATGGTTAATTGAGCAGAGGGACTTAAATGGAGAATGTAGTCTTAATTGACTTTGACCTATGCAATAAGTTATTCAATTATGGCCACATTCGGCTCAATGAAACAGTTAAAGCTAATCATGCATTAATGACCTTAATTAAATTTCAACCATGAATTTGATTGTTTCAATTATGGCCAAAACTAAATTAATGAAACAATTAACACTACTAAAAAAGCACCTTTTAGCCACGGTTTCAAAAACAGCTAACCAAAAAATGATAAATTTTCTATGGTGTTAGAACCGACGGTAAAATTTCGTGGGCAAATTAGTAGTGCCTAAATTTCACTCCCACCCTTTATTTTCATTCCCCCCCCCCCCCCATTTATTTTTCTTTTGGCTTTTAGTTTTCTCTTTTCGACAAAAACACTTTCCACCAGAAGACCTTCACACAAATGCGCCTTTCCTTAAAAAATTCGTTCGATTGCTTCACCAAAAATTCAACTAATTCACCGTGCGTAGCTTGAATTGTAGCGGAAAATTGTAGAATCACTTCTTCCAATGTAACAAATCTCACGAAAGTGGTAAATTTTTTTGTTCAATCTTCAATGGGTTCCTTTTAGGGTCTCTTTTTCGCAAAAATCGAAAGTATTTAGGAAAGGAACAATTTTGGAAAGAAAATTCCCTATGCATGAAGAAATTTGGCTTTGGTCACTTGTGTTCGTGAGTTTTACTTTGAGGTACTTTTGTGTGTGGAATTGCTTTTGTGATTTTTGATTAATAAAACTACCCTTCTTGGGAAGCGAAGCATCTATATAACACCAACTATGGATTAAGTGTAACTTTACTGTTTTCATAACTCAATTTCAATGGATTTAAACTATAGGCAAGTGTAGCCTATGTTGAAACTGTTCAAGAAGTGAGTTGAGAAAGTGTGACTTTATTATGGTATTAGATAATTAGAAGAAGAAGCTATTCGACTATTCGATCACAGATTTATATTAGCTACTGAGTCTTTGCCGAACTTTGAGTAAGTGCTATGCGATGGTGACTCAATGGAACTAGTGATAGACCATAAAACTTAATTATGAACTTTATAAGGAGTTCAAATTGTCAAAATGGAATAAAAAATTGATTTTTTCTTATTTTCCTCACTTAGCAGTGTGTTTAGCATAAGAGATTTGCTTATTAAAAGTATCATGTTTTATATTTTCATACTAGTCATGAATGAAGAAATTTTGTGTTAAATGGGCTAACTTACAGTGGCGAGATAGCGTAAGCCATGGTTTAGGTGCCCTTTAGCCACGGTTTTTAGCGTGGCTAAATGCCGCATTTTTTTTAGTGTAAGGGCCAAGTTTGCAATAATGGCCTCAACTGACTTAAGCCATGAGAATTGGCTATTTCAATCAGAGTCAGAGTTAACCATCAATTGATCATTTCAATTATAGCCACTATTGATCACACATAATAAACAATTTTATGAAATTAAACACTCAATTAATTATGATAAATTCTAATAAATTGAACATGCAGAATTAAGAATTGAGGGATAAATGATTAATTCATTTAATTAATCAAATTGCTTGAATTAAACAGAGTAAAATACTTGCTGATTGATTTTTGATAATTTAAACAATTAAATAAATAATTATTTTTATTCCCCTGATTAAGTTTAGCAAATGTATCATAATTGTTGCAAAATATGTAAATTAATTTCCAAATGATTCATAGTATTATAGAAGGTATTTTGCCAAAAAATATGGCAAAATGTTACCTAGATAATTTTATAAAATCATTTCGACTTGCAGAAAAACACATATTTTACTCCGTTTGACATCCAAAGACTTTGGGTAATTTAAATAAATTACGGGAGGTCAAAAATTAGGTTTCAACAGTCCTCCCAACACTTAAAAAAAATTGAACGCCATTGAAGGAGAAAAAGGCGGGGCCCACTTCCAAAAAATGTCATTTTCTATTCAAATTTCGTTTGGAAAGTTTTGGATTCTCGGTATATTTAAGTCAAGGAGCAAGATTCCAAGGTCGAATTTTGGAAAAAAACAACGTGCAACTCGAATAAAACAACCCGACAACAAACTTCGATCAAGGTATTCTACTATGAACTTTTTAATTATTTTGTTAAATATATTATAATCCTAAGCATGTTTACATTTCATAGTCTCGAATTTTGAAAAATCATTATTTTTTTATTTTTTTTATTTTTTTGCATTTTTTCGCTGGTGTGGGCTACTGCCCATTCTGCCACTTTTTTTTTTTTTGTTGTTAATTTATTAGTTGTTAATTTTTAAATTGATTATGAATTGTTAATTTGTTAATTATTTATGAATTGTTAATTTGTTAATTGCTCATGACTTGTTTAATTAGAAAAAGTATAGTAATCTACTATTATTTGTTAATTATGTCATTGTTAATTTATTAGTTGTTAATTGTTGATTATGAATTTTTATTTTGTTAATTGTTTATGAATTATTAATCTTTTAATTCTTTATTAATAGTTTAATTAGAGAAAATATAATAATCTCCTATTATGTGTTAATTATGGCATTGTTAATTTATTTATTTGTGAAATTATTTATCCCATGTTAATTATTTTTTTATCCCATGTTAATCGTTAAATAAATTAGTTTGTTATTTCCTTAATTGTAGTTAGAAGAATAATTAATTAGATATAATTATTCACAAAATATAATATAATACAACATAACCATCTTAATTCAACATATTCCCTATAAATGATTAATTAGTTAATATAATTTCAGTTTAATTTCAAGAATAATGAATAATTTAGTTTCTATAGATACGACACTTTCATGGATCCGAATGTTCACCCGGGGCCCGCTGTTCACCTGGGGCCCGATGATGGATCAGTACTTTCTTTGCAAGACAATCATAGGTTCGAGTTATTATATCTTTGGGGTTATAGGAATAGGGACTAGGCTTCATCCCCATAAGCTGTAGCGAATGTGGACCCTTTTACGCGAGCGCCCCCCACACCCCCGCGTCTTAGGATATTGTTTCGAGGCAATACCTATCATTGCGTGTGCGTTGGTCGAATCTGCACAACATGATTGGGCGCTCATTACGGCCATGGTTGAGCGGTGAAATTTGGAGACACGTACACCTTCCATCTGCTGCAGGCGGTGAGGCTACGATTACACTTCAGGATATGGAGGTCTTGTTTGGATTGCGGGTAGATGGAGAGCTGTTATACAGTTGGTACGAGCCTCATCCTGGTAGGATATGGGTGTCGGAGTTGACTAGGCTCACCCACTTCGTGCCTGGTGTCGCGGCCCATATCTCGGGACAAAGTCAGGTGCAGATTAGTGCACTCTGCACTTATTTGCTCGCAGAGCCTCCTATTGACGACGTCACTCCTCGGCACGTTATTGATCGTCATGCCCGTTTGTATCTGCTTATTATATTTGAGGGCATCTTGTTCACGAACACATCGGGTGCCTATGTCAGCTTACGATATTTGATCTTTTTGGAGTATCTGGACCGCTTGGGAGACTACAGCTGGGGCTGTGTTGTTTTGGCATACCTCTACCGTTGCCTATGTCGAGCGTCTATTGGCCATATTAGCGATGTGTGTGGATTTTTTGCTCTTCTCCAGGTAATATTTTAAGTGTGTGTTCCTTAAATGTAAACAGACATCTTGAAACGACGACTAAAAAAATTGTATTTTCTTATATCGCTTTCAGTTATGGGCGTGGGAGAGGATGCTGTCTTTTTAGCCCGTATCTGGGCATCACCTCGGTAATGATATGCCCTACGCGAGGAGGTGGACAATAGGGTTTAATGGGGATATGGATATGCACCACAATGTTCTTACATTCCGGGACCAGCTTGATCAGATGACAGACGATGCGATAAAACTATTTAACTTTACACTATTAATTTAATTAAATGTCTTTTCTACTTGGTGATCACTAATTTTGTATCTATATTTTATGAAGCTATTTATATGGATGCCGTATGCTGCAATTTTTGATGGGTTACCGGCCTTTTGCAGGACTAGTCAGGCCGTGTGGAGGTCGCGGTGTCCATTGATACACCTAGACATCGTTGAGGACCACATGCTCAGGTGCGTCTTACAACAGTTTGCTAAAATTATCGCATTTGGATTTATTTAATTGTATTAATTATTACGTTTTAAAAATAACTAATTTTCTTGTTGAACACAAATGCAGCTGGTGACCGTGCAGCGAGTGGGCATATTGGGGTTAAAGCATATGTCTAACCCTGGGGTTGCGGGGCTTGCTGCGGAGATTGTACGGATATCCGAGGTCGGTATCTGACAGGCAGGAGAGATTAGGCGCATGGATGATCATGTTCCAGAGGGTGAGTATGAGACGGTGCGAAGACGAGGAGGACGTGGTGGTGGAAGACACCATTTGGTAAATGAGGCAGATGAAGTCACTCCCATTCCAGTCCATTCGCAGCCATTCCAGGCCACTGGCAGCTCAGCTGTACCGTCACCTATGTTTACGTCGGCGCGCCTACTTGCGGAGATACCTAGGTCTTCATCTCAGCCGAACCAGAATGCGTACATCGAGGAAAGTGATGACATCGATTGGGCGGCGTTTCGTGCATCATTAGATGATGAGTGGTCAGTGAGAAATTTAGACGGTCCCATGAGTCTTGACTTCGACGACTTTTTAATCCCAGTTAGTATATAAAATACTTATTTAACACATTAAAGTACTTATTTTAAATGTATATGTTACTTATTATTTCGTAATTTTTCATATTTTAGGATTCGGCGCCAGTGGGTCCACCAGAGCGACTCACTCAAGCGTTTTCTCATGAGCCTGTCGAGCCACAAGTGTCTTCTCATGAGGCTGACGAGCCACAAGTAAGATTTTTAGTAAACCTTAATTTTATTCAATATAAGGTGAATATTACTTTAATTTTTTTTTAACCTTTATTTGGACCTGGAACAGCACACCGCTCTAGCTTCAGCCTCTCAGCATCTCGTCCTTGAGACTACTTCATATTTTGCACCAGACCCATCTCAAGAGCACACTCACGAGCCTACTTAGGCACAAGTTTGATTATTTAACAAACATTAATGTATTCAATATAAATAAGAATTGGTACTATTTTTTTTAATATATTTTTTAGGTTCATCCTTCGGCGCCTGCGGTAGCATCTCCCAATGAGGGTGAGGTCTCATTTCCAAAACCAGATCAGCCTGAGATTCCGAGCGTACCAGCGGGACTAGATCTCAAGAAGAAGCACGTTATGCAGAAGGGCGCAAGGGCGGTGGATGATCATGGCTTAGAGCGCCCTCTTATTAGGAAGGAAAAGGGAGATAGAGATGAGGGCGAGGGCGGTGGGGATGGTATGAGCCTTAGGCCTAAGGATAGTCTCAGGCATACCACATGCGCGGCCCATCCACGATAGTATATATACAATTAAGTTGTACAGTTTAAGTAAATACTATATATTTTTTGCGTATCTATTTATATTTATAAATATTATCTTAGTCTTTATTATCATTTATAGTGTCACATACTAAATTGATAATTTAAAAAAATCGTGACATATTCGAAATAAAGTTACACATTAATTTAAAAATAACACGAAACCCTAAGACATAAATAACTTAAAGCTAATGACAACAAGTCTTCAAACAAAAATTTACTTCGAGCACTTTTCAACAACTAAAACGACAATCCGAAGTTTGCGTATTTTTGATGTATTGATCCTACCTTATTAATCGCACAAAAATAAGTAGGGTTCTATATAAAATATTGAAGTTCCGAAATCTCGAAGCATGATTAATCTATGGCTAAAGTCCGTAAAAGGTGTGAAAATGTAAAAGATAAGAGTGTTTAACCAAAACAAAAAGGTCCTATATCGCAGTATTTTACTGCGCTAAAGGAGAGAAGGGATATCCTTTAGCGCGATAAAAAATCTTTGCGTTAAAGGACTTAACCGCAGTTAGCGCTTAAGTCCTTTAACACAATATTTTACTGCGTTAAAGGTACTTTTGTACCACTTTTTTTTTTTCTGAGGTATTTTGGTTCAAGTCTTTTTTTATTGGATCAATTTGGTTCCGGACTCTCTATTTTCTCCGGTTAGATTCCCCTCTCTGTGTTGCTTTGGAAATAGAAACAATCTTTCCTAATTATATTCATTTCTTCAGTTTTAAGAAGATAGTTACACAATCAATGGCAGTATATAAGGAACGCATCAGAGGTATAAACTATAAGATTGGGAGTCATTTTACCTCAAAGTAATTTTCTCAGCCCAGCTTATAACAAATTATAAGCATCAAAGTAAATGGAATTTTAGTATCAGATTAGGCAATTTGAAGAACTGAAAGTAGTGATTGGAAAAAATTACAATCTTTGTAGTCAATCATAGCTCATCTTAGTAGAAATTGACCCGAAAAGCAATTGAAGAACTTGCATGCTTTGTGCTTCAAATGGACTAGTCTTTAAGTTTTGTCCTTCAAAATTGAACTTATGCCTAACAGGACATAAGTTCTTCGACGGCTTAGGCATAACTTATAAGACATTATGATATGATAATATAAATTTATGCTCCGCGAGAAAATTGTTTGCCATGAGGAACAAAAATTAAAGACCGGCACAAAAGACGGACAAAAGTGCAAATGACCCGAAGCGATTTGGTGGCAGATCACCAAGGTGGGGCCTTTTTGAAGATTGACTCAACGTAGTAAAACAGCCCAAAGCCCAGTTCTAATAGTAAACCGTCTCAAATGATCGGTAGTCCATGTTTGGATCTACAAAAATAGAGGCGGCAAAATTAACCCATATATCATGACCCGCCTAATCTGTTCAAGTTCGGCTGATCATTGACCCGTCCATTTATTAGTTCAGCCCATCAAAATTGGATATGCAGCCCAAAATTGACTCATGAGAAATCTCGTAAAAAAATTTGTAAAGTCATTTTTTATTTGATATGTTATATATAGCTATAATTAATTTTTTTTATTAGGTACTAAATATTTATAAAAGAACAAATCTGGAAATTAATGCTTCGTAAGAATTGGGTGGGTTGGTTTATGACCCGCTTTTAGTGCAGTTTAGCCCACCTAATTTCAGCCCAAGTAACTTGTGGACAAGTTATTGACTCATCTATTAATTCAAGGAATTTTTACGCGTTATAGCTACTTCTAATACATAATTAGTGGTAATAACTACCTTTTTTTTAATTACTAATAATAACTAAATACTTTTCTAATTTAACTATTATAGCTACACAAGAATTTTTTGAATTACCATTTCACAAATACACCTAAAAATTAGCACCCCCAATCCCATATCTCTTTTAATGGTAACAATATTAATCACTTAATATACATTACCATTCTCTCTCCTTTTTCATAACTTCTTACCTTTAATGATCGTCTTCTTCCTCTCTTCACCCTTCTGCAAAAATTTCACTTCTATTCTCACCAATCAAGAAGATTCGTCATATTCTTTTTTTTTTTTTACAAAAAAAAGGAAAAAGAAGCCTTAAAGTACTCACGTTCTATCCCATCTCCTTTGTTTCGTGAAATTTTCGCTATTTGTGTTATTATTCTTCCACAAAATCAACTTGGTGAAAGTGATTGGTTTTGCTTCAGGCCATGGTGGTGGTTATGGCGGCGCATACGAGAGAAGGGGAGAGAGAGTTTTTTAGGGTTTTGAGAAGACGAAAAATATATGTATTTGTGTATGTTCTATGATATAACTACCAATTGTTGTGGTTGGTGGTGTATTTTTGTAAGTTTTTCTATATATTTGTTTATTTTGTTCAAATTAATTCCATCGGCTCATCTAGTTTCAAATACATGGGTGACGCAAATACATGGTAAGTTTTCAATATATTTATGTATTTTGTTCAAATTAATCCCATCAAATACATGGGTGATGCAAATTGTTACTCACACAAATACATGAGATTTAATATAAAATACATGGGGTTTGATTGGAAACTTCAAATACATTAGTTATGCTATCAAATACATGGGTAAATAAAAAACGAAATCAATATTGAAAACTTCAAATACATTACCACTAAATACATGGGTGATGCAAATTGTTACTCACACAAATACATGATATTTAATATAAAATACATGGAGTTTGACGAAACGTCAAATACATTAGTTATGCTATCAAATACATGGGTAAATAAAAACGAAATCAATATTGAAAACTTCAAATACATTGGATCGTTGATTGATCGTGTTGTTTTGAAATCACATAAATACAACTTGAATAGACGAAATTTGTGAAATCAAAACGATGTTTTTGCACGAAATACCTGATGATTGATCGTGTTTGTTTTGTCAATGTATTTTCAGAGGTGTTGAAGATTTAATTTGAAATTTGAATTTTTACGTTTGAATGTGGAAGAATGCATGGAAGAAAAGAAACGTGTAAGGAAGGGAATATTATGCAGATTTTGCGAAAAAGAAGGTAAAAAATATCTTAATTTCTCATTTAATACCACCATTACATGCACCCTAAATTAAAGGAGCCTGTTCCTTTTTTTTATCGCATGCTCATGTATTTCTTTGAAACAAATACATGCGAAAACATACACAAATCACCGATTTTTAGTTACGAATGGTAATATTAAAAAGGGTAGCTACAAATGGTAGGAAGCTACAATAAGGTAGTCATTTGAGAAATTTTACCTTAATTCAACCCAACCTGCTCATTTGACACCCAAAACTAAGGAAGGTGATAAGGAGAAATTAATTTAAGCTGAATATTAAAGAATGAGATTTTTTTTAATAATAGAGTACTTTGATTATCAACTACTAATAAATTTGAAAGTTTGAATTACACAAACGTAACATGGACGATCTTCTTGACTGGTACAAAATACAAAATGTTAAGCTTGAGTTCAATCTTTACGAAAGGTAGAAACATGATACTTGTCATCACAAGCAAGTACTTTCATGTTTTAGTTATTAAAAAGGAAGGACTATCGTACTATTAAACTTGAGAAACTTCGTAAGAAATTTTTGGAGAACCAAAAGTGAAGTATTAAATGATATGGATTTGAATCGCAAATATGCTCCTTAACTTGGTTGATTCGACCGAGTTTTCGAGAAAAATGATCAATTGATTCGATGTTTTGTCTCTGTATGAAATTTTATCTAAGAAATGATAACTGGATCCATAAAATGATCAAATCAATTAAAGATATTCCTCTAAAGTTTGATAATTCTTGAGTTATTCAAATAACTAACCATTTCGTAATGAGTCGAGTTAATTCAGTCTAACTCAAGTAGATGCAAGTCTTGAAGAAATATTTTATCATTTACTTTTGATTATTTAGTATGCTTCACAAGGACCCAAAAAAAAAAAAAAAAAAAAAAAAAAAAAGAAATTTTAAAATAATCTTTTTTCTGTTAAATTCATGAAGCCAAGAACAAAAGAACCTAAACTATAGAAGTACTCCCTCTGTCCCAATTTATGTAGCACTTTTTGGATCCAGAGATTCAAACTGTACGAACTTTGACCATCATTTTAAGATGTATTTTTCACCAAATTGATATGAGAAAAGTTGCAATTTATAGTACTTTTCGTGTAGTTTTCAAATATATAAATTTTAATGTTAAAATATCTAGTTAATCCAATCCAATTAGCTTCAAAGTTTAGTCAAATTAAATCTCGAAAAGTGAAAAGTCATTACACATAAATTGGGACAGAGAGAGTAGTATTTTACCTCTCCTCTCCCATACAACCATACTCATCGACTCTACACTCTCCAAGTCATATGATATGATAATATATGGTGGCCAAGTTAAGATGTATTTCGTTCTCTCCAAATTTCACTTAGATAAGATGAGAAGCTTGATAAGTTTGGACAAGTTGCGTTATGAATTGAATCACCGTCAAGCTTAAAAAAAAAAAAATATGATTGTGAAGGTTGACACGTGCAACCAGGTGTCCCTCTTTAATACAGTTCGGTGCATGCATGCATGCAAGTAAACTCTCTTATAACAACAGAGAAAGCAGATAAGTATCCTAATTCTTCCAATCTTCAAAGAAGGCAAAATATGTCAAAAAATTTGATTAAAGAAGGGTTGAAGAAAGTGGGGCGCTTGACAAAAAGTGAAAGGTTCCCTATACTTGAAGGGCACCCCATTGGCCAAAAACATGGAGAAGTAGCAGTGGAGTCAGTTGGGAACCTCAAAAAAGCCACGAAATTAAGTGATAATAAAGATAAGAAGATGAAGGAATTCAGAATATATAGATGGAGCCCTGATAATCCTAACCAAAAACCCTTTCTTCAATCTTTCTTTGTTGACCTTCCTTCCTGTGGCCCCATGGTATGTGTTATTGTAGTTTATTCTTGTGACACTGTATAGTTATTTCGTCTCAATTAAAATTTGGGTAACCTTTTCTTGTGACTTTAAAATAGGAGAATCAAATTTAATTCGGAATACGTTAATTCAGTTGGTATTTATTGAAGACATAATTATTTAAATAAAATAATATCCTCTTTAGTTAATAGCTTAAGCTCTTGGTCCGGATGGTTACATAATTCAACACTAGTATTCATACTCTCTTTATTTTTCTTTTTCTTTGTTTGTCCTATTTTGACTTGACACAAAATTTAATAAAAAAGAAAAAAACTTACAATCTTAAAACATATCGTATCATCGTTTGTGTGCTTACAACAAAAATTTCATAAAAATAATAAGAATGTGTTATTCTCTTCTAAACGAAATAAGAAGAAAATAGTGATATCCAATGTGGATTGGATGGAGTTTGATTATGCTATTTTGAAGAAAACTGAATCATAATTTAATGAGGTTGACTAATATAAAATGGCCTTTCCAATTATATTTGAGTCCTCCACTTAGCCCGTAGGTTGTGTCACTGGTGACTGATCATACGAATAAATTATATCATTTTAATAATAACTAATAATGATGCAGTCTTCCAGTGTGTGTGAAGAGAGAGGTTTTCTCTCTTATAATTCTCTACCATGTATACAGTTTTTGGGTTTGATTGTTGTAATAGTAGATGACTAGATAATCTTCTAGTATATGTTTAAGGGTTCTCTTTTATTTTTATTTTTTTATTCCTTATGGTGTAAATAGATTTTTGAGTTTTGATTGTTGTTAATAAAATTATTCATACGAGCAAATTATTTGTATTAATTTTTTTAGTATGATCATCATTTATTTCATCATTGAACGTTACTAACTTATATCCTTCGTTACTATCTCTCTCAATCGTTCTCTCATTCATTTTGAAAATGATATTTATTTGTTCTATATCTAACTCCATAACATAGATGCAAAAGAGGAAAAATATCATGATATTAAGGAATTAAAAGAAAAAGAGATGGTGAGGTTGATATTTTAAAAAGTTCAGTGAGAGGAGAATATCTATTGTTAAAAAAGTATTGGAGGTGGGTTTGAGTTTCAAGTAAAGGTGCCGGTTGTGATTGATCTTCGCTAAATGAAAAATATTGGTTGATAACCTAGAGTCGTCCCTTGAAAACACCATGAGCATCTTTTAATTCTCCATTGATTTATTATGCAATGGGAATTATCTTACGTGTCTAGCATAAATTTTAATTTTAGCAAAAAGTTGAATTTCCCTTGAAAACAGACTGATCAATTTAGTTAATGACTTGTTCTGTGTAGGTTCTGGATGCATTACAAAAGATAAAAGCAGAGGTGGATTCAAGTTTGAGTTACCGGAGGTCATGTAGAGAAGGGATATGTGGATCATGCGCGATGAACATAAATGGGGTTAATACAGTAGCATGCCTCAAGCCTATTGATACAGCTACTAGCAGGCCAATGACCATCACTCCTCTTCCTCACTTGTTTGTCATTAAAGATTTGGTTGCTGATCTCACTGATTTCTATCAGCAGTACAAGTAATTTCCCTCGATCTCCTCCTCTCATTTCATCGACTTATTTAGTTCTGATTATATGTGCATCAGTAATTGTGTGGATGTAAGACATGCTTGGCACATGGATGTTAGAAATTATCACATTCTCGTTTAAGCTTATATTCAAGAATTTGTGGCAGTCGATCAAGAGTACTTATAAGTATTTTTCATGTTAGTACGTATTGACAATCTTTAGTCTAATCTTAGTATTGGAAAATACTTGAGTTTGAGGCTGTGTTTGGTATAAATGAAAGTGTTTTCCTGCAAAATAAGTAGTCTTCTTACTTAGTGTTTGGTTACTCATGAGCGGAGTTAACACATTTAATTTGTTTTGCTTAAAGAAGGTTAAATTAGACAGCATAACCTTAGCTATTAAACCAAGAAAGTAATAAGTACAATTAAGAAACAGAAAACATTACAAAGCATAATCAGTTGGTTATAGAACCACAGAAGAAGATCACCAAAAACATTTAGCAGCAAAAGCAGATTGATCATATCAAATACCCCCCCTCCAAATTATGATATTAAATCACCCTCTCCCCTCAGCCACCCTTCAAATCATCGTATCTAATTAATCACCAAATGTTATATAACATACTTTGATACTCTGTTCCTTTTTCATTTTGTAGAATACACACCATGAGAAGTAAAGCATAGCATGATTGTATTGGGCTAAAACGGCCCAAAGATACTCTTAAGATGATGTGATATTGTCAACTTGGTCGCACGGTTTTTTAAAAAAGGCTTCACATTATTAAGAGTATCCAACTCTTATAAAAGCTCCCTTTTCTTTCAAATGCCTATCAATGTGCCAAGTCTTTGTTCGCACACCCAACAGATCGAGGCGCGTGTGCAATGCCATTTTTTTAATCTGGTAAATTACTTCTCTTGGCATATTCTCCCAAATATTTAGTCTAACCGGTCAAGAGAAAATAGGAAACCTGTGTACAAAACTTACCATGAGTCGCATCTCGTAAACTCAATTTGGCAGAGGCGGATCCAGGATTTAAATTTTATGGGTTAAATCTTAAGAATTTTAGCATTGAACCCATTATATTTTTAAAGTTAGGAATTCATATCTACTATTTATTGCAATTTTAATAATTTTTTACACATAAATTTAGGCTCCGCGTTGAAAGTTTTGGAGTTGAACCCCTATCTTGTAAGCTAGATACGCCTTTGCAATTTGGTTGGACAATATTGAAACGAAGTGAACCGGTATAGGTAGAGTTTACAAGAGCTGCCTTAAGTTTATGAATGTTAACACTATAACGATATTTTTAACCTTTCATTAACAATATACTACTCCAGAGTAGTAACTTTAGGATCCAGAGTCAGTGGACTCTGGACGTGTGATCTTATTATGCATGTACTGTATTTTTATATAAGTGTGTTAATTCAAGATGAAAATAATGAATTCAGTTGACCAGAGGTCTTGGGTTTGAGCCCTGAGTATGGAAAAATCCTTGACAGGGAGCGCTTCCCCCCGAATGGGCCCCATGCGGCGCGAATCTGGATATAGTTGGGCTCCAAAGCGGGTACCGGACACAGGTTGGGAAATCAAAAAAAAAAAAAAAAGAATACATACCTGACTTGCCATATAACTAGCCATAGATCCACATTCTGATGGGCACTTATACATTGGGAGTTATGTTACCGATAATGTAGATCTATTGAGCCATGGCTAAAGACACGAAAGCCCCCGCCAGACGGGAAAGAGTACAGGCAAACACCAGAAGAGAGGAAGAAGCTCGATGGCCTATACGAATGTATATTATGTGCTTGCTGCAGTGCGTCTTGCCCTTCTTATTGGTGGAATCCTGAGGAGTTCCTTGGACCTGCAGCCTTGATCAATACCTATAGATGGATCTCGGACAGGTTAACTCTTCAAATTAAAACACACCAAAATAACGTTCATACATTTGCTCTCAATTAAGCACTTGTTTGTTGATTGACTAATGTTTTTTTTTCTTCCAGTCGAGATGATTTTACGAATGAGAGATTACAGGCAATAACAGAGGACAAAAGGCGTTTATACCGGTGCAGGGCTATAGGAAATTGCACAGCATGTTGCCCCAAGAGCCTCAGACCTTCTGATGCCATAGCCAAGATGAAGACTAGGCACTTAACTGGGATAACACTGGAGACTCTAAGCAATAATATGAAGACTAAGCACTAAACTGGGACACTTAACTTGATAATACGTGTTCCTTTTTTAGATGTTCATTTAGAACTTGAATTATAGTTATAGGCAATAAGTTAATGAGGAATTTAGTATTACAGTGCTATTCTAGTATGCATTGCAAAGTATTGTAAGATTTTTAGTAGGTAGGAGTCTATTATAGTTTGGCTTTTTCATATATCTCTCTATTTTGTGTGTGATCCGTCTTGTTCATCTCGTCAATTGATAACCAATGCAGGAAGAATTACTCTACCCTGAATGAACAATCATGAAATTGGTGTAGAAATGTTGGATTTTTTTTGTCTGGGTCGTGGGTCGCTCCATGTGGGCTGACCCGACCCGGTTAGGAGAGATAGGGTAAAGAGGTTAAAAGATAAAAACCTGTAGAGAAGTTACCCCACATTTAAGAACCTCTACGGTTATTAACGTGGAAAGTGGGATAGCAATTCCTCTTCTTGTGTTCTTTAAAAAATATAGAACATACGCTTCTTCTATCAATGAATAGAGAATTCTCTTCTCTAAAAGCTTTAGCAATATCATACACAATGTGTAAGACATCTAGTTTGTGGAAGAATACTTTGTTTTCAAGTAATTCAAAGTTCATGACTGACTTTTTGGTATAAGCTGAAACATTAAACTTCGCACTTTTTAAAGTGCACAATTATTGTTGTTTCGCTCGAAAGATTATCTTAACACTTGCATCAGAGCCACTTTTGTATCCTCTTTATGCGAATACATAGTTGAATCCTAATATGTGGTGTTGGGCTAACTGTTAATTCATTGTCAAAAAAAATAAAAATAAATAATGGAATCTTGCGGAATGCCGAACGACATTTATGAGCCACAATTATTTCTTTTAGGTTTATAAAAAGAGACCGGTTCAGTTTAATTTCTTTTATGACATATCGTTCAATTACGTGGCTCATCAAGTTTTATAAGGAATTAATGTTTAATTGTATAAAGGATTCCTTGTTCAACATGATAGTGGAATCTTATGTCATTTATGGTATTTTTTATTTTTTTTACTTCTAATGGCAGTGATATCTATTTGTGATTGTGTGAATCACTTATTCATGTGGTTGTTGACTTGTCAAATGGATGAGATATCACGGAAACCATATTTCTTTTTAAGGCACTTGAATGATTTTTGATTTGGCCCCTGAACTTTCACATAAATAAAATGCATAATCTGTGTATTTGAAAGAGCCAAAATTTTATAATTGTTGTTTCATGCGATTCTAGCAGTGCTTTTTATTTCTTTTAATTTTTTTTTGTGTGTATGAATTGGAATTATCAGAATTATTAGAAGTGTATAGGGCTCTTTAACTGCCACTTACTAGCAGACACTTTTTTGACCATATTATTTTGGTTACTAAGTGTCGTTGGCCGAACATCTAATAATGAGGATATTCTGTGATTCATTTATTTTTTGTGTGCAATGAAATTTTTTTGTCATCTTCTTGGAAGTATGACTGGTCAGTAACAGTGGATCATTAAAAAAAAAAAAATTGTGAAGTTCTAATCCTTCTATCGATATTTTTTTTTCTACGTTTGTGACATATGTAGTCACAATCAATGGTAGCAACCATTATTTGTTTCCTTGTTCCCATATCAGACATGGCTGGAGGGTGTTAAGATTGTTAAATGTAATTATCACAAGTTAGAGTAGTTAAAGATATTTAGCTTAGTTAGTTAGAAGGGGCAGTTTTGTCACTACACTTAGTCGGTTAGGTGGTTAGATATTTTACTACTTTCTCACAGGTGTATAGATAAATGCTCACCGAATGAAATGAATAACTTTTTCATTTCCCAAATCAGAATTTCTCTCTCTAGCGGTTACTGTTTTCATTTCTTCTTCAACACTCATTGGAGCTCATGAACAGCTCATCAATAGAGTATTGACTCCATTTGTGTTCAAGGTACAACTTTAACATGGTATCAGAGCTGTGAAGGTCTGTTTTCCGCACTCAATTGTTTCCCCCGCACTCAATTGTTTCCCTTTTTCATCATCAACAAATCGATCGAATTTTTAGGTTGCATACTATTTCTCTTCTATTCAATTTTTAGCAATTCGGCAATATTGTTTCTACTTGATCTCAATTTTACAGTAAGCTCACAAATTTCATCGTTTTCTCGATATTTTTGCCTAAATTTCATCAATTCAGTAGCATTCCTTAATTTTGTTCCTCAATTTTCCATCAATTTCGTATCAAACCTTCATTTCTGTATCAAAATTCAAAACCTAGAAAATCTTAGGGTTACAACTATGGCACCTAACACTGATCAGGATGCACCGACTCAAACTCAAAATGTAAATCTAAACCAGCAGCCAATAGATTGCAATCCTTTGCACATGCATCCATCTGAAAGCATGCAATATTACCAGTGACTTTCGATGGAATTGGATATAGGTCATGGCAAAAAGGTGTTCTTAGGGCACTCTCAGTGAAAAACAAATTAGGTTTTATTAATAGGAAGGTTACAAAACCAAATGAGGATGATGATGCATTCGCATTGTGGGAAATATGTGATGATATGGTTACTTCGTGGATTCTGAATTCACTATCAAAGGATCTGAGCGATAGTTTACAGTATGTCAATAATGCGAGGGAACTTTGGAATGAACTAGAATATAGATATGATCAAACCAATGGTGCAAAGTTGTATCAACTTCAACGAGAGATCAATGATCTTACACAAGGAAATCTAGACATCACTGGATATTATACCAGAATTAAGAAACTTTGGGAAGAAATCAGCACCCTTGACACAAATTCTCAATGCACATGCCTGTGCACACGTGGTGGAAAGACAAAAATGCATAAGGCTGAACAGGACAGGAGACTCATACAGTTTTTAATGGGACTGAACGTAGTTTACACAGTGATTCGAGATAGTATTCTAATGATGAATCCTTTGCCTACTATGGCTCAAGCTTTCTTTGTATTGTCTCAAGAGGAAAGGCAGAGAGAAGTTAAGCCTCACAATCAGATGATGCTAGAATCCACTTCACTAATTGCAAATGACGAAAGCTCTAGGAATGTCAATGTTGCAAGCACTAACACTTTTAATTCTGTTGCAAGTTGTAGCAATTTCAGAACACACTATGGTGGAACAGGACAATCGCAATACAGGAACTTTGGAGCAAGTAGCAGTTCTGGTTCAGGAGGGGGAAGACCACCAAACAGATCAAACTTATTTTGTGAATTTTGCAAAAGACATGGTCATATCAGGGATAGATGCCTAAATTACATGGATTCCCTCAGAAATTCAAGTTCACAAAAGGGAAGAACTCAGGATCAGCTGCAAATGTGCATGAAACTCTTGAAGAAATGTCAGGAAGGAAACATGATGATTCCAATCATAAGGAAACATGATGATTCCAATCATACTCAACATCATGACCAGAGGACTCTCAACCTGTCAAAGAAGCAGTATGATCAGCTCCTCAGTTTACTGGATCATATTCATATTCAAGGGGGAAACACAACTGGAAATTCAACCAAGGAAGTTGTTAATGATATCATTGGTGGAGCTGTGAACTTTGCAGGTATCCTTGCTTGCTATTCCTCAATTGCTGATATTAGTAATCTTTCATGTAAATGTATCAAATTATCTGCTGACTCATGGATCATATATTCTGGAGCAACAAACCACATGGCATATAATAAATCTTTACTTACTAACCTTAGATCCGACCTTACCCCTTTTTAGTCACTTTGCCAAATGGTTACAAAGGCAGAGTAACTGAGATTGGTGATGCATGTTTAAGTTCAGCAATAACCTTGTATAAAGTGTTGTTTGTGCCTAGTTTCAAATTCAACTTAATTTCTGTTCATTGTTTAGCCTCACAACTCAAAGGACCTATTAATTTCAATGATTCTTCATGTCTTGTGCAGGGCCCTTCAATGAAGAGCCCACTGGAGATTGGTAGAGCAAGGAATGGTCTTTCCTTCCTATATTCAAAGTGTCATACCAGCCCAGATTCACCTAAGAAATCTTGCATTTCAGTTTCTACTTATATTTCCTCTTTTCCATCTATAAAAACTATCCATGATGATAAACAATCTCTACCGTCAAACATTCTGCAATTGTAAATTCCATTCGTTTGAGTAATAAAAGAGCTTGTCTTGATGTTAGTTGCAGTAATTTTCTTAATGATGTTTCTGATAAAAGTTTGTCTGCAAATTCTCTCATGACTTGTACATCCCGCGGAAATAGTGTTGATCACCTATGGCACAACAGGTTAGGACATGTCCCTTTTGTGAAAATGAGAAGCATCTCTTCTATACCTATAAACTTCTCCCCCAAACAACCCTTTACGTGCACCATATGCCTTATGGCTAGACAGGCAAGACTCCTTTTCCCATCCAAAACCAGCATTTCATCCACCAAAATTTTTGATTTGCTTTATTTAGACATGTGGGGACTATATCATGTCCAAACCCATGATAATCACAAATATTTTTTGACTATAGTATATCAACATGGCCACAGTTACTTGTCCGCAAAAGTAACACCTTACAGACCCTAAAGGCTTTTGTGTCATATGTGGAGAATCAGTTCAAAATACTTATAAAATCCATCAGATGTGACAATGGATCAGAATTCACAAACAATGAAAGCCTTTCTTTCTTCAAGGAAAAGGAATTACACACCAAAAGACATGTCCACATATACCACAACAAAATGGTGTTGTGGAGAGAAAGCACAAATATCTCCTTGAGATTGTCAGGGCACTTCTATACCAATTCGAACTTCCAACTAGGTACTGGGGAGAGTGCATTCTAACAACCACATACCTAATAAGTAGAGTACCTACAACCAGTCTTCATAATAAAACACCCTTTGAAGTTCTGTATCACAAGCAACCTACATATTCTCACTTGAGATCTTTTGGATGTCTTTGCTTCCCAAACACTCTCAAAACACACAAAGATAAATTTGAGCCCAGATCCACACCCCACATCTTTATTGGGTATCTTTTCACCACAAAAGGGTACAAGGTGTTGGACCTGCATACTAAGAGGATCCACATTTCAAGAGATGTATCATTTTTTGAAAATATTTTTCCTTTTCTTTGTTTGTTTTCCTGATATCAATTTTAATTATGTCTTGGCTAAATTGACTGCTCACTCTGTCTTATTGCATTCTTCACATAACAAATTTGACACTACTTATATGCTGAATAAGGACATCATCACTGATAATAACTCTCATAATGCTCTATGTGACTTTACACTTGATGAACCACTTACCTCACTACCTCCATGTTCTGACAATGATTCCCAACCTAGTTGCTCATCTCCCACTTCAAACACCTCAACCAACTTGCCTTCTGCAACTCAAACTCCACAACTAGGAATTTCAAACACCTCAACCAACATGATTCCCATACCTCAACATCCACCTCCTAGGAGATATAGTAGAACCAAAACCACCCCTACTTATCTCAGAGAATATGATTACTCTATTCCTGGTTCACACAACCAGTCAAATCATCATACTCATCATAATCCTGCCACTTCTCAGCACCTTTCCCTCAGTAGTTTTATCCCTGATAGTCAGCAGCTATTGAGTAACATTGATCATGTTAGCGAACCATCTTCATATGAGGATGCAGTCATGGATCCTGCATGGAAAGCAGCTATGACACTAGAATTTAAGGCTTTGTATACTAATAATACTTGGGAAATAGTAGATTTTCCTGCAAGGAAGAAGACCATAGGATGCAAGTGGGTGTATAAAATCATACATAAAGCTGATGGCACCATAGAAAGGTACAAAGCCAGACTTGTGGTGAAGGGTTACACACAACAAGCTGGAATTGATTACAATGAAATATTCTCACCAGTGGTCAAAATGACTAATGTAAGATTACTGATTAGTTTAGCTGTCAAAAGAGGGTGGAATCTTTACCGATTAGATTTCAACAATGTATTCCTCCATGGTGATTTGAATGAAGAAGCGTACATTGACATGCCTTAAGGACTCAAGGTGGACAACAACAGAAATATGGTTTGCAAGCTGAAGAAATCCTTATACGGGCTGAAACAAGCAAGTAGACAGTGGTATGATAAATTGGCCCATGCTTTGTATTCAAGAGGTTACTAAACTCCAACAGTGACTAATCCTTATTCTATAAGAAGAATGGTGTATCCCACAGTTTTTGTTGCAGTATATGTAGATGATGTGATCTTGACTGGGACTGACTTTAGTGAAATTCAGTCTTTAAAGGCATCTCTACATGATTAATTCAAGATAAAGGATCTGGGGAAACTTCATTATTTCTTAGGTCTAGATATACTCTACCAATATGATGGAGTATTGATAACACAGAGAAAGTTCACTAATGATCTAATCAAGGAGTTTGACTGTTATAGTTACAGACCTACAACATTACCTCTTGATCCTACTGTGAATTTGAGGCCTAATGAGGGCAAGTTACTGCATGATCCAACCTTTTATAGAAGACTTGTAGGAAAGCTGAACTTTCTTACTCACACAAGATTGGATATAGCTTACAGTGTGCAGCATCTTAGCCAGTTTCTACAAGCCCCCAAGGAACCTCATCTTAAAGCAGCTTATCATGTGCTGAGATATCTGAAGGCTAATCCTACTTTGGGCATTTTTATATACAAGAATCCAGACTGTATTATCTCTGCCTTTTGTGATTCAGACTGGGCTGCTTGCCCAGACTCTAGGAAGTCAGTGAGTGGATATATTGTGATGATGGGAGATGGTCCAATTAGTTGGAAGTCAAAGAAGAAAACTACCATCTCATTGTCCTCAGCAGATGCAGAGTACAAGGCAATTAGAAAAGTAGTAGGAGAATTGGTGTGGTTGGATAGACTGTTGACAGAACTAACTATTGTTTGTGCCTTGCCCATTTCAGTGTTTTGCGACAGTTAAGCAGCAATCCACATAGCTAGAAATCCAGTTTTCCATGAAAGAACAAAGCACATAGAAGTGGATTGCCATTTTGTCAGGGACAAGCTACAAGAAGGACTGATTGTACTTCATCACATGTCCACTACTGAGGAACTTGTAGATATCTTAACCAAAGCACTTTCAGGAGCAACACGTTCCTTTATTCTTTCCAAGTGTCGGTGAAGATCTCCTTCCAACTTGGGGGGGGGGGGGGGGAGGGTGTTAAGATTGTTAAATGCAATTATCACAAGTTAGAGTAGCTAAAGATATTTAGCTTAGTTAGTTAGAAGGGGCAGTTTTTTTTATTACAATTAGTCGGTTAGGTGGTTAGATACTTTACTACTTTCTCACACGTGTATATATAACTGAATAAAATGAATAACTTTTTCATTTCCCAATATCAGAATTTCTCTCTCTACTGGTTACTGTTTTCATTTCTTCTTCAACATTCATTAGAGCTTATGAACAGCTCATCAATAGAGTATTGACTCTATTTGTGTTCAAGGTACAACTTTAACAGAGAGGGACAAGCTTGAATTTCTCCAAGTGGAAGTAGTGGTAAAAGTCGAGAAAAAAGGATAACATAGATGAATGTGCCGTCGAAGGACTAGATTCAGTAATGTTTTAGACTCTGAGCATGAAGTCATCAGAAATGTTCCAAGGACACTACAAAATATCTTTAGGGAGGACAAAGTTGTACGAAGGGAAGCAAAAAGAAAATATGTAGAATTTCAAAAATTCAAAATGGGCCCATCTGCATTTACACCAAGTCATCTTCGTCTTTTTGGGGAGAAACGGACAGAATTAATGCTTGAACATTTTAAATATGTTTCAAGTTGAGATGGAATATTAGAGCAATCCTTACTAGATTATTGGAAGGGTCAATTGGCTGGTATTTATTACAAGTATGGTCCCAATGAGCACATTTGGGTATACACTATGGAACTTTAATCCAAGTGGGAGGAAAAGGAAATGGAAACTAAGATTAAGAAATCTTGGCTACAAAAGACTTGTTCTAGACCCAGATTGAGTCCGATAGTTCCTAAATCTCAGCTTTCTAGACTTTCTCCCTGTTATACCTTGGAACTTCGTGACGTTTGCCTTATGAGTGAACCAACGCAAGCCTAAAGTGGACATGAAGCCTTGATAAGTTTAGGAAGGGTATTTGGTAATGTTAAGTATATACCTTAAGGTTTCAGAGTTATATGAAGCGGTGGAAGTAAGTTTGTTGGAGAAATTGGAGTTAGAGTCATGTTTTGGAAAGATTTCGTAGGGTTTGAGTTATACATTGCTTAGAATTATACTAAGGGAGACATATAAATCCCCTTGGATGGTTAATGAAGTTATAGATAAGTACCAAGAAGGTTCCATAAGGATTGGAGGTCAAACGAATCGAAAAAAATGCAATTTCGCGAAATCGGAGAATCTTTGGGGCGTTATGCGGTTGTATCTTGAGTATCTTTGGGCTGCGTACGCTGAAGCTCTCCATTTTGGAGATCTCACTTGATCATCCCAAGTGAGGAGGGTATGCGGCCACATACTAGATATGCTGGCGCATGCTCGTATACAGAGTGGGACGGGATGTGATTTTGCCACCTTTTTAAATCCCAAACCCCGGCTTCATTTTCAACTTTCCACACTTATTTACTTACCTCTCTAGGGACTTCCTAAGAGTTATTGAAGGTTCCCAAACACTCCACACCTTTATATATCATCTAAAGTGAGAATCAACATCAAAACCTTAAGGTAAATCCATGAAGAGTGATGGTTCTTGCTTCCTTTTAAAGTTGTGGTGAAATTGGTCTTGGAGAGAGAGCTGAGTAAGGTGAAATTCTACTACTATAAGGTATGTTCTTCATACTATTCTTATGATTGAGTTGATGTAAAGGTTTAGTACCCCTTAGAAAGGAAAAAAGATAAAGTGGAGAAGCTATGAGTGTTGTAATGAAGAAGATGACTATGAGGTGAACTCGAAAAGGGAATTTTAGTTAAATTTGAGGTTAAATTGAATATAATTCCTTGATTGTGATATTATGGATGTTGTTATTGTTGTTTCAGAGCTGTTTTATAATATGGTGGAAGTTGATGAAATAGGGGAGGTGCTGCCCAAATTCCGTTAGCCTTTTAGTTGCTCTAGTTTGAACTTAAGCATGTTTTCAAGACTTAATCTTGTTATGAATACTCTTGAATGTAGATTTTTCGGACTTGGAAGGAAAAGTTAGTAGTTAAGGAGACGTGAAAGTATGTAAGGGTAACCCTTTTCTTTCTAAAGGCATCATTCCATGGTTGTGAACCTCCACCTGATACCTACCATATTATTATTCTTAGAAGCACTAGAAGCCCATAACTTTTATGATCCTTATGATATAAATGAACGAACATATAAATAGACTTCCATATTACTCTCTCTTCTTATAAGAATTAAGAGTACTCTAATCTTTGATGTTTCTGTACCTCTTTTATGATTATTCCTTCTGTTCATGGCTCTTGAGATAAAGTATACTGATGATGCTAGCTCAAAGATGTTTATCGAAGATAGTAAGACTTTATATCACTCTGAGAGTCCTATTCTTTTTAGCTTACTTATGCATTGCATTCATTTATACATATGTACATTGACCCATGACCAGAAGGCGTTATATACGCGTATATTATGTATATAGATACATATATGTAAGGGGTATAGAGAAGGTAACGGCACTATATACGCATTACCACCTGATCAGCTGGTCATATATTGATACGAAGACGACGATGATGTTGATAGTGATGATGATGCTGGCCGATATGACATAATGGAATGCCCACGGAGGCTTGACATGCATTGTATATGCATATATGTATATATATAACCTCATGCATGCATGTACATGATTTATGCATATTATCAGTCCTCAGAAACAGTTCAAATATATAGGTTACATTCATTTACTTTATAGTTTCCTTATGTTCCCTCTCTTGTTACTCTTATGCCTTACATACTCAGTACTTTGTCCATATGCGACGTCCTTTTGTTTGTGGATGCTAAGTTCATGCCCGCAGGTAAGCAAGGAGACAGATCAGACCCTAGATGATTTACCAACAATTGCACAGGAGCGCTCCACTTACTTCAGAGCTGCGGTCTATTAGTCTTCTTCCTTTGTGTACATAGTTGGGCAGGGAGGGGTCCTGTCCCGTCCTTATGATATTACGTACTCCTTTAGAGTCTCATAGACAGGTGTATGTTTTTAGATGTCCCATAACCTTATTAGTCCATATTTTGTACATCATTTTGTAGTCTTGTAGAGTTGTGTGTGTATATATATATATATATGGAGAATATATCTATATACGGGCACAGTTGATGATAGTCATATAAATGAACTGTTATTTTGAGAATTTATGCCCGTACAGATTATGGTGATTGTGAGTTAGATATGTGGTCCACCGAGATACGGTTTAAAGAAGCATGCTAGGTGGTGCTCGGTAGGCTAGCTCCGGGTGCCCTTCATGGCTCTCAGGTTGGGTCGTGACAAAAGTGGTATCGGAGCAGTTTGTCCTAAGGTGTGTCTACGGGCCGTGTCCAGTAGAGTCTTGTTTATGGGTGTGAAGCGCGCCATACTTATAAACAGGATGTTGCGGGGCATTTAGGAATGATTGACCTTTATTTCTTATCATAGATCATGCGATAGAGCCATGATATAAGAATTCTCTTTTTCCTAACGGTGTGCTATATTTTCAGTAATGCCTGTGAAAAGTAAAGCAACAGCGGCCCCGGAGAAGCAACGGTGGCGGAAGGAGGGGCGAGCGGGCATCGCGGCGGAGGGCGGAGTCTCGAACGAGGTTCCATCTCAGACCTCTCACACTCCACTCATTTCAGAGGAGCATAAAGGGGCAATACCCCTGGTCTCTCCACCAGATGCCTCAGGTCGTGAGATGAGAGAGGCTATCCATTCGTTGACTCAGTTAGTCGCCACTCAGGCTCAATGACAGGGTGCGGGTCATGGTGACAGAGCTGTCAGTCCTAGGGCCCGTGATTTTATTAGTCTGAACCCTCCAGAATTCTTTGGGTCAAAGCCGGATGAGGACCCGTAGAGCTTTATAGATGAAATGTTGAGGACGTTGCGGATAATACATGTTTCTGATGTTGAGTCAGTAGAGTTGGCCTCTTATAGATTGCGAGATGTGGCTGTTCATTTGTATAGCAGCTGGATATTTTCTAGAAGGATAAATGTACCTCCTCTGGTAAGGCAAGAGTTTGTAGATGCTTTCCTCCGACATTATTTGCCGCCAGAGGTTTGACGGGCCAGAGCTGACAGGTTCTTGAATCTCAGATAGGGGAGTATGGGTGCTCGAGAGTATAGCCTTCGATTTAATTCTTTGGCTAGGTTTGCTCCATCCATGGTAGCAGATATGGGGGACCGCGTGCACCGGTTTGTGAGTGGTTTGGGGCCACATTTGATTAAGGAGTGCTTGACGGCCTGACTTCAGGAAGGAATAGACTTCTCTCATATTCAGGCTCATACCCAGAATCTGGAAGAACAACAGCAGCAGCAAAAGAGTGAGCGTGACTATGAAAGAGGCTATGGCAAGAGGGCCAAATCTTCAGGTGCTATTAGTGAGTACAGAAGGAGTCAAAGGAAATAGTATTCCAGGCATTTAGTCCAATCAGTAGCCAGTGCACCTCCTCGACTTGCAGGTAAGAGATTTGATCGCCCTATTTATTTCAGACTGGGTTAGAGTTCGAGAGTTTTGGGTTCCTAGTATAGGGGTGATTCCAGCTAGGCGAGACCACCTTTACCACGATGTACTCAATGCGGCAAGTTGCATGCAGGGCAGTGTTGTTTGGGTTTAAATGTTTGCTATACTTGTGGGTGGCAGGAGCCCTTTTATACGGGTGTCCTTTGAGAGGAGGTGGAGGTGTGGCTCAACCAACGGGGTCTGCAGTTGGTTTTTCATTGTCTGTGCGCCCTCTCGGGCATACTTCTCAGACCCCAGCAGGCCGTAGTAGAGGCAGAGGGGGAGCATCCAGTACGAGCGGTTCTCAAAATCGCATTTATGCACTGGCGGGATGACAGGATCTTGAGTCTTCTCCTGATGTTGTCACAGGTATATTATCAGTATCCTCTCATGATGTATATGCATTGATTAATCTGGGTTTTACTTCGTCATCTATTACTCCTTATATTCTTTGATTGTATTGGGGTGAAACCTGAGTCAATCAAACCTTTTTAGATGTCTACACCTGTTAGTGACCCAGTGGTAGCTAAATTGATATACAGAAATTGTGTGGTTGTAGTTTGTGACCGTCATACTATAGCTAATTTGATTGAACTGAAGATGGTTGATTTTGATGTCATTACGGGTATGGATTGGCTGGCTGTTACGCCAATGTCGATTGTAGAATAAAAATGGTTCGTTTCCAGTTTCCAGGAGAGCCAATTTTAGAGTGGAAAGGTAATACAGCATCTCTGAGAGGTAGGTTTATTTCCTATCTCAAGGCAAGGAAGATGATTGCTAAAGGTTGTATATATCATTTAGTTCGGGTTCAGGATACAGAAGCAAAGCCGCCGACTATTCAATCTATTCCAGTGGTGAACGAATTTTCGGATGTATTCCCAGACGAGCTTCTAGGCCTTCCACCAGAATGGGAGATTGATTTTACCATTGATATTTTACCGGATACCAAGCCCATATCTATTCCTCCTTATAGAATGGCTCCTGCAGAATTGAGAGAATTGAAGGAGCAATTAAAAGATCTACTTGAAAAAGGCTTTATTAGGCCTAGTTCATCCATATGGGGAGCACCTGTGCTATTTGTAAGAAAGAAAGATGGTTTCTTGCGGATGTGTATTGACTACAGGCAATTGAATAAGGTGACAATAAAGAATAAATATCCACTTTCAAGGATTCATGATTTATTTGATCAGTGCAGGGTGCCAAATGGTTCTCAAAAATAGATCTGTGATTGGGGTATCACCAAGTGAGAGTTAGGGAAGAGGACATTCCGAAGACAGCCTTCAGAACCAAATATGATCATTACGAGTTTCGGGTAATGTTGTTTGGATTGACTAACGCCCCAGCGGTATTCATGAATTTGATGAATAATGTGTTCAGGCCTTTTCTAGATCTATTTGTGATTGTGTTCATCGATGAAGTCCTGATGTATTCTCGATCTGAAGCAGAGCATGCAGAACATCTACGTACTGTTCTTAGAATTCTTCAGACTCAGGAGCTATACGCAAAGTTCTCGAAATGTGAGTTCTGGTTGAATTCTGTAACTTTTCTGGGGCATATTATTTCAGCCGATGGTATTCGAGTGGATACCCAAAAGATTGATCTTTGTGAAGACCTAGCCAAGGCCTACAACACTGACGGAAGTTCATAGTTTTCTGGGCTTGGCAGGTTATTACAAACGATTTGTGGAAGGATTTTCTTCTAAGTCTGCACCATTGACGAAGCTAACTTAGAAATCAGCTAAATTCCAATAAATCGACGCTTGTGAGCACAGTTTTCAGGAGCTGAAAGATAGATTGACTTCGGCTCCGATCCTGACACTTCCAGAAGGATTAGAAGGCTATGTCGTTTATTGTCTTTGCTTCAGGCGTGGGATTAGGTTGTGTGTTGATGCAGCACGGTAAGGTTATTGCCTATGCTTCAAGGCAGTTATGGAAACACGAGAAAACTATCTGACCCATGATCTAGAGTTAGCTGCGATTATTTATGCATTGAAGATGTGGAGACATTAATTATATGGTGTTTATGTTGATGTTTATACGGATCACAAGAGCCTCCAGTATATCTTCAAACAGAAGGAGTTGAATCTATGACAAAGGTGAGGGTTGGAGCTATTGAAAGATTATGATATAAGTATCTTATATCATCCTGGAAAGGCAAATGTAGTAGCTGATGCTCTTAGACGCAAATCCATGGGCAGTCTATGTGATGTTCAGCTGGAGAAGAGTGAGTTAGCTCGTGAGCTTCAACAGCTAGCCAGCCTAGGAGTTCATTTAATGGACTTGGGCAATGCGGGAATTACTGTCCATAATTCAGCAGTTTCATCTTTAGTAGTGGAGGTGAAGAAGCGCCAATATGAGGACCCTAAGTTAATTCATTTCAGCGATACACTTCCCCAGAAAGAAAAGTCAGCATTTGAGATATCTGCAGATGGAGTTCTCAGGTATCAAGGCAGATTATATGATGTTGCAGGGTTACGTCGACAGATTCTGGAGGAAAGCCATTATTCCCGTTATTCTGTTCACCCAGGAGCGATAAAGATGTACCATGATCTTAAATCTATATATTGGTGGGACGGAATGAAGAAAAACATATCAGAGTTTGTAGCCCAATGTCCTAATTATCAGCGGTAAAGATTGAGCCTCAAAAGCCTGGAGGATTGTTCCAGGCTATGGAAATTCTAACTTGGAAATGGGAAGTGATTAAAATGGACTTCATTACAGGCTTGCCTCGTTCTCAGCGTAGGTATGACTTTATATGGATAATTGTGGATAGACTTACGAAGTCAGCTCATTTTCTACCAATCAAAACTACGTACTCGGCTGAAGATTATGCGAAGCTGTATGTTAAAGAGATAGTACGACTTCATGGTGTTCTAGTATCCATTATCACTGATAGAAGTGTTATACCCTATTTCAACCTAAGTCAAAATAGTTTACAACATCCGGGTAATTCCGGGGTTATTTAACGTTAAGGAGTCGCCACCTAATAATTTACGGTGAATTAGGGCACCTAAGATTAATTAAAGTAATTATCTAAAGTTGATTTGTTTTTAAAGTCTACGAAACCAAAATTCTGGGTAAGGGTTCAACTAACCTAGAGGGAAGGTATTAGGCATCCTCTAAGTTCCATTAATAATGGTTAATCCGTCCGGACTTATAGTTAATTAGGCTAAGTATAAGTATAGCGTTATCAAAAAGAAAGTAGCTTATAACATTACTAAGGTCTTAAAGAAAAATATAATAGCGTTGTTTAAAACAAGATTTAAAATATACTAAGACTTTAAATAAAAATGCCAATTAAAACAAGACTTACACAAAAGGGTTTAAATAAGATTCAAATAGAATGCCATTTTAAAATAAGATTGAAAAAATGTGCTAAGGTTTAAATAATATTGCTAAACTTTGAATAATAATGTTGTTCGGAAAATGGGACTTGCAAAATAAATGATTTGCGTAGAAATTTTCAAAAGAAGAATCTAACCGATTTAACTTGGAATAAAATTACGTTATGTGTAAAAAATCTAGACTTAAAATAGAATGCGAAAGGTGATGAATTTTCTTTCTCTTTCATTATATTAGTTTAAAAATATGCATAATTTGATAAATCTTGAAGAAATGGTTTATAAAAAGTCCTTGAATTCATATTTGTGTATTAATAACGTTTTGAAAATTTAAGATACAACATGATTCTATTAACTCAAAATATATAGCTACGCTATTTGCAAATTAGTTATTCCAAATAAATAACATAAATATTAGATGCTATAAATAGTTTTGACATAAAAGAAAAAATGAAGCTTATGGGATTAATTGGTCTTTCTTAAATTAGCTACTAAACTAAATTTCCTACTAATCTACTGTGGTTCATTTAGCTAAAGAAACAAACAAATGAAGCGCTAGTTGCACAAATACAAATCAAAATGCATGAAATAAAGGAGCAAATGATGTTAAAATGGGCTCGGCCCACTTTAAGGACTGCTGCTGTTGTTTTTTCGTTATTGGGCTTTTGGCCCAGAACTTGATTTTCTTTCCCTTGGCTGCGGATAAAGGGGGGCTGGACAGAGAGAGGCTACGTTGGGTTTTTAGCCCAACACCAAATGCGGAGGAAAACGAATCCCTTGGACTCGTATGCGATGGTCATGCAAAAGAAAGATAAGGAAAAAGATTAGTATATAAATAATAAAAGAAAACTAAGGCCTAAATAGGAAATTAAGTATTAGCATACAACACAATAAAAGAACACTTAGAGAAAATGATCAAGCCCAAAATGAGAGCCAGCAGCTAAAGCTAACAGCTTATGAAACAGATAAAATGGGCAGTGAGGCCCAAGTAACGAATAAAATTGCCCAATAGAATATGCACAAGGCTGATTGAAACAATAACAGTCGTGAAGAGGGAGCAGGCCCAGTTATGTACAGTCCTAATTTTAAATCAACGGAGGGCCTCGTCCGAGAATATAGGAGCAAATATGTCAAGGGGATACTTCAACTGAAACACAAACAACACAGGACACAGACGAAGGTATTTGGGCAATTCTACCACATGCTTGGATTATATAGGATGAATGAACACAACTAGAGTAAAGATAATCGCGGGAGACTGTGTAGGAAAACTAACAGACTGAATTACAATCAACCACGAATATACCAAATAGACCAGTAGAAGACCAACATTCAGAGGTTCAGGTATAGTATATATTCGAATCAATAAGAAAAACATCTTAAGTGTAGCAATCTGTTCTTTATTAAAGACAACAACGTATCAAATATAGTTCTTTGCTACATTTACTTTTCAAGTGTAGGATCTGTTCATTTCTTCAGCATGTGCCAATAAGTTAACTCAAGAAATAATAACTATTCTTAGATAGCAAATCAGGTGGAACATCTATCCTTTAAAACAACAGCTTAGTCACAAATATGGCAGTAGCTGTTTGGCAAATAAAATGCATTAGTTGCAAACAAAGTAGCACCAGCATCTCAGTCATATATTGCAGCAACAAAAGACCACAAGTTCAAATTAGATGAGAACAATGACTTATACTTTTAACACACACGCACACACGCTAAGTCTGCCAGCCGACTGCCAGGCATTGTTAAACTTAAAGGAAATCTAGGCGAAGCAGCAGCCACTTGAAGCAGATTCTAATATTTAGCAATATCAAACTCTTCGAATACCAAACAAGATTAAATGAAACCAATTGCAGCCTATGACCAAAACATGTATTCACTGAAAAGATGGGACTTGAACAGAGGATGACATTTTGTATTCGAAATACCAATGATTTAACACTTTTGCAATAGAAACATCCTCGAATGATAATCTATTCAAAGAAGAGATTCTCCATTTCCATTCGAACAAATTCAGAAATCAGATTTCGACAAGTTATGAAGGAAGATTAATCTTAAAATACTTACCAAACATCATTTTGAATAGAAGACTGATAAGGGATTGATAATTTCCATTATTCTAAGCCTAATAGAAGACTAGCAAGGAATCAATAACTTCACTTTAATCAAGTCATAGATGATTGAAGCTAACTAAAACTGAGCAAAGGCTAACACTGAGCAAAATCAAGTGTCAATAGGCTTCAGAAGTCATTTTAGTCTAAAGAAAACTTATACCAGTCAAGACGCACCAACTAGCATAACAGACACGAGAAGAAGCAGACAAACATACACTTAACGAAGGCAAGCATACAGAATCATATGCAAGGTAATGCGGCACACAACTTACAGGTTTCATCAACAAAAACTTCAAACACTTTTATAAGACTTATTGAGCATTCGTACAAATTCATAAATGCTAACAAAATTCAAATCTTATTATGAACATTACCACAATCGACTTGTCGACCAAATGACATAAAGAACATGCATAATCACTACTTAATTACCCGCAAAACCCCTTCGATTACACTAGCATAGTATACTGCCTAAATTAATGAAATTACTGCTAAATCAATTCACACAAAGAACTCATGAACAAACTAAACTACTAAAGTGAAAATAAACTAAGACGAAGAAGAAATTACCTTTTGCGGTACAGTGAACGGGGCGTCGAGGGCCGCGAATCCACGCTCGACTGTTAGTATCTCCGAGCTTGCGTATGCTCAGATTCTAAAACAGCAATAGAATGAAAGAGAGTAAAAATGTTTGGTATTTTAAAGTTGATGTCAAATAACAGAATGAGACTACCCTTTTTTTGTATTTTCAGAAAATCGGAATTGCTTTCCCCCAAAAAAAGAACCCCTCCTTTCGGCTATGGGCTTAAGGACGTTTTTATAGGTAAAAGGCTAGGGTTTTTGTTTGGGCGGGATTTGAAGTTGAAATCCTTTCAAATCCGAATGTTAGAATTCGTACAAAATTGTTTGTTTGTGATCCTTTTCCGTGACCTTCTGAAAAGCAACAGATTTCATGGAAATGGAAAGGCACGATCTGAGTTGGAGAGAAAAGCTTGGTTTCTCGCTTAAAATAGAAGCATCGAGTAGCGTTGCATGAAAATGGTGGCACAGATCTGAGAGGGTGAAAGAGGGGTTTGTTTGATTGCTGGAAATGGAGAGGGAAGTGAGGAAGACGACAGAGCAAAGCAGATATAGGGACGTTGTTATGCGGAAATGGGAAGGCAAAAATCTGTGAAGGTGAAAGGAGGGTTGTATTGTGGCTGAAAATGGGTGAGAGAGATAGGCGAGAGGAGAGAGAGACGAGAAAGAGGGAGGCTGAAGATGGATTAGGGTAGATGACGATTTTGTTTAAGAAAGTGGGCTGGACCGGATCGGGTCGGGTAGTGTGGTTGGGTTATGGGTATGGGTTGTCACGAATTGGGCTGGTCTTGCTAATTAAAGTATGGGCTGCTGCATTATTAAGGGATGTGGGCTTGATTGGGCTCAGTCATTTTGGCTGAAAAATATGGATCCTTTCTCCTCCATTTTAAATCACTTTTAGGCTTCTAATTTAATAATTAGTAACTAGTACGACATATATTATATGAAGGCGATTAGTAATTAATATGTAAAAAGTAAAGGGTTTACTAAAGTATTGATTTATAATTAATTTAACCGGTACAAATCCTGAAGTGATAAAGTAATGCTCGTAATGCTGATAGTAAAAAAAATAGTAACGCTATTAATAGTAGTAGACATAACAAAATGGTAGTGAAAACAAAATATTTATTTCATTAATAATTTTAGAAACCCAATAGATTAAAAAGGAGGGACGAAATTGGGTGTCAACAAGAAGAGTACAATTTACAACTATTTTCTGAAAGTCCTTTCAAGAAGGTTTGGGAGCTCAGGTAAGACTTAGCACAACATTTCATCCACAGACTGATGGGCACATTGAGCGCACTATACAGACTCTCAAAGATATGCTACGGGCATGTGTATTAGATTTCGGAGGTAGATGGGATGATCATTTGCTGCTTATTGAATTTGCATATAACAATAGTTATCACTCTAGCATTCAAATGGCCCCATATGAGGCTCTATATGGGAGAAAGTGCAGAGTGCCAATTGGATGGTTCGAAGTAGAGGAGACAAAGTTAGTGGGCCCAGACTTGATCCAGCAAGCGGTGGAGAAGATCAAGCTTATCCAAGGCTGGTTGTTGACAACCCAGAGCCGACAGAAGTTTTATGCGAACAATCGCCATCGAAATATGGAATTCCAAGTTAATGATTGGGTATTCTTGAAGGTGTCACCTATGAAGGGTGTGATGAGATTTGGTAAAAAGGGCAAGCTTAGTCCTCGATACATTGGAACTTACAAGATTGTGCGCAAGGTAGGCCAAGTGGCTTATGAGCTAGATTTTCCTTCGGACTTGGAGTCAGTCCACCCATTCTTCCATGTGTCGATGTTTCGTAAGTGCATTGGAGATCCTTCTAGAATTGTACCTGTAGGTGATGTTCAGGTCACGGAGCAATTAGCCTATGAAGAAGTTCCCAATGCTATTCTAGATAGATAAGTTTGGAGACTCAGGACCAAAGATGTAGCCTCAGTTAAAGTTTTATGGAGAAGCAACAACAAGGAAGAAATGACATGGGAAGCTGAAAAAGATATAAAGCCTAGGTATCCGCATTTATTTCCACCCCCAGAAGAGCTTCAGACCGAGACATTATTGTCTCCGGGTATGTAATGCTTTCTTTTGGTGATTTCTTGGTCGTGTGTGGCCAATATTGTTATTGCTTTGTAGCCCTATAAGGCATTGTATATTGTAGGTTGTTGTGGAAGGATGGCAGTGGCACATTTATAGGAGAAACTCTAGCGAAATTTCTATAGAATCTCTAAGAGACTAACATTTGAGGACGAATGTTCCTGGGGGGGGAATGTTACACCTTGGAACTTCTTGACATTTGCCTTATGAGTGAACCAATGCAAGCCTAAAGCGTACATGAAGCCCTAATAAGGTTAGGAAGTTTATTTGGTAATGTTAAGTACATACCTTAAGGTTTCAGAGTTATATGAAGCGGTGGAATTAAGTTTGTTGGAGAAATTGGAGTTAGAGTCATGTTTTGGAAAGATTTCGCAGCGTTTGAGTTATACATTGCTTAGCATTATATTAAGGGACAGATATAGATCCCCTTGGATGGTTAATGAAGTTCTAGAGAAGTTCCAAGAAGGTTCCATAAGGATTGGAGGTCAAACGAATAGAAAAGAACGTAATTTCGCGAAACCGGTGAATGTTGGGGCAGTATGCGGTCGCATACAGAGTATGCTTGGCCGCATACTGGCCGAAAACTCTCAATTTTAAGAGAGCTCATTGCCCAACAGCATCCCCAATCTGAGGAGGGCCACATACTCGATATGCTAGGCCGCATACTGATAGGCTCAAATTACACCTATTAATGGTATAACTCGGACGTTGTCAAATATAGTAACCCAACGAGGTTGGGGTCGAATCCCATAGAGAATATGGTGTGAAAAGTTTACTAAACAAGTATTGTACTAATCTTGCGGTTCTGGTGTATTCCAGAAAAAGGGTTGTATAGTTGATTTGGTTTGTGGACTAATTTAAAGTGACTGGAAATTTAAAGTTGTAAATATATGGGTAAAAAGAACCAAGGTTGTGTCCCCGTCAGATAAAGTGTATGATCATGAGTATCGATCTTAACCTCTATGTGAATTTGAACTATTTCCCAATAAGAAAAGATT